>NC_044052.1:14282064-14294564 GCF_902167405.1 Gadus morhua
TGTCCATCGTGTCCGCTGATGATGCTTGCTCCAGGGATGGCGGTGGAGGCGGGGGGGGGGTTCAGCGACGTTGCCGCTGGTGCCACTTCTCATGGGCGTAGAGTCCGATCCTTGAGCCGCACATTCGTCCGCAGATGGAGCAAGGGAAACCAGATGCCAGAAAGTTACCAGCCGCCCGCTGGTGTCTCTGGATGCGCCTCTCGGAACGTCGGTCTTGGTTGGTTTGGTGAATTTGACAAACTGCAGTGGCGCAAGTTACCTGCCAGGCTGGTCTGTTGAGTGCCAGAGTTTCAAGCTGTGAGAGGGGGATGTTCGCTCGCTTTAGGAGGTCCCTGGTTTAGTCCATGAAGCGCCGCTTTTGCCCACCAGCGGAGCGCCTTGCGCCCATTAGTTGGAGGTAGAGGACTTGGCGGGGCAGGCGGTGCTCAGGCATGCCTATGGTGTGCCCTATCCAGCGCAGATGTTTTTGGCCACTGCTGCTTCCATACAGATTGAGCCGGTGTTGCTGAGGATGTCTGTATGGGGGATTCGATCTTCCCAGGACAGACCGAGGATCTTCTGTAGGCAGCGGATATGGAAGGCCTCTAGGTTTCTGATGTGCTGATGTACGGTTTTCCAAAACCATGCTGCGCAGGCGTCCAAATGATGATGAGGCAATTCACAGTTGACGTGTCAAAAGCTTTGCTGAGGTTGATGAAGGCTATGTAAAGGTCTTTGTGATGCTCTCGGCTCTTCTCCAGCAGCTACTTCAAGACAAAAACCATGTCTGTCGTTGATCTGGTCTTCCGGAAACCACACTGTGTTTCCGTGCTCAACCAATCTGCTGAACATGATCTTGGCCAGGACTTTCCCTGTGATGGGGAGGAGAGATATTTCGCGGCTGTTGCCGCATACTGCTCTGTCTCCTTTCTGTTTATAAATGACCACGATGTTATCATCCTTCCAGTCCTGTGGGAGGGTCCCATGTTCCCAGATGTTTTGGATCAGGAGGTGCAGGCGACGCGTGAGGATGTATCCTCCGTTTTTGAAAACCTCTGCAGGGTTTCATCGGGTCCAGCGCTTTTATTGTTCTTCAGCCCTGCAATGGCTTGCTGGATTTCTGAGTAAAGTGGTGGGGTGTCCAGGTGCGTGGTTGGCGGCAGGTCTGGGAGATTATCCAGAATATATGGGTCGACAGGGTTGGTGTGGTTGAGGAGACTCTCAAAATGATTTCCCCAGTGGGCAAGAATCTCGTGGCGGTCCTTGAAGAGTGTGGACCCATCAGCTGATCAGACTGGGCCAATCGCCCGCTTCCTGGGGCCGTACAATGTTTTTATGGCATCGTAAAAACCTTGGGTGTTGATCTCTTGCACCTTTTGCACCAACCAGGTGTCCTCCATATTCCGGAGGGCTCGCTGGGTTGCTGTTCTTGCAGCGGTAAAGGTGGTTTTAAGGGTGGGAGATCCAGGGCAGGACAGGAGAGCTTTGTGGGCCTCGTGCTTGGTTTTTAGGAGTGACTGTATCTCAGCTGAGTTACAGTCAAACCAGTCCTGGTGACGTTTCCTTGACTGACTGAGCACCTCCACGGCTGCGCTATGAATAGCCTGGCGCAGGGCTGGCCAGTCTGCTGATTCCTCTGGGATCTTATAGAGGTTTTCAGCAAGGAGCCGTCGAAGGTTGTCTTTGGTGGTGGGGCTGATCAGCGCTGTACGGTTGAGTATCTTGTTTGGAGCTGTCCTCGGGCCACGGGGCTGAATGCTAATGAGTAGTTTGGATCTGACCATGATGTGGTCAGTCCAGCACTCAGCTCCGCGCATGGCACGGGTGGTGAGGACATCTTTTCTGTCCTTTTGACGGACAATCACATAGTCAAGGAGATGCCAATGTTTTGGGCTGGGGTGCTGCCAGGTGGTCTTAATCTTGTTCTTCATCTGAAAGATGGTGTAGGTAATGACCAGCTGGTGCTCTGCACAGAGGGAGAGGAGTCTGACCCCGTTGTGGTTCAGCTTCCCCACTCCATGCTGGCCAATGACTTTACTCCATACCAGGTGCTCCGTGCACACTCTAGCATTGAAATCTCACATGAGTATGAGCCTGTCCGTAGCCGGGTTTTTTCTTTTATATGGCATCAAGAGCTCTGTAGAAATCCTCTTTGATGTTATGCTCGGCATCAAGAGTTAGTGCATATGCACTGATGAGGGTGGCAAAGCGTTCCTTTGCCAGGGGACTGCGCCATGTCATCAGTCGTTCATTTATGCCGATGGGGGATTCCGGAATGCGCTGCAGCAGTTTAGACTTCACAGCAAAGCCAACTCCATGATTACGGCGAGTGCCTTCGGGGAACCCCCCTCCAGAAGAAGGTGTACCCAGCACCAACCTCTGACAGGGAGTCCTCTCCATGTAGTCTTGTCTCGCTGAGAGCTTCTAGGTCAATGTTGTATCTTGCAAGCTCCAGGGCCACCAGTGCTGTCCTGCGGTGGGGCCTGTCAGGAGTTCCAGCCAGGTCCAGCAGTGTGCGAACGTTCCACGAAGCAATGCTTAGATTATTTTTTATCTTTTGCCCATCACTCCATTGCCGCCTGTGTGCATGGTTTAGCTAGATCCTCCCAGCCACATCCTTGGCCTGTACCCACCACCATTCCACAACACCACAGGACTTTTTTTGGGGGGAGGGGGGAGCAAGAAGCTTGCGCATAGGTGACGATTAATATTAACCCTAAACCTCTATATCCCCTCTATCTCACCACTATATCCCCGCTATATCCCCTCTACATCATCTCTATTAACCCTCTATCCTCTCTATCTCACCACTATATCACCTCTAGCTCCCCTCTAGATCCCCTCTATCTCACCACTATATCACCTCTATATCTCCTCTAGATCCCCTCTATCTCACCTCTAGATCTCCTCCATATCACCTCTAGATCCCCTCTAGATCCCCTCTATCTCACCTCTAGATCCCCTCTATCTCACCTCTAGATCCCCTCTATCTCACCTCTAGATCTCCTCTAGATCTCCTCTAGATCCCCTCTAGATCCCCTCTAGATCCCCTCTATCTCACCTCTAGATCTCCTCTAGATCCCCTCTATCTCACCTCTAGATCCCCTCCATATCACCTCTAGATCTCCTCTAGATCCCCTCTATCTCACCTCTAGATCCCCTCTAGATCCCCTCTAGATCCCCTCTATCTCACCTCTAGATCTCCTCTAGATCCCCTCTATCTCACCTCTAGATCCCCTCCATATCACCTCTAGATCTCCTCTAGATCCCCTCTATCTCACCTCTAGATCCCCTCTATCTCACCTCTAGATCTCCTCTAGATCCCCTCTATCTCACCGCTATATACCTTCTATATCCCCTCTATTTTCACACCGTCAAAAACAAAGCATGCATGCGTTGTGAGCAGAGAGGAGGTCCGAGGACCAGAGCTGTGACAACTCTAGAGTTATGTAACCGTGTGGGAGAGTTATGAATGTAATTAGGGGGGTCCAGTGTACTAAATTGGACTACTGATGGGCACACACACACACACACACACACACACACACACACAGACATACCCAAACAACGACATATAGCTACACATGCATCACACACACACATGTTGCAGAATTGTATTATATGCAAATATCTGAACATCTTCTGGAGGTGTGCACGGCCTCTGATCCTCTCTCCTCTCTCTGCCGCGTGGGCCCCGTAATCCATGATATATTAAATAATAAAATAGTACAGTACATCATATATTATATACTGTCTGTATAAGAGTATGTAAATCTTTCCTCCTCCACTTCCATTTTCTCTCTCTCTCTCTCTCTCTCTCTCTCTCTCTCTCTCTCTCTCTCTCTCTCTCTCTCTCTCCCCTATCCAGGAAGCCAACATGTTAAGGAGACACACACACACACACACACGCACACACACACACACACACACACACACACACACACACACACACACACACACACACACACACACACACACACACACACACACACACACACACACACACACACACACACACACACATAGGGGCAGAACACAGTGTGTTTTTCTCTGCAGCCCCCAGACCTCCCCGGGCAGAAACTGATTTGAATGTGTGAGATCTTGAAACACACATTTCTATTGTGTAACAATGGGATGGTGTGCGGGTATCCGTGTATGATTTTGTGTGTATTTGTATTACTATGTGTGTAAGTGTATGAGTGTGTGTGTATGAGGGAGTGAAAGCCGGTGCAGTGTGACAGTTAGTCCACTGCCTCACTGAATTACTGCTGTTACACTGTGGAACAGCAGAACCACTGCAGAACCACAGCAGAACCACAGAAGAACCACAGAAGAACCACAGCAGAACCACAGCAGAACCTCATCAGAACCACTGCAGAACCACAGCAGAACCACTGCAGGACCACCTCAGAACCACAGCAGAACCACAGCAGAACCACAGCAGAACCTCATCAGAACCACAGCAGAACCACAACAGAACCTCATCAGAACCACTGCAAAACCACAGCAGAACCACAGCAGAACCACAGCAGAACCACCTCAGAACCACAGCAGAACCACAGCAGAACCACAGCAGGACCTCGTCAGAACCTCATCAGAACCACTGCAGAAAAACAGCAGAACCACTGCAGAACCACAGCAGAACCACTGCAGAACCCCAGCAGAACCACAGCAGAACCACTGCAGAACCACTGCAGAAACACAACAGAACCACAGCAGAAAGAAAGCAGAACCTATCAGAACCACAGCAGAACCACAGCAGAACCTCATCAGAACCACAGCTGAACCTCATCAGAACCACAGCAGAACCACAGCAGACACGGTGATAATCAACTACACCTGTGAGGGGAGTGAGATGTAGGTTTTACAATACATATATACTGTATATATATATATATATATATATATACTGTAGAATGCATGCAGACACTTGGTCTGCTTGTTCGACGCCACGCCAGCTGTCTGCAGCGAGGAGACACACACACACACACACACACAAACACTCACACACACCACTAGAGTGCCTCCAGTAACGTGAGCGACACTCCACTGGATTATTCATTCTGCTGACCTCCAAACCCCTGGGAACTCAATAAAACATAGGATTTTCCTCTCCCTCTCAAAAACATGGGGAAAAACTAAAACCAACTAAAATATATTTCAGTTAGGCAGAGTGAAGCTTACAGACTCAATTCCAAAGACACACAATATTATCCATGAGGGATGTGTAAGTCATGTGTTCCCTATCTAATTAAGGAACAAATAAGCTATTTTCTTTACCAATTTTCAATGGAAAAGTGTGAAAGGATGAAATCCTGAACAATGAGATTAACAGTGATGTCTGACCGGAGCATCACAGGTGGAGGTGAACTGAGGCAGAGACAGAAGGAACAGAAGACTTCTGAGAAGTACACTAACCCCAACACTATTAACCAATGAGAATAGCACTAACCCCATACCCAAAACTATTAACCAATGAAAATAACACTAACCCCAACACTATTAACCAATGAGAATAGCACTAACCCCATATCCAAAACTATTAACCAATGAAAATAACACTAACCCCAAAACTATTAACCAATGCGAATAACACTAACCCCATACCCAAAACTATTAACCAATGAGAATAACACTAACCCCAAAAAAATATTAACCAATGAGAATAACACTAACCCCAAAACTATTAACCAATGAGAATAACACTAACCCCAGCACTATTAATGACAATAACACTAACCCCAACACTATTAACCGCTGAGAATAACACTTATCCCAACACTATTAACCACTGAGAATAACAGTTGCCCCAACACTATTAACTAATGAGAGTACACGTACTAACAACACTATTTACCAATGAGAGGACACGTATTAACAACACTATTAACCAATGTGAGGCCCTGACTCAATAGATTCATGCAATTGGAGGAAGCACAACCAGCACCTCCACCACCCCCTCCAGCACCTCCACCACCCCCACCACCACCCCCACCACCACCTCCACGACCCCCACCACCACCATGCCGCCGGTTTCTCCCCACTCTCAAGGCTGCAGCTTACTATGACAACTGTGAAATCACAGCTTTTCTCCACAAGAATGGTGACACTTATCGTCTCTGTGTTCAAGACGGTGCACTAAAAGAAGGCGACAGCTTAGGTTTGTGTTCATCCATGCTAGGACAGAGAGTGACATATGAATACTTTCTTAAATGTGTCACCTAATTTATTAATCTTTAATCGCAGTGCTCTTAGATCTTCCCCTGTCATTCTTTCACAGACAACCATCTGTGGAAAAATGGAGAAACAAACAAGGCTGAAAAGACGCTGAAAATTAACGTTATCGAATAACTGTGATTATTGTCTATTTGTGTCATATCGTTAGTCATATTTAAAGGTTAATCTTGTGTTTAGCGTCAAAAATGCCTTAGTCAAATTATATGACTTAGGCGGATGGTGAATATGGAATGTAGAAAGCACTCTGATTGGCTAAGGATATAGCCAATGAGGCAAAGTGAATCAGCAGCATTAGGAGAGTGAGGTTAGATATCAAACTTTGGCCAAAATATGACCTAGGCAATTATGCTATGAGACTAAAGATATGTTGATGTGGAGAAAAGTAGTTCACTTACAGCCACAGGGGGCAGTAATAAGCAGTCAGATTCTTCCAGAGTACCTGTAAAGAAATTACCGATGTAAAGAAAGGAATTTCCAGCCAAGACATCAGGCTTGGTAACTTATGTAACTATTTTTGTAACAATTTTATGGATCTAATGAGAGGTCACCCTATTATCCAGGGCATAATCCACCGTATTGATCAACCAAATTATTACAGCAGCGATCCAGTCATGGTCGACAGATGTGCCGTGGCTCGAAACGAAGGATGAGCGCACTGAAATGTGTGCTCATGTGCAGGGCCGACGGACTGCGGGGGAAAGTGAGGCAGTCCTGGGGGGGCCCAAGGCAGAGGGGGGGCCCATGGCAATAAAAAAAAAATAATAATAATACAAATAAAAAAATCTTTTGAATTATCCATCAGCCCATAGTGTTAGGAGTCGCACTCGGCCACGTCTCCCCCCCTCCCCCCGTCAACAATTCAGCGCAGGGAGGGAATTCGGGGGGGGGGGGGGGGCATCAGTACCTCTTGTATACAGGGCCCAGGATTTGGTGCAACGGCCCTGCTCATGTGCGCTGTGTGCGCTGTACACCAAGCACACACTGGAGAACTGCGCAAACTCAGCTGATCGCAACGTCCGTTACTGTGAGACATTCAATCGCTCCGTGGTCAAGCTACTGCAGTTTTATTGACAAAAAGGTGGAGAAAAAAACATTGCTATGCTTAAGAAGTTTGTATTAAAATGGGATCTCCTTTGTGAAACTGGGTATGTTTCATAACATCAGATGTTATTAAAACAACGCTACGTGTGGATTGAGTACCAAACACCATCTCCTGGTAGCCTACTCACCAGTAAGTCATTAAAAAAGTTATCTGCACCCCTTTTCATAACGTTTAGCCTGAATTACCAAGAAATACAGAGAAACTACAATAATCGAGAGGGAAGCCAATATTAAACGCAAACCCCAAGAGATCTTGCTTGCTGAAAGAACAAATAAATAATAACTCCACTGACGATTACTTGCAGGGGAATAGAGGGAATATGGAGACAGTTATAGATGTTCGGTACCTCACTGGCTGCTGAATTTGATACATGTTGTTGATGTTTACCTTCTGCAACTCAAACGGTTTGATTAGATATAAGTACCACCAAGTTATCGTTCTTAGGACTTTATAGATATATAGATAGATAACAACTTTAATGATCCCCCAGAGGGGGGATTCCTTTGTTACAACGGCCCAGATGACTTATGACTTTATCACAAAGATGTACGTAATTCAAAGTCTTCTACTCATTGCGCTTCTCCTCGGTGATGCTTCGGCCTTCAGGCTTCATCTCTTACCACTCACTTCTTAACTGCTTGTTGTTAATGGAAAGACACACACACACACACACACACGCACACACACACACACACACACACACACACACACACACACGCACGCACGCACGCACGCACGCACGCGCACACACACACACACACATACACTCTATCTGTCACTGTTGATGGAAAATAAAGTGGGTCATCTAATTCTACCTTTAGTGAGAAGGACAGTTATTTGAATGTGCAGGAGACTACATGAAACAAGTGTGTCACCGCATGGCCATAATGAGATAGTGATGGGACAGGGTTTTGTCTCATTATGAGTCATAAGGCAGAGAGTCCTGAAGTTCATCCCAGGGTCACTTGGGGGAGTCCCGTCTACATGAGGCCAATTACAGGACCCCAAACAGCCTCCCCTCCATGTTCCTACTGCTGGAGACCTGCCTTCTGGGCTCTCTGTGTTAGGCTGCCCTAGAGACATGCCTCCTGGGCTCTCTGTGATAGGCTGCCCTATCCGGAAGGTGTGGTAGTTTTTTATAGTGTAGACATTATAATTAGAGCTGTCAAGCGATTAAAATATTTAATCGTGATTAATCGCATTAATGTCATAGTTAACTCACGATTAATCGCGTTTAATCGCAAATTATTTTTCTATGCTAAATATCCCTTGATTTTTTTGTCCCATAATTCTTCATTTTAATTATCTTATCAACATGGTGAAGTGCATCGGCTTGCCTTGTGCAAATGATTTTTTCTGATCAAAACAGGACGATACAAAAAAAGAGCCTATAGTGCAATTAAACGACTGCTCTGAACAAATGTCATTTGAACATAGCAGTCAGGCTACTGCTTCTATGTTTTGAGCCAAAGAAAAAAAAATATATATACATATATATATTTTTTTTAAATAAAACAATTGCGTTAATCGCGCGATCATTTTTTTAACGCCGTTAAAATTGGTTTGCGTTTACGCCGTTAATAACGCGTTTAACTGACAGCGCTAATTAAAATGCATGATGAGTAAGCAAGAGGGGGGGGGGGGGGGGGGGGGGGGGGTGGTTCCACTCTCAGCCCAAAGGGCCCGGGTTCGATCCCAGTGTCACACGGGCATTCACTCTGAGGAACAATGGATAGAGTAATGGGCTACATAACTAATAGCGCAATATTAAATGAACTAAATGAGATCCAGAAGAGTAAGAGCATGAGTTCAGAGCACTGATGCAAGAAAATGGCTCGTTAGCGATTCGCCTTGACCTCCCGTTGACCTCTCAGCGTGATTCATGGTGTTAACGATTGAACCTGCAATTCATTAAAACATTAACCTATCGAATGGGTCAGCCTCTACGCTCTCATCAGCGGCCGTTGGCCTCGCAGCTCGAGAGCTCCTGGGTTCAAACCCCAACATCTACCGGTGTGTACCCCACCACTTTGGATGAGAGCGTATACTAAAAGACTCAATACGATGATACGGTCTGTTCTATTACAATCATATTATGTTGTTTTTCTTATCGCTCTCCCTCGAGGATCTGCATTATGTTTTTCCGATACAGACCTCGGTTCATATTTGTTCTCTTGGCATGAGGAACAAAGCGTGGAAGCCCCCTCTGTCCGCCTCACGCTGGGCCAATTAGGAGGATTTACTACTGAAGATCATCATCATCATCATCATCATCATCATCATCATCATCATCATCATCATCATCATCATCTTCATCATCAACATCACCATCATCACTAATCACCCTCAGAAAAAGGGGAGCCCCCCTGCTGCGGGACAATCCTAATGTTTGATACGATAACACGGCGACGCGTCGCTCAATCCATATCCAAATATTAATACCTTATTTTCACATTGACGGACCTCGTTGGGATGGTAAATCTACTATTCACATTTTTATAGCTTATCTGCAATTTGCCCATATTTTTTTTTGTTTCTGATCAGCACTCAAACACATCTTTGTAGTTACTCCCATTACCATTGTATTCTATGGTTGGGGGTTTTCTGTTAGGGTTAGCTGTTAGGGTTTGCTGTTAGGGTTAGCTCTTAGGGTTCACTGTTAGGGTTCACTGTTAGGGTTCACTGTAAGGGTTAGCTGTTACGGTTCACTGTTACGGTTCACTGTTGGGGTTCGCTGTTGGGGTTCGCTGTTAGGGTTCGCTGTTAGGATTAGCTGTTAGGGTTAGCTGTTAGGGTTAGCTGTTGGGGTTCGCTGTTGGGGTTCGCTGTTAGGATTAGCTGTTAGCTGTTATTAGCTGTCAACTTTGCTGTCAACTTTGTACACAAGCTGGGAAGAGGTGAAGAGTTCTTTCACCACCTGCACACTAATAATTTAAAAGAATAATCAAACAGAAAGCTGGAAGTCCTCCTGCTGCTTTATACATTTCCAGCACTCTTTTCTTATGTTCAGTGAGCATAGACATGTTTAAGAATTAAAAGGTGAAGAAAGTATGTGGAAACCTTTCCTTCATGAAGACTCCTTCTTTGGGCCGGGGCTCCTGATATCACTGCATCAGATTCTTCAAGGGTCTAAATTGGCATACTTGAGTCTTATCTGCAATGTCAAATTGTGTCTGCAATGAAACATACTCAAATGTGTGTGTGTGTGTGTGTGTGTGTGTGTGTGTGTGTGTGTGTGTGTGTGTGTGTGTGTGTGTGTGTGTGTGTGTGTGTGTGTGTGTGTGTGTGTGTGTGTGTGTGTGTGTGTGTGTGTGCGCGACGTGATTCATTCACTGGCAAACTGTTTAACCACTTTTTGTATAAGTTGGTTAGTTTCACTTTCATTCCCTGTTATCTAAATATTCTCAAATCATAAATATTGTATCGCCTTAAAACATAACATTGTTTTGTATGAAAATATGTCTTTATAATCACAATAATTGTAATTTACAAAATTTTGCTAGCGGGTCAGGTTAACTTTCTCAGCATCTGGTATACAGCTTTAGGATATAATTGTTCATTCATTCATGTAAAGAATACATATCACACACAGGGGTTGTTTTTGGAACGTAAGCCTTTATTTGAAGGTGTGAAACTTGGAAGGGATTCGCTGTTTGAAGAAGTTGCGAAGACAACAGAGCGACTAGCTTTAAAGGAAACCAACATCCTTGTTATCAGACTCAGCCGTCCACCGCAGGGGATCGTCCAGCTCGGGTGTCTGCCCTCAGTTAACGACACGGCGACTAATGAGCCGTACGGGACCGGAGGTCCAGGAACATCAGCAACAGCATTTTATATGAAGAAGAAATACTAACATCCACATCACATAGCGAGCACTGAAACAAAGTTGTAAACAACACAATCAAACAGCGTTGGGAAGCATCCCAGAATAGTCTAAAACTAAGGCCTGGATGGTTTATCTTTATGTTGTCTAAAGAGAGCGGCAAACTGCAGCATTGAGCGTCGCATTGTTCAGAACAGCGTGTCATAAACCACGTTTAGGACAGTTGTTTGCAATTGCAGGGAAACATTTTCATTTCCATTTGCTGTGGCGTCGTTTACCTGGAGAATTCAGAACCGCAGAGGTAACCGATGACTAATAACACACATTGTAATCCAAAGTCCAGGGTTATTCCAAAGTCTGTCAGGAAATATGTGCACCTTATTTATTTGTTAGACATATTTTTCTGTAATAAAATATTAGCATTATATATTTGTATGATGTTTTCATAATGGCAACAATTGTGTCAAAATAATTTGTAGCAGTTAAATCTTGAATACTACCGGAAAAATACTTTCAAATATGACTACATGCTGTCAGTGAAAGAAGCACAATAATTAGACATTTGATTGCAGTTAAATAATGAGTGTCAGTTTCCCTGGTCTATTGGCAACATTCAGCATTTGGTGTTATGTAAATTGATCCAGCATTTCACTGCCTTAGTGATACAGAAAATGTCCACACAGCCAAACACCCAGTTTGGGCTATTGGCTCAGCACCACACAGGGAGCGCCTTCCTCGCTGAGCCTAAACTGTCAATCTTAGTATGTCAACAATTGTTTACTCAAGGAATGTTTTATGAACAACACATGAAGTAACAAAAAAGTAAAAGTCTAAGAATAGGCTCAGTCTTTCTATATCAGGAGGTGGTCATTAGTATTCCGCTGTCCTCATTGCTTCATCATGATGCTTGGTGAAGCGATGTTTGTGTGAGACAAGAAAACTATCAAATATAGCAACATAACCAATGAAGAGGAACACAGCACCCTATGTCCGTAGGCCAAGTTAGACCTATTTATTATGGAGAACACTTCTGTACACTGTGGCGGCATGGAGAAACAAACTATTCCCTGGGGTTTTCTGTACTCTTAAAGCCCTAAATGTATGCTAAAGAAACATGTGCAGATGTGATACCGTGTTTTAATAATTCAGCTATTGCTCTAGTGTCCAGGGGATTCATCACCAGCACTACGACACAACCCCCAGGCCCCAGACCAGTTAGATTCATCATCACAGTATGTGTTCCCGCTGGTCCTGGACCTCGCGTAATGACCTCAAAGAGTGATGTTGTGTTATCAGTGCTTGATACCATTTTACTACACAGTTTGTGTGGGACTTTTCATTCTTAGCGAGCGGGCAGAA
>NC_044052.1:14299564-14314564 GCF_902167405.1 Gadus morhua
GAGCGGGTACCGTAATGAACTGCCCCGGGTTCCTGATGCGCCCCGAGGGCGCACGGTAAAGCTGATTGAACGAGACGAAGCTCACCGAGGAACG
This sequence comes from Gadus morhua, assembly GCF_902167405.1. NCBI lineage: Eukaryota > Metazoa > Chordata > Actinopteri > Gadiformes > Gadidae > Gadus > Gadus morhua. Next base: position 14,299,659 of record NC_044052.1, read on the forward strand.
ACGCATTACTTATCTAAATGAATGCACACACAAACCGTATTATTCGTGCCCACAACTCGGAATTCCACCATGGAACGGATTGAAACATAATTCCCCATTCAACATTTTAATTTGTGTATGGCAATTCAATTTGGATGACAATATTGTGTCTTACATTTAGACTTTAATAATATTGGTCATATAGTGTTTATTTATGGTCTAACCTCCGCAATGTCGTTGCTCTCTCTCTAAAACCAACTTGAGCGTCTTCAATGATTCTCTCTTACTGGCAATGTGATTCGATTGTTTAAAGAATAACATCTGCAACCCAGTGTATAAGCTGTCATATTAACATTTTACCTTCCAACATAATTTATATACTGGGCTTTTAGTCTGAAAATATATAATTTTCCGAACATCTATATGTGTGCATGTTTGAGTAAGTATAACACACGTACATCTCATGTGTGTGTGTGTGTGTGTGTGTGTGTGTGTGTGTGTGTGTGTGTGTGTGTGTGTGTGTGTGTGTGTGCGTGCGTGCGTGCGTGCGTGCGTGCGTGCGTGCGTGCGTGCGTGCGTGTATGTGTGTGTGTGTAATTATTTAATGAGGGCCATATTCAAATGAATGTGGTTCAACCCATTTATATTAATCCACATTCATTACACTGGATAATTACTCAGAAATTTGAAGATTCTAGAGATTATTGCCCATAAAACACTATAGGCTGGCTAGTCGGGTGGTAACGAAGGAATTCTTCCTGTCCGACACAATGTCTGCTCCGTTAATGAATCTATTCAAATGATTCAGCCGCAGCGCTCTGACCGAGAGAGCCTGTCCACTCAATCGAATGCGCTGTTAAGAGCCCCCCCTTCCTTTGCTTCTGTCAAGGAAACCCTTTTCACAACAACACAGGTTCCTCACAGGTGTAGTCGCATCAGAGCAGGCAGAGCAGGACGCCGTGGGGCGGATCGGCTCAAAGAATTAAACGCTCATTACATTAACGAGCACCACCTGTTACTCTCTGTGATATTTATAGTAACTCTTTCTTTCTTTCTTTCTTTCTTTCTTTCTTTCTTTCTTTCTTTCTTTCTTTCTTTCTTTCTTTCTTTCTTTCTTTCTTTCTTTCTCTCTCTTTTAAAAAAATAATATATAATCTTTGGGTGGATCTGCTTTGTACACAGCATTCAGGGGTAAGATCAAATAATTTAACTATAAAGTATAGTATTAACAGGGGATTCTGCTCTCAATGGAAATATGAGTGTGATAATCTAGTTAGAGGGTGATAATGTAGTGGGAGAGTGATAATGTAGTGAGAGAGTGATGATGTAGTGAGAGTGATGTAGTGGGAGAGTGATAATGTAGTGGGAGGGTGATAATGTAGTGGGAGAGTGATAATGTATTGAAAGTGATGATGTAGTGAGAGTGATAATGTAGTGGGAGAGTGATAATGTGAGGTTAGGGGTGTCCAATCAGCAAATCATTAAAAGATATTCTCACGAAACCTTTGCCCTACCTCTGAGCCAATGATATGAGACTCTTGCTTAAGTCCGCCCGCACGCTGCGACCAACAGAAGGAGCAAGTGTTTAAACACATTTCACATCCACCTTATTGCCATGTTTCTGATGTCAATACGGCCACACTTCCATCCCTGTTATCTGAGTGGCTGGCAGCCGTATCGCCCCCCGCTGTGTGCTTTGGCTAGAAGGCCACACTGTAACCACACCGTGGCCAATCCAAGGCCACTCCAAGGCCACTCCAAGGCCACTCCAAGGCCTCTCCAAGGCCACTCCAAGGCAACTCCAAGGCCTCTCCAAGGCCTCTCCAAGGCCACTCCAAGGCCTCTCCAAGGCCTCTCCAAGGCCTCTCCAAGGCCTCTCCAAGGCCACTCCAAGGCCACTCCAAGGCCACTCCAAGGCCACTCCAAGGCCTCTCCAAGGCCTCTCCAAGGCCACTCCAAGGCCTCCCCAAGGCCAATCCAAGGCCACTCCAAGGCCTCTCCAAGGCCTCCCCAAGGCCACTCCAAGGCCACTCCAAGGCCTCTCCAAGGCCACTCCAAGGCCACTCCAAGGCCCTATCCCATTAGACCCCATGGCTAACTATTGCATTACTTGGTAGGGGATTTAAGCTTATCTTCAACCTGGTGTCCCTGGAACATGCAGCATATGGATATCATTGACCCATTTTTTTGAACAAAATGGGACATGGAAATGTGTCCAGTACTGTTATGAACTATCATCAATGTTGTAAAGTATGTAGTTGGCAAGTTCGCTTGCTAGTGATTAGCGCATACTAGCGATTTTGATGGTTGGGCTTGTGATAAAGAAGATGTCTGTGATACATTGAAACGGCATAATGATAATGCGATTGTCATAATAATTTATTTAATGATTGCTAACAAAGGAAAAACTAACATTTGTGATTTTCAATCCTGTCGCATCTTTCGCCCGCCATCTTGCCTAGGATTTTTTCTTGATTTTCCATTTTAGTATTGTGGGAGTAATATCAATACCCTTGTTTGCAAGTCTGCCCATCGAAATTCTAACTTCCATTTACCCCTTATCTTTCCCCCTACCCCTCAATGCAACTACAATGAGGGTTTGGGCGAAGGGGTGGATCGGGATCGGGCCCAAGGCCTCACCAAGGCCAGTCCTAGGTGAACAAGAAAGCTGCTGTTCCCCTTCCCAGCAGCAGCACTCAGTAGGCCGGGGGCTCACTGGGTGCTGGATTATGTATCAATTATGAATGAAGTCACCAGGTGAGGCTGGGAAAAATCAAAGCATATCATCAATATTTGAGTGGCTACTAGAAAATTAAAGTGCAGCACAACCAGGTTCATGTTGGTGAGTGCAAAAGCCGCGTCAGGAATCCCAAACAAAGATTAGTCTTGTTTCCGGAGACCCTGATGCCTGTGTATCTTGCACTTTCTCTACTGGCCCTTGGCCTCTAACTCTAGTAGTGTGTCTCAAGTCTCTCTCTTGGGTACTGTGGGAGTGTTGCTTAGGTTTGGCAATATGGGTATTGATCTCCGATCAATCTTGATACCAGGCACCTGCTGCTGGACACTTGACACACATACCTTCATTACGTCTGATGCTATATATAAAAAAAATACCTCACCTCATTATGTAAGTAGTTAAGGTTTTCGGGAGACAGAAGTTCATCAATAGTGCAGATTCAGGCAGAGCGGAGCAGGGCTCAGATGTCTTCAAACACTGTGTTAAAAATATATATTTCTTATTTGATCATAGTAGAAAATACATATTTTCATTGCAGAGCACCAGCACAGAGAGAGAGAGAGAGAGCGAGAGAGAGAGAGAGAGAGAGAGAGAGAGAGCGAGAGAGAGAGAGAGAGAGAGAGAGAGAGAGAGAGAGAGAGAGAGAGAGAGAGAGAGAGAGAGAGAGAGAGTCGATCTCTGGGTTGGAGTGAAACAACATGATGTAATTTAGATATTCTTGGATGGATTTCATTCGGAGGCCGATGATGATTGCTTGAGCTCATCAGGACCTAAGTTTAGCCTGGCCCCGATGCTCATTTTGATTTGAAAAGCCAGATATCAAAGCTGATGTGTTCTTCCTCACTAGCATGCTGGCTGACCACATCAGGGCCTCTCCTTAATTGCATATGTTTCCCCGACATTCGTTAATTATGGCTGCCGTTATCTCATTGAGCACCAACCCAAAGGAGAGATAAGCATTTGCCTTTGATTGACTGATCCGGATTCAGAAAAGCATTCTATTTTTGTGCAGGAAATAGAATTGTACTAATGACACTCTGGCATGGTAGCTCTCAGCTGCCAGGCAGGATAATATTCTCCCAATCATAATTCACCATTTCAGCTTAACGAATCATGAACAAATCCTCCTTAAAGCTCTTCACCTAATTCCCAATCAACCAGGAACCAATAATGAACCAATCACTGGCTGATGTTGAATTCCTTGTTAGGAATTCCACTTCAGGTTGCTCCACTTCTGGCCCAGTTGGCACTCATCATGAATCCTTCCTTCTTTTTACGATCCCAGTTGTGTGTCTATTTGTTTAACTTCTTCCCTTTGTTTTGTCAGATACCAGGGTGCTGCGATAGCAGCATGGTTATCACTATTTAATGCTGAAACACGTCACCAAAACACCTTCAAAACAAAATACGTGATTATTTGTTTCTTTACACTCACTGAGCCCCCTCCCTGTCAGTCAAAGGCGTATGTTTGTCTGTGAGCTCGGGGCCTTCTGATTGGCTGAGCCCAGTATCTGACCGAGGGCTCAAACTTCTGTAGATGTTAGCAAGTGCACTGGAGGGTCATATGTCTGGGAGCTCCACTGCAGTCTTAGCTGCCTTCCTCTGTGAGGCCAGGCTGGGTGGCTGGGGGGGACCAGAGGCTGGGGGGGACCAGAGGCTAGGAGGTACCAGAGGCTGGGAGCGGCTGAATCCTCTCCTCAGCTGGGTTTATGAAGATCTCACTCAGGTTCTCAGCCTGTTGTGTCTTCTGTGGCCGTCGTGTGATCGTATGTATAGGTCTGTAAAAGCCCTCAGGGACCGTAGTGCTGAAAAAGGTCCAGACATCGGAAAAACTCACTTTGCACTTTTTTCCTCAGTCATTATCATCCTGTTCTATATGTGTAGGTGCGCGCATGTGTGCGCGCGCCTACACATATAGAATAGGATGATAATGACTGAAGATCTTAAAGCTGTCTACAGCTCACCTGTTGATGAGGAAATGGACATTAATATATAATTAACGGTATATAATATTAAAAACACCTGTCCCCACTTGGTCTGCATGCCTCATACTCAGCTCTCTCTCCCTCAATCCAGCTGGCTCCCACCACTTTGGAATCATGCTTCCTTTGGTCATTTGCGTCTCCACCCCCACAGGGATGTACACACATCATGTCCATATTCACACTAATGAACACTTGGCAAAGGTAATGAACATATCCTCTGTTTACAATGTAAGCAGAAATGTGTGGTCTCGGAATGTGTTGCAAATCAGCTACTTTTAGATTTGTTCAATATCGTAACGTAAATGAAACACCAAATCACCCAGGTGCTAATGCTTCCGTTGGTGTTATATATATATATACTTTCAACGCCATATATATGTTCTCACACTGTATTCAGGAAGAGGTTTATTTCTCTGCCTTTTGAATCGTGTGCACCGTTCCATATGTATGCCTTTTGGAGCAGGCAGCTGTGTTGTCATTGTGTATCTGTTCGAGGGGGGGTGTGGGGAGGTATGGTTGGATTATATGTATACATTATGTTAAGCTCCATCATTTTCTCTTTGTCTTCTCTTTGTCTTCCCAGGGAGGGGATGCGTCAGAGGAAGTCGGATGAAGTTCCGAAATAAATGCGGATGATCTGACCAGGGTAGCGTCCTCATCCACTGGAAACCAAAGACGGACCTCCTTATCGTCCCACCCATCCGAGGGGAGGAGGACAAACCCACGTGTCCTAAGCATCTCACACGACCTAAACATCTTCTCAGGCACATTAGACACTTAAGACAGCTAGGAACCCCAACCAAGCTTCTCTGATTAGAACGTGATCATAGTTTTTGAACCCGTCCCATGCCTTCTGATTAGAACATGATCATAGCTTTTTGAACGCCAACCAGGCTTCTCTGATCAGAACGTGATCGTAGGCTTTGAAGCCCAAACCTTCCCCGGTTCCCGGTTCGCGTGGGAGGGCCTGGCCTCTCGTTGTAACCCGGACCATGAAGCCCCAGCGGCGGTCCTGCTGTAGGATGACTTCCAGCCCCTGACTTGATGCTCTGTGGTGAGGAGATCCACAACACGTTGTTCATCTGTTTCGGTGATCGTCAAGGTGGATTGCAGTGCTCAACGCCGAGGGTTATTGAAAAGGAGGAGCCCCATGTAATCTTTCAATGCATTCAGAGCTCTAAAGGTGTTGTTTCTGTCTGGCGGCCGCCGGGAGATCAGATAAGAAGAGCGCTGGGAAGAGAGAAGCAGCGCCTGCTGTTAGGACCTGCATACAAATGAATCTCCAGCAAGCCTCAAGCAAGACTGCTGCACCGAATCAATACTGGTTAACCAAAGCGGACAAAAGATCCATTTCCATTACGATGCCGTAGATTGTGGTTTGAATTTTAATATGCAAATAAAAAAAATATTGATGTAAGAAATTTCAAAAGGGGGGCACGGAGATAAGGGGGCATATTAGAATTTTATCGCTGAAAACGGAGGGAACCCTGAAATCGAAAAAGCTCCTTGTCAGAGCGCTGGCGTGTGCCACGATGCAGTGCTCCTCGTTGCCATGAAGGAAGAGCCCTTCAGTCACTCCCTGTAAAGTCCCAGAAGATGCTGATGACACTCTTTTGAAACTGCTTAGGAGATTTGTACAGGCACGAGGCGAGATGGAGCTCGATAACAGCTCGCTGGAACTTTACTTCGGCAACGGCACTGAAGGGTCTCCGGATAACACCACCACAAACCTGCCCTGGGACGATGCCACGCTGCTGGGCCTGCAGGTCTCCATCTCCGCCCTCCTGGCCCTCCTCACCCTGGCCACCGTGCTGTCCAACGCGTTTGTCATTGCCACCATCTACCTGACCCGCAAGCTGCACACGCCGGCCAACTTCCTGATCGGCTCGCTGGCCGTCACGGACCTGCTGGTGTCCATCCTGGTCATGCCCATCAGCATCGTGTACACCGTGAGCAAGACCTGGGCCCTGGGCCAAATCCTGTGCGACATCTGGCTCTCGTCGGACATCACCTTCTGCACCGCCTCCATCCTGCACCTGTGCGTGATCGCCCTGGACCGCTACTGGGCCATCACGCGCGCCCTGGAGTACTCCCAGCAGCGCACCATGCGGCGGGCGGCCGTGATGGTGGCGGTGGTGTGGGTCATCTCCATCTGCATCTCCATCCCGCCGCTGTTCTGGCGCCAGGCCAAGGCGCACGAGGAGCTGACGGAGTGCATGGTGAACACGGACCAGATCTCCTACACGCTGTACTCCACCTTCGGCGCCTTCTACGTGCCCACGGTGCTGCTGATCATCCTCTACGGACGCATCTACGTGGCGGCGCGCTCCCGCATCCTGAAGGCGCCGGCCAGCCGCGCCAAGCGCTTCACCACGGCGCAGCTCATCCAGACCTCGGCCGGCTCCTCCCTCTGCTCCATCAGCTCCGCCTCCATCCAGGAGGCGCACCTCCGGTCGGCAGCCGCCGCCGCCGGGGTCGGGGCGTCGCCGTCGGGCACCAACAGCGTGAAGGTGAAGCTGGCGGACAACCTGCTGGAGAGGAAGCGCCTGTGTGCGGCGAGGGAGAGGAAGGCCACCAAGACGCTGGGCGTGATCCTGGGCGCCTTCATCGTGTGCTGGCTGCCCTTCTTCGTGGGCACGCTGGTGCTGGCCGTGTGCACCCAGTGCTGGTTCCACCCCCTGCTGTTTGACGTGTTTCACCTGGCTGGGGTACCTGAACTCCCTGATCAACCCCGTCATCTACACCATGTTCAACGACGACTTCCAGCAGGCCTTCCACAAACTCATGAAGTTCAGGAGGTGCTCTTGAAGAACTGCTTGTTTGCTTTTCTTGCTTCATCTTTTGACACTGTTCATGTGTTGGATTCAATTGACTGACGGAAAGAGAATATATGTATTTTAAGAAAGGACATCAATGTGAGTCAAACTATGGACATGAGAGATCTATTTCAATTCTATTATATTTGTATATATATCGAGAATAGAAAAAGATATATATATGAATCTATATATATATATGAAGATTTATGGAGAATAGAAAAAGAGCCTTATGGACTACAGTGTGTTCCATTTAATGTAATGCTATTACTAAAAAAAGATAAGATCAGACATAAAAGATGAAATATAAATATACATGACAGAATGTGTTTTAGTGAGCTGTGTTTTTTTGTTTGTATGTACTTAAATCTTAAATCACAGAAACTGTACCGTAAATGTCCAGAAACGTCTTCAAACACATTGTTGCATGTGTGTCTGAAAAGACGCTTTCTTGATATTTCATGAAAACACGAACTGGGGTATTTTTAATCCACAGAGAAAGGATAATTGTGAAAGAGATTCCATAAGAGAAGGACAGACTCCTCTTGTTGTGGAGAGCGGGAATGAAAGCCATGGAATATACACGACCACGTCCCAGAATCACAGGATATTGTCCATATGAAGTTGCTGTGACACAGTATGTATTTTAAGAAGTCTATGAAGTGTAAATATCTAATTATATGAACTATAACAATGAGTTTGTGTGTGTGTGTGTGTGTGTGTGTGTGTGTGTGTGTGTGTGTGTGTGTGTGTGTGTGTGTGTGTGTGTGTGTGTGTGTGTGTGTGTGTGTGTGTGTGTGTGTGTGTGTGCCCCATGAAAACAATAAGCATAAGAAAGGAAAGCAGAATTTCGTCTTTAGATTGTAAGTAGCCCTAGCAACAAATTATACTGATTTGTTGGATGGAAATATGCCGAAATTGACTGAAGAAGAAATATAAACTGCATCATACATGCCGATGTAAAGGTCATGGGAAACATAGTCTCACCAACAACAGACACTTTGGCTTTGTATCTGTTTCGACCAATCCTGTGGCAGGAGACGGGATCTGTGCGCGGGTATTTGGCGAACACAAACCCGGCCAACAGTATTCAACGGTAGAAAGGGTCTGTAAAGGCTCTGCATCAACGCGGCTGGCCCCTGGAGAAATACACGTATCAAAACCCCTTCTGAAAGCTCCCTCCTCTTGCACCAATGCCTTTCCTTTGGTAGAATAGCTTCAGAATTATACAACAATCATGGCGTAACTCCGGGCCTCCGGCCGTCTGCCGTCAGGACTGCTGGATCCGAGATGATGGGAAACATAAATCAAGGTGTCCCTCAATAGCACAGAGGTGGTGCTTGAAGTGTGCAGCAAGGTGAAGTTGAGATGGTTTTAGCCAAAGGTAAAGAACCTAAAAGATAGGTTCCCCATGCCAGAAACAGAACTAATTCTGAACTCTTGCAGATTTCTGCCTCTGTTGACTTTTAAAGTGAATCCAAATCGCAATGCCGGCCAGGAAACTAGAAAAACAAAGTGTTCTGGTTTGACTTGAGGTTGACCTTGGGAGCACGTCATTTTAGAAATGTATTGGAGAGTAAAGATCGTTTATTCGCTTTAGAAACTAAAAGAGGCACCCCTACACAATCCTAATGGATAGTTCATTGACCTTCTACATCCCACCATCTTTTCAGTTTTGTTAACTTATTTCTGATCCACCGAATTGAAAATGACTAGGCAAAGCAAGGCAAGGCAAGGCAAGGCAATTATTCTACTGGAGGAAATCAAGTTTCATGATCCTTGCAAAACCATTTGCTGGCTTTCAAAGCAAAGCAGCGTCTGCTGTGTACGATGATGCTCAATCTGTAGGGATAAGGTTAATGTGGTAGGGTTAGGGTGAGGGTTAATGTGTTAGGGATAGGGTTAATGTGGTAGGGTTAGGGTTAGGGTTTATGTGGTAGGGTTAGGGTTAGGGTTAATGTGATAGGGTTAGGGTATGGGTTGATCTGATAGGGCTAGGGTTTGGGTTATCGTAATAGGGTTAGGGTAGGGTTAGAGTAGGTTTAGGGATAATGTGGTAGGGTTAGGGTAAGGTCAGGATTAATGTGATAGGGTTAGGGTAGGGTAAGGTTTATTGTGATAGGGTTAGGGTCGTGTTAATGTGATAGGGTTAGGGTTAGGATAGGGTTAATGTGATTGGGTTAGGGTAGGGCTAGGGTGAATGTCATCAAATTTGTATTAGGTGTTGGAGCCAAACCAGGATGAGACTGCAGTCAGAAGCTGTCAGAGTCGTAAGATGAAGAAGAATCTGCCCGCAGTTCATCCTGGGTGACAACGCTTGAGGGTTATTAAGGTTAAAAACATTTGAGGTATCCTGTAATGACAAACTAAATGTCTGAAAGAGTGAATTTCTGGATTGAATGGATGAATTGAAAATGAAATAATAAAATAAGAGACTTCAGAAATAAAATAGAACTGAAAACAAAATATGTGTCATTTGTGGTTATCTATTTCAAAACTCTCAAATCTCCGGCTTTCTTCAACAGCGCATAAGAGAGGTTGAAATGCACATTGTTTGGGGGGGGAAACCAGGCAGAGAGCAGATGGAGGAGGGGGGAACAGGGCACCCACACCGACCTTGATGGATAAATGATTAGGCACATTAAATCCCCTAATTTAACCCTCAACACAGAACAGTGTGTGTGTCCAAAGGGATCTTTCACTGATGAACGTGTCCAAACTGTACAACTGCACTTTACAACTACACTCCCTCCCTCCCTCCCTCCCTCCCTCCCTCCCTCCCTCCCTCCCTCCCTCCCTCCCTCCTTCACTCACTCCTTCACTCACTAACTCCCTCACTCACTCCCACCCACCCTCCCTCATCCCTCACTCAATCCCTCACTCACTAACTCCCTCACTCACTCACTCCCTCACTCTCCCTGTCTGCCTCACTCCCTCAATCCCTCACTCACTCACTCACTCACTCCCTCACTGCCCTATACCCTTCCTCACTCACTCCCTCACACACTCCGTCACTCACTCATTCACTCACTCACTCACTCACTCACTCACTCACTCACTCCCTCATTCACTCACTCGAACACTCTCCTCTTCCAGAGCCTTGAGTCAGTAGCAGACAAAGACTGCACATCACTTTATGGAAATATATTTCTTCTTGGGCTTCGATGAATCACATTAGGAACGCATTAAAGAGGCTGATGCCATGGAAACAATAAAAATATTTAATAAATATGATCAATCATGTGTACACCAACATCAACACCACTCACAGCAACACCACGCAAACACTGAGCTGATTCTGTGTTGCATACCTCAATTGGGATTTATGTTTATCACCAAATAAACACCATGTATTATATAGTATACATTAAAGTACTATATTTAAAATGATGTGTCACATCGTACCTACTTCTGGCCATGGATTTAGTTCTGGAGCTCATAGTGCTCATGTGAAGGGTCTTCCATGTTGCTGCAGCCCCACAGAACAACACAGAAGGGCTGGTGAGATATCACCTGACACTAAGACAAGACACACAGGACACAGATAAAGGACAAGACACAGTGGACACAGAGGAGAGAGGAAACAGAGGACAACAGATGTAGGCACGACTGTAAGGTAGTAGAGGAGGAGGAGGCATGCAGGTGAACTTTTTTCATCGCTTCCCAGGGAAGAACAGATATGCGCTCCCACCTTGTCCTCTAAAACGCTCTCAACCGCCCACATCAGGTGGATACACACCTGGTATCACTGTATTATGATGCTGTTAGTCTCTCTCTCTAGCCCTCTCTCTCCCTCTCTATTTCTCTTTCACTCTCCCTCTCCCCTTTTCTATCTCTCTCTTGCTCACTCACTCCCTCTCTCCTCCTCTCTCTCTCTCTCTCTCTCTCTCTCTCTCTCTCTCTCTCTCTCTCTCTCTCTCTCTCTCTCTCTCTCTCTCTCACTCTCTCTCTCTCTCTCTCTCTCTCTCTCTCTCTCTCTTTCTCTCCTTGACTCTCCTGTGTGTACAAAGAGAGTGTATCTATTATGCCAACAGCAGCATCATAAGAGCGGGACGTTCCATGAGTGGTGCGCTCATTAGCATGCAGGAATGCAGTCCGTCAACACTGTGCTCCTGCATGTGCTCGCTCTCTTTTGATCGCCCGCACCCCTCCTACAGTCAGCCTGTTCATGGAAGAACTTGCATACAAATCTTAATTGCAAATACGCGGAAACAGGATCTCAACACACAGATGCAGAAAAAGACAAATGCTGACATACACATGCAGCTGAAAAACTGCACACATACACCACATACACGCACAGACAGATGCACAATCACACAAAAACACATACACATACAGACAAACATGCAGACAACGCACAATCAGACACACACACACAGACAGACACACTCACCGACGTACAACCACAAACATACACACACACACACACACACACACACAGACACTTTGTGTTTTATTTATCAAATGCGCAGCATAATGCAGGGAAGTAAAGTCTTTCTTGAACACACACACACGCAGACCGAGGCACAACCACCCACACACACACACACAAGCACCCACACACAAAAACGGTTTCACTTTCTCTAGACATACTGACGCACGCACAAACACACACACAAACACGCACACAAAGACGGTTTCACTTTCTCTAGACATACAGACAAGCATGAACACAAGTACACTGAACACGGTTGAAGCGACATAATGAATATTTTATATCCTATATATATTTTATATATCACTGATCCAAATCCATCACATGAAACGTGAAGCATGAAAAGGAACGCTGGATGAATTGGACAGAGAGGCTCGACACGCGCTTTATCAAACTGTAGAACGCTAGACAACCTGATACTGTACCTGGGTGTCCTCTACTCTGAGGAAGACATCAAGTTGTCCTCTGGACTGATTCATTACAGGGTTAGGGTCAACTCTGAGGTTAGGGGGTCAACTCTGAGGTTAGGGTTAGGGTTAGGGTCAACTCTGAGGTTAGGGTTAGGGTTAGGGTCAACTCTGAGGTTACTGTCAACTCTGATGATAGGGTCAACTCTGAGGTTAGGGTCAACTCATAGGTTAGGGTCAGCTCTGAGGATAGGGTCAGGATTAGAGTCAACTCTGAGGTTAGGGTCCACTTCATGAATGTTTGCATTCATTGTGACGTTACCATGCCAACCCAGGAGTTTGTAATGAAACAATGAAGAAAACATTGGTTAGTTTAGATCGTGTGTCACAGTTTACACATAAGAAACATTGAGATAGTCCAATGCTCTTTAATTCATGATTGGGATCTGGTTCAAAACCTCCATGTGGATTACATGAGAGACAAGACACGATAAACAGAATACACTAAATGACAAACTAGGGTTAGGGTAAGAGAGTTAGGGTTATGCTAACCCTAACTATGGAAGAAGGAAGCTAGTGACCAACAGAGTAGACTGGGAAGAGGAAGAAGTACAGTGGAAAGCACCCTTTTCATACAATTCAGTGAAGGAGTTCCAGCTCTGAATCCATCAGTTTTTCCCTTTTCGCTTCCTCTCTTCATCTCTCACTACATCCATTTTCCAGCCTTGGCAGCCTAAAGTGATGGGGCTCGAGGGGCTGTGTGGGAGGAAGAGGAGGAGGAGGAGGAGGAGGTGGAGGATGAGGAGGAGGAGGAGGAGGAGGAGGAGGAGGAGGAGGAGGAGGAGGAGGAGGAGGAGGAGGAGGCTGTGTGTAAGGCGGGTGGATGCTGTGTGTGTGAGAGGAGGTAAAGAAGGAGGCAGGGGGGGTTGTTTGATGGGGGGGGTGGGAGGAGGAGGAGGAGGAGGAGGAGGCTTTGTGTAAGGGGGGTGGAGGGGGCTCGTGAGAGGAGGTAAAGGAGGAGGCAGGGGGGGGTGTTTGGGGGGGGGGGGGGGGGGGGGGGGGGGACCACACCGTGGTAGAGACGTATCCAGCTGTCTTATCAGGAATGCTTGGCTACGTCTGCCCACCCCTGCTCAGCAAGGGAGAGAGAGAGGGAAAGGGATAGAGAGAGAGAGAGAGAGAGAGAGAGAGAGAGAGAGAGAGAGAGAGAGAGAGAGAGAGAGAGAGAGAGAGAGAGAGAGAGAGAGAGAGAGAGAGAGAGAGAGAGAGAGAGAGAGAGAGAAAACCCTTGAGCACATCGAAGAACAATTCCTATGAGATTCCAACTCGTCTCACTCCTCTTCATCTCACTCCTCCTTGTGCGAGGAGAATAAGAATTCAGTAGTGTGTCTTCTGGATAGGGAGATAACATCACAACAAACTGTCAATAATGTAAAAACACACACAACCTATATAATGTACAAATACTTACTATGACAATAGGTACAGCATGGGTTATAAATCCTCAGTTATACTCACCAGAATTTGCACCTCATCGGTTGCTATTAAAAACAAGTAAAGGGCTTTAGCTGAGGGGATCTCTTCATTTCAAATGGCAGAGGTACTCACCCAATTGAAGCCTATTTCCACAACAATCCATGTCCTGTATTCCATCTTCTGGAATACAGGTTAACTAACTCTGTTCAGCATCTCATCTTTGACCGCTTAGTGCAGAGACATATTTTCTCTCTCATATGAAACAATCCCAAAACCAGAAAACTTTGACTTTGAAGAATTGAAACATTTAAATGTATTTACTGCTATTTTACCACATTGATACTTGATCTATTCCTGTTTCCTGTTTCCTGCATTTCTTTTTACTAATTTGATTAATCTAACTTTGGAAGACAATTACCAGTTGTAATCTTTAACAAAATGTGGTCTTACTTTTAAACCCTGTTCTAAATGGAAATGCGATGAATCTCACATCACATCTCAGTCAGACGTCTAATGCTTTGTGAGAGGCGAGGTGAGTAGAACTGAAGCGCGAGCTCATAAGAGTCACAGCTCCTGGAGCCACTGTCTCCTTGCTCCCTTTCCCTTCTCCTGAATGAGTCTGGGCATTCTGCCCAGCGGCTGAACCCTGAACACTGAACACAGGAGGGGATGCCTCAGGTGTTGGTGCTTAATGACCGAGGAGAAGGTCTGGAGGTTCATGTGATGTTTGGTTTTGTTCTGCCTCTCCCACTTCATAATATATTGTATGTGTGGTGTGGTGTGTGTGTTTTGTGTGCACATGTGTGCTTGCATTTGTGTGTGTGTGTGTTTGTGAGAGGAGGTGGAGGAGGTGGCTGTGCCCACATGTGTGCACACATGTGTGAGTATGTTTATCTGTGTGTGCTTGCATGTGTGCATGCACATGATGACGTGTCTGTGGCTGAGAGGCTGGGGGGCCATGATAACGCTGGAGGGATTCTACTGAATGCTCCGATGATACTTTGAAGAAGACATTCGGTTCAGCCTGTGTGTGAGATTCAATGGGTTATGGGAAACCTTCTCCCCTTT
>NC_044052.1:14319564-14403152 GCF_902167405.1 Gadus morhua
CAGCAACTCGGGCAGCATGTGTGTAGTCCGGGGCATGTGAAGACTGGGACCAGAAGATGGTTATTTTTTCTCCATTGAAACCCATTCATATTTTTCGATCTCCTAGGTCCCATGGGCTCTACCGGAAAGGGCGTGACTTCGCCACTCTAACAAGCGGCAGTCAGTAAAATGCAAAGTAGGTTAGGAGGTTAGGAGCCCCCTGTCTGCCTGCATGGGGGATTTGCAAAGAAAATTGGTCTACCCATCTTGGTGTGTCAAATCACTTTTTTTTTTTTTTTTCTACGTAAAAATGCAATCATACAATGACTGAAGAGATCACATGCTAGCTTGTCACTTTCGCCGCAGACCAATCAATTGTAGGTATATTACTATTGCAAACATATTAGGAAAATCGGTGTAAATGTCCAACAAGGAGTCATGTTGACCTATTTCTCTGTGACTTGGAAACAACGTGTCAGGCGAGACCGTACTATTTGCCATGTTTTGAGATTGATAAAAATGGTATCAAGGCAACTGTAGAAACGCATTGATTTCTTTTTCGCCAGTGTTTGCAGTTCACACAATTGAATATAGGGACACAGCTCGGCTTTGTTGAAGTTGGTGACCTAAACTGTCCACTAGATGGAGGAGGAGTGGTAGCTTCCTAACGTGTGCAATTATCTTTCATTGATAAAGGTTACTTTGGTTCATCACCTTTACCAAACGAACACAATTAAATCGTAAAAATGTGTCTGCAGTTGAGATTTACTTCAGTCAGGAGTATATAATGTTATTTCATCACAACAAACTCATTTTACTTCTCCAGCATTCTGGTTGGCGCATGTCAGCCTACGTCATCGGTAACTGCCACGTGTTCATTGAATTGAATCAAGTGTCGATATAAAATAGTTATTTTCGGGCTACATATAAGGAAGGTAACAGGCTATATGTGGTTGACAATCAGTGGTGTATATTGTATTAGTTTGTTCTGTTATTTAATTTGTAAACCGTCTGTGAGAGTGAGATATCTGGAGAAGTGGTCCATAGCACTGACTATATTCAGTATCGCTTCTCGGCCTTTTGGCTAAGATCAAGTGTAGTATCTGTTCTTATCAGTTTAATATCTGATACGTCCCCTACCCGGGGACCATATATTAAATTGATTTTTGGAACTGGGAGATGGAAAAGGGGCTTGCTCCGTCCACTCCACGCATCGACCTGGTATTGCAGTACCTCCAGGAACGGTGCACCCCCTAATGCTGTCAATTGAAAAAAATGTCTTTATTATTTTATCTGTCACAGTGGAAGCAAGTGGCATGTGTAGTGTTCAATTAGTCTAGATAGCTTTGGTTTTATAGTTAAGCAAAAGTTGTATTTAAACTATTATACTTGGATTTGCAAATGTCAATGTCGAGAGTATTATTCTGCATTTTGAAATCAAAGGCAGTATACTACACCCCCTATTAGGCTATTGTCAATGATAATCGGAGCTCTGTTCTAGCATATATCACAGGTTAAGTAATTAAACTGAGTGTTGTGAAGATGTGAAAGGCATATTACATTAATTCCCTCACTCTCCACCTCAAGCTGGTGTGTGATGAGCGTTCTGGCGCAGATTGGCTGCCGTGCATCACCCAAGTGGGTGCTACACACTGCTGGTGGAGTGAGGTAAAGCGTCTTTGAGTGTCTAGAAAAGCGCTATATAAATGCAATCCATTATTATTATTAACTCCTCACAGTAGTTGCGTTGCGCGTGACATGAGCCTAGCAACAGAGCGTCAACAACGGATCCCGGTTATGATAGGTATTAGCACGTCAACAGCTGTTGATCCAAAGTTACCGGGTAGGTCAAGGGCGTCGGCTATTTCTCGCCAGGCTGTATCCCTTCACCCTATCGTGGAACTCCTTTATGGACACGTCGAAAATACAGAGAGGTTTGCTGTCGCATTTCAACCAAATCAAATAGTCTCCACCATGTTGTTCCATTTTCTTTCGTTTTCTTTATGAGCATTCTTCTTCTTACTATTCATTTTTGTAGTAATTACTGTGTACTCAGCGTAGTGCAGTGAGGACAGTTGGTAAACACTGCGCGTGAGCTCCAGCTGTTCGTGCGGTTCCCTCACGCAACTTGGGGCGGGGTTCCCAAGTATGAATTGCATAGATAGTGGCTATGCTGATGAATTTGCCGCTGTCATTAAAAATGTGTCTGTCGCTTTTTCCAAACAAACAATTATTTCCGAAATTGTTTCTATCGTTGATACAAAGAATAGGTAGGCTAGACACAAACAAGTTGGCAAATATTAACCACAACTGTATAACAAGCATGCATCTATTGTCAGTTTGAGAGGCTTCCACCTGTGAAGAATGCCAGAGCAACTCTGAACTCCGCCTTCAGAAAACATGTTCACTAGCCTATGTATTAGCTGATAAGTAGGCCTACGCAGCAAATCAACGAAGAGGTCAGCTAGGTCAGCTATGTTAGCTGGAGATTTTTTGGAAACACTCGTAGGCCTACTTCGACTGCTGGGTAGTATAACCTTAATAAATAGGCAAAATGCTAACTTCCTGACTTTTGGGAAACACACCCCAGGTTTGCATTAATAACCTGGTTAATTTAAGACGAGAGATAAGAGTTTATTAAATTCAACACACATGGATAATAATGTAGATCGATTGAAGTCAGTTGAGTTCAGCCAATAGCCTAATCAAAAGTTTGATAATTAGGCCTAATGGTTTGAATGCATAATGCATTTCAGTGAAAATGAAAGTGAAATTGATCACTTTAATTTCCCAGTATGCCTAAAGTCAGCCAGAAGTCACGCCTATTCTTTCACTCTGGTAGACGTCCTTACCCCGCAGCAGGTAGGTCAATATAAAACACAATTGAACTACTGTTCATCAATAGGCCTATGACTGTTATCGCTTGAAGGTTGGCGTATTTAGACGCCGGATTTCGTTTTTAGATAAGAACGCTTACAGTTCAGGCGTTTCTAGCCTCCCTCGGTAAAACAGGGTATGGTCGGATCACAATGAGGATCGAAAGCCGATGCTGTTTGGAGGACGGTTCATTGGGGTTGGTGGCGGTGTCACACTAAATTTGTACCGGGGGCAAAATTTGGACCGGGCGCGTCATCAATACGTAATCCAGTCCAAACCTGCCCGGCAACAGATGATCGCGTCGTCCGTTGCCGGGCAACGGACGATCGCGTCGAATGACGTGAACATTCGCGAACCTTCTATCTAGCGATCCGTTATCTGTATTGTGCTATTTCGTCCTTGACCTGCTTTAAACACTCAGTTTACTTGCTAAATTGGATTAAACAATTAAATACAATACAAATATAAAGTAAAAACAAGTGTTATCTTTAATGATATCAACATCAGTTATTAGACCGTCACACGGAGCATGCGCAGTTGGATTGGCGCGCTGCATGTTGATGTCTGTTCCAAGATACATCGTGTGTTTATTAAGGAACCCAACAAAACATTACATTATCTAGCGATCCGTTAACTGTATTATGTTATTTCGTCTTTGGCAACATGAGCGCGAATGTTTTTTGAAACCTGCCCGGCAACGGACGACGCGATCATCTGCTGACAGGCAGGTTTGTAATGGATTACGTAATGATGACGCGCCCGGTACAAATTTTGCCCCCGGTACAAATTTAGTGTGACACCGCTGTCACACTTGTACCGGTAAAACAACAATGCTGCGCCAAGCAGCACCCGGCAGGAGATACAATGTTGCGTCGCGCAGTATCCGGTATCAATGGTTAACCTATGATTCTAACCAGTAGTCTACTGCCGTGTTGCCCCCCCCCCCCATTGTCCTTGAAAAAGTACTGTGGGACTTGCTCAAAGAGTAACAGCTAAGGCAAACAGCCAAGCACAAAACTAGAAAGAGGGCGAGAGACTGGCATGGTTGTACATAAATTCCTTGTCCAAGGCAAGCAATTAGCAGCAGGATCAGACTGTACAGGTGTACTCCAATCAAGTCAGGAGGACCTATTGAAAAAAAGAGTATACAGGAGAGGGAGAGAAAGAAAACCAAGAGGGTAGGACACCCTGACAGCACGCAACAAAATGAGAGAGGTTTCCTCCATCCCAGGTTCCTCCGACCTCCAAGATAAACCGGACTTGACATGGCTGCAAAAGATGAAGCCTTTAAGAGAAGTTCAGTGGACCAATGAGTGAGTTAAAACATTACTTCATTATATAGTTCACTAAATGTTTACTTTAAGGAGGAACACTTGTTTCTTGTTATTCAACTTCCAATGACTCCATCTGCATTAAATGTTATTTTATCTGTACAAATGTGGATGTAATAAAAATGGATGTTTGTTACCCGGTGATATAAAATGCACGACCCAGAATGAACAGAGCCCAATGACTGCTCTCCCAAAAATATTAACTTTATTGACTTATGGCAGACATCAAATCAACACTAAAATGGACAAAGAAAGTAAACAATGGGGCTAAACTGTACTATCAGGGTCTTTGCTATAATAATAAAAACAATAATAAGTTATTATTCATCCCAAAATACATAGGCTAAGCAAATTATAAATAAACCCGCTGCAAACCTAACCAACCAACTCAAATTAAAGGTTTTCTACAGCACTCAAATGAACCCACACCCCCACCTGTATTGTATTGATACACACTCAAATTCATCCTTGTTTAAAAACTAAAAGAGACCCCTGGACATTTAATGGAAAAAAAATGCATGCATATATAAGAGCCATATATATCAGAATCAGAATCAGAATCAGAATCTCTTTATTATATACATATAAAGAGCCATGTTGCACTGCATTGCAGGGACTAAGAACCCATTTAAATACATCTCCTTTTTGGCTTGAGGATAACTTATTTCTTGGCATATGTGCCCAAGTTATCAATCCAAGTTGAAGTCCCAAACCAAGCATGAAGAATCCAACCAAAAAGTATATTTGCAGTTATTTACCAAATCTTTAAATGAATACTATGACCTAAAATAAATATTCAGCGGTCTATGTTCTCACTATCAAGATCATGCTTTTAAACATTAATACAAAGATAACCTACCAAATCAAACAACAGCCTCAGCTGCTCTCTCTCAGGTGCGTCTCATTACAGGAAGAAAGGTCAAGGTGACTCTTCAGACCTTTTTTAGAAAAAATATCAACATAGAGTTTTATGACACATAATAGGCAAACGATTAAGTAATTAATCAAATTATGAAATATCATGTGCAAATCCAATTTTATATATAGGCCCACTTACTAAAATTGATATATCTTATCCTATTCACGCTTGTACTATTATACGCATTTCATTTGTAACATTGATTGTGCCGCTTAATATTAACATCCAGAATACTTGATTGATCCCAGGGGAAATTGTTATGCTTACAGGTGCTCTGCTCAATGATAGAAACAAGCATCTCAAAATTATGTACAAATATAACATATAAAGAATGTATAAATATATATACATGAATAAAAATGATGAGAGGCGACGAAATACTGGGATGTTGCGGATTAAATTAAATTAAATATTTATAAATGGATACACAACATGAAATATTTGGAGGCATCTGTGCTGTTGCTTCGACATAACATATGTTTTCCTCAAATCTCCATGTCCAGCCACAAACGAGAGCTGATGTCGAAGATCAGTTCGTACAAGACAAGCTATGAGGCGCCGGCCCGCGTGCTCCTCCTCGGCCCGGTGGGTTCTGGGAAGTCCAGCTTCATCAGCTCGGTCCAGTCCGTCTTCTCAGGAAGGGTCCTGAACCGCGCCATGGTGGGCTCATCTACAACTGGATTCACCAAGAAGGTTGGACAGAACAGGAATACAGCGAAGTTACTGTAATGGCTGTTTCGAGCTGGCTGCTGTTGAAGGAGACTGACGTTTTAATCTCTTTTTCCCTACCAGCTGCAGTCATTCACTATCCAGGGTGAGAAACGGGGGGGGCCTACTGCACTGACCATGTGTGATGTCATGGGTCTGGGGGAGGAGCAAGACACCGGAATCAGTTTCGATGACATCGTTTCTGTCCTCAAAGGCCATGCTCCCGAAGGACACAAGGTGAGAGAAGAAGCCTTGTGGTGGGGTTAGGGGCCTGTTCATAACAGAACCAAACCAAAGCATAAACCACCAGACCAGTATCAACTAGTATCTATCACACTTGACCAAGCTAAAAGGAGGAGGGTGGACTTCCACACAAAAACAGTTTGGAATAACTTTCTTGTCAACAAGAGGATTTACAAACGCCAGGCAAACTGCCCTGTACTACGAACCTCGGTTAGTGGGTCAGCGAGGTATGTTGTGCTCATAGCCTGGGTTAGCCGGGATACGAAAGTCACTCTCTTTTAGCATCGCTGTATCACCATGGTGTCAACCAAACCTTGTCGGGAGCAGGTTTTCAGTTAAGCTAAGCGCAGCTTCCTCGCCCCTCCTTTGACAATGGCGTCACCATTTGTGGGTTTTCTTGTGTACCTCGGAGCCCGCAGTCTCTTCGGTGACAGAGGGTCTTTCGGGACAGATCCGATCCCTTGGCATTGCTCGAGAATATGCTTTATAAGAGATACAGGTTCTCATTAGAGGGTATTCGCTATTTGATCGTCCTTGTTGCACCTTATGTGGACAACTCTTTAAATTAATACTATTAATGTTACTAGTCCACTGGGTAACAATACTGTTGTGCAGTGTGTCTCCGTGAGAGAGTGTTAGAGTGGAGGTAGCGCGTCAATCTTGAATTTCTGCATGCAGGGTTCGTCCCTACATGTGATGCCCATTTATGTGAAGCTTAAAAAGCCCTAAATCTTATGTCATATAGAATACTTATTCGCTAAAGGTTATAGAATTATATTTTTGTGCTTATTTCAAACTTGAACCCATTTTCTCAAGGCAGTGCTGGCACCACATCTAGATGGGGGTAAAAGGCATGATGATGGACAGGCGAGATTTGAACCCCGGTCGCTGGCATTCAGGTCTTATACTAATCCACTACGCCACCGCTGCTACATCGCAGCAGTTGAAAACATGCTATACATTTCTTACATAGGGCGTATTTAAAGTGAATACCCTAAATTATAGAATAAAGCAGGTTGGATGTTGCGTTTGGATTTGGAAAAATCATCATCCCTCTATTGGGATTAATAGCAAACAATTCTGCATTTGGCATAGTTATTTTATAGACAAAATCGTACAAATGTAAACGATCTGCTATTTTTTGCTAGCACGCCTCCCTAGCCTTATTATGTGCAACTGTGTTGCCCCTAGCTGTTATCTGATTTTTGAACTCCTCATAGAAGTTAATTATGACCATCTATTCCTCTTGAGTGAAATATACTGCTCTTGATCTATCCATTTATTAAAGGTAAGTAAAATGACCCGATAAACGCCCCTTTTATGGGAACGCGCATTGAAACTAAAGCGGAAAGCCTGGCTTGACAAATCGAATCCTAAGTGAGCTTCGTGGTACCATTTAACTCTGAACACGAGCATCGTATTTGTCGATCCAGGTTATCCCAAGAAAGCCTGGGTATGTTCAGCTCGCTTCGTATAACCCACAGAAACCACACCAAACACTAACACTAATATTAACCAATATCAAACACACCAACATTAACCAACACCAAAAGGACAAGCATTCACAACATCAAAACACACTAACATTAACCAACATCAAACACAGTAACATGAACAACATCGACACAGTAAAATTAACCAGCACCAAAATAACTAACATTAACCAACATCAAACAAACTAACCTTAACCAACATCAAAAAAAATAACATTAGCAACATCAAACACACAAACATTAACCAACATCAAACAGACTTGCAGTTGGGGTGGCAAACCAGCGTGTCATGGTGTCTCCTGTGTTCTGCTGACTCTCTGATCTGCATGTGCGCTGATTTTGCTGCCCTGTAGTTCAGCCCCAGCCACCCGCTGCAGCCGAGCGCCGCGGGCTACCTGGAGGAGCCCCGCCTGGCAGACTGCACTGTGTGGTGTTTGTGTTGGACGCCTCCCGGCTGTCCTCCTACAGCACGGGCCTAAGAGAAACCTTCCAGAAGCTCCGCGAATACTTCAGTGACCTGGGTGAGTTCAACCTTCCCCCGGCCCAACAAGGGGACCCTACCGTCACAAGGGGACCCTACCATCGCCACACACACACCCCAACATCCCTGCCATTGCCACACTCAGCCCAACATCCCTACCATCGCCACACGCATACCACCCAACTGAATTCATCTTCATGAAATTCCATACCTGCCATTTAGTCGGTTGTCAGACATTATTGTCCTTTGTTGTGTAATTTACAAAGGTATGTGTGTTTTCTTTCCCCCCCCAAAAATGATTTTGATTATTAATCCTGTCTTCATATGAGCTCGTGCTTCACCAGGGGTGCACCAGGTGACGGTGTTAACGCACATCGACAAGGCGTGTGTTATGACCAACACAGATGTGAAGGATGTATACAAGAGCCCAATCATCCAGCCAATGGTGAGAGAGATAGTCAGTCAGAGAGGGGAGAAAAGTGAGCAAGAGGAGGTAAGCGAGATAATTTACAGTTTGTGTGTGTGTAGATGTCCAAGGCAGGGGAGATGCTGGGTA
Organism: Gadus morhua; assembly: GCF_902167405.1. NCBI lineage: Eukaryota > Metazoa > Chordata > Actinopteri > Gadiformes > Gadidae > Gadus > Gadus morhua. The sequence continues at coordinate 14,328,152 of NC_044052.1, forward strand.
TGTCCAAGTCCTCCATCATGCCGGTGAAGAACTACTCCAGTGAGCTGGATCTGGACAGCAACACAGACACCCTCCTGCTGGCGGCCATCGATCTAATCCTGGAGTACGCCGACCTGTATTTCCTGGACCAGGCCAGTGAGGGTCCCAAGGCCAGTGAGGGTCCCAAGGCCAGTGAGGGTCCCAAGGCCAGTGAGGGTCCCATGGCCAGTGAGGGCCCCAAGGAATCCTGATATAAATTCAGAGCTCCACATCGTGGAATACACTTCCGCTGATGGGCTTTAGTGGTGCTTCCAATTGATATGTCATACAATTATTGTAAATGCAGACTTTTCCCCCCCAAATATTGTTTTATCCCATATTTTTCTGTTTTATATCTTATATAAGACAATAATAAAGTACCTCTTATGTACTTACAAGTATGATTCCGTGTTTCGGTTTATTTGAGTGATATTTAATAACACTTATATAATGCTAACCCTTACTAACTAGTTTGTTCACCATTGAATGTCACAAATGACAAAAATTTGAACTTTTAGTTTATAATCTAATAGCTAGGCTAGCGGAGATAGCGTGGCCAACAAACTAGCCTCAACCTCTCTTTTTATCCAAACTACAGTTTCCAAGCGCGCATTGCTCAACCTCTAGTTGTAATTATACCATGGCTATAATGTGGAAACCCCGGTCAATAATGTAACAAATAGCTGAGGGAATAATGTAATAATATTTTTCCAATAATATTACAACGTATAACATTTAGGTTCACCTATTACGTAATAGAGCAAGCATAATAATTTTCTCACGTTATGAAGCAAGCATAATATGTAAATGTAAAAAAGTGATGGGGGACTCGCATTACCTTGACAAATAAATTATCATTATGCAGCACAAGTACAATTTTTGTAATAATGTTGAACAAAGAGTTGTACCCTCAATGGAAAAATAATATGGAAAATAAGTTGGCGGGCACTTTAAAAACACTATTCTTCTCAAAACAGGCAAAAACAATCAACTTTATAGTCATTAACACTGTTAAAACTTGGAGAATTCTATGTAAGACAATAAAAGTCAAAGACAGATTTGAACTGTCTTAGAGAGATACACAGCGACCCAGACTTTACTCCAAATAAATTAGACAACGCTTTCAAGAGCTTGGCAAATAAGGGCCTCCTAGTGCATTACTAAAAGTTCAGTGACACTGGAATTGAGTTGTTTGACAAAATCGCAAGGGGATATCAGCTCGCAAGCAATTTCTTCCTATACTTGCAACTGAGAAACTAACTGCATGAAAAAGTCCAGTTAAAAATCCTCAAAGAAAATGGGAACCATATGCGATAATGAGTGGTAATAGAGTTTAAAATATATTACCATCTATACAAGGTCCCCCTACTGGCAGGAATATGCCTGGAAGGCGAATCTTAGATACTTCATAACACCATCAACAACACTCAGGTATACACAAACCAGTACCAGTTGCTGGAGGGAATGTGGGTCAAACGACGCTGACCATAAACACATTTTCTATACATGTAAGAAAATACAAAAATATTGGACAGAGGTCCAACATTTGACCAAGCTAAAACTGTGGAAAGATGGGTTCTTAGAACAACATAACATGCTCTTGGTATACAACAAGACCCAAAGAACTTGAAAAGGAACAGCTATACCTCTTTTGGGCCCTGAGAACAATAGCACTTAAATAATTCACAAGAAGCTGGAAAAAAATATAACACCCAGTATAGCTAAGTAATAATAATAATAATAATAATAATTCATTTTATTTGTTGAGCACTCTTCATTCTAAGCAGAATCTCAGAGTGCTAAAGGACAAACGGACAGTTTAAGAAAATGTATACATTTTTTAAAAAGTCAAAGAAATGCCTTTATGAATAAAAAGGTTTTTAGGCCAGTCTTAAAACAGTCTAGTGTCTGTGTTGCCCTTAAGTGGTCCGGGAGGCTGTTCCACAGTCGAGGGGCTGCAGCGGCGAAGGCCCGGTCGCCCATGGTGCGTAGCCTGGTGTTTGGGATCTGCAGGGACAGACTGTTATTGGATCTGAGGGGGCGGGTTGATGTTTGGGGAGTGATGAGTTCTGGCAGGTAAGGGGGGGCATGACCGTTTATGCATTGGTGGGTGAGTAGGAGGACTTTGTAGTCAACGCGGGATGAGACAGGGAGCCAGTGCAGTGAGTGTAAAATGGGGGTTATGTGGTTGTATTTCCTGACTCTCATCAGGATCCTGGCAGCGCTGTTCTGGATGTACTGCAGCTTTTGGATGTTCCTGCCAGTGATCCCAGTGAACAGTGAATTGCAGTAGTCCAGTCTTGAGGAGATGAAGGCGTGGACGAGCTTCTCAGCATCTGGCAGGGTTAAAGTGGGGCGGAGCTTGGCGATGTTTTTGAGATGGTAGAAGGAGATTTTGCACAGATGCTTTATATGATCGTTGAAGGTGAGGTGAGGGTCAAACCTAACTCCTAGATTTGTGACTGTGGTTGAGAGGGGTATGACCTGACTGTCGAAGGTGAGATGAGTCACAAGAAGCTGGAAAAAAATATAACACCCAGTATAGGTAAGTGGCTAGAAATCATAGAGGAAATGTGCAACATGGAAAAGGTAATTTATAAGATTATCAACAAGAACATTTTATTTGAAAAAAGATGGGCCGTTTACTTGCAATCAAGCATGAAAGGTTTTGAAAGAGAGGGGGGTGGTAGTTAAACGAGGGATCCTGCTAAAAACTCATGAGAACTGGTAGTAACCTATAGTCGGAATAAAGATTGTAAGAGCCATGTTTTTTTTTGGGGAGGGGGGGGGGGGGGGGGGGGTATGCAGATGTATGTATGTGTATGCATGTACATGTATATATATATATATATATATATATATATATATATACACGTGTGTATGCATGTGTGTGTATCCGTAAAAAAGAAGAAAGAAAATGTGTTCTTCAGAAATTAATGTCATAAGTTATGGAAAATTAAATGATTGAACACAATAAAGTATTTACATTTTTTTTTTTAAATATAAAAAATAAGAAGATACTAGAGAATGATATAAGTATACATTTAAACGCCGCAGAAGATCATGGTTTTGACTTTATGAATGAATAAATAAAAAACCTTTTTGGCACACTTATTATAAATACAACACTTTTAAATAAAAGCGTTCCCTCCAAAATTAAGGGGACTTTCAGCAAACTGAAAGAGGTATACTTGTAAAGATCCCCTTCCATCCATGGGTCCTCCCATGGATGGTCTCTCATGGCGTAGGGTGGCAATTTTGTGCAAGACTGCAAAGGCTAGATATCACAAGCCGTGCCTTAAGTAACCCTTAGGCTTCTTCGGCATCAACACCAAATTGAGCAAGGTTAAACTCCCTCTCTACTTCTGTTGCTTTTTTGGGGTAGGTTGTCACCAAGTACAGCATACAGGCATAGGCTCTCTCCCAAGCAGAACTCCATTCAACTATCCTACCGAACAAAAGTGTTGGTTAAATGTACATGAGATTGTTAGGGTTTGAGTAGATTAAAGGTTGGGTATGGGATTTGCGAAACGCCAGCTGGCGAAACGCCCGCTGCTGGCGAAACGCCAGCAGTGGTCAATTGCCAGCAAGGAAAATGTCTTTCTAAAAATCTGGAAACTGCTTCATGACAAATGGTCGATGACCCAGCACGAGTGAAATCAGACATGTGTACTTAATAAGCTTGAAATGGTGTGATAATATTCATGGTGTATGACATATTCATGTCTTTGTGTTCCCTTTTGTTTCCAATGTCATGATTATTTATATATGTATCATCAATCAGACATGATCCATAGTGAAATAATGAATAATGCTCACACTGGGCCGGGTTCAGTCACATAGCACATGCTCCCGAGACAAGTCTCTATCCGAGGAACCTAAATCAGATATGATTCAGGTGGACCGTCAGCCTGCTCCTCAAAACACAAGAGGAGCCCTTTCCCTTCAGACTGGTCTTTGGTCGGGCGGAGAGATCTCTGCTGAAATGTCCACGGCAGGGCTTTATGTAAATTTGCAGCAAAGTTTGAAAATACATTAGAGCAAATCTGAAATGGGTTTCTAGAACAGCTAATACGCTATTTTGTAAACAGGGGAAATCACTTTGAGATGAGGTGCAAAACTTTGAGATTGCCACTTTATACAATTTGACAGAGAGAGAGAGAGAGAGAGAGAGAGAGAGAGAGAGAGAGAGAGAGAGAGAGAGAGAGAGAGAGAGAGAGAGAGAGAGAGAGAGAGAGAGAGAGAGGGGGGGGGGGGGAGGGAGGGAGGGAGGGAGGGAGAGTGGAGCTGTATAAATTGCTGACCGCTCACACATTGTTCAAGACACAATTCTCTGTATATTTAATACACATGTGTTCCAACCTAGCTACCTCTGCTCTCCACATAAAGGAGTTTAGAAGCCGTTCTTGTGGACGTGGGGAGTGTAGAGAGCTAACTGGGGGGAGTGTAGCCAATAGAACACAGAGCCCTTCAATTATGCAGAAGGTGGACAGTTACAGATAGCAACCGGGCGTACGTGCATTTGCATGTGTGTGTGCATACTTGGTTGTGTGTGTGTATGTCTTTGTATCAGTTTGTGTTTGTGTGTGTGTGAGTGTGTGCACATCGCGAGTGTGTGCACATCGGTGTATCTCAATTGTGGGAATTCTGTTTTTGTCAGTTATGCTGATAAGGGAAAAGTACCCTCACCCTAACCATTCACAAATATTTGAATGATGGATGATGCATGTATGTCTGTATCTAAGTATGTATGATTGTATGTATGTGTTTGTGTGTATGTATGTATGTATGTATGTATGTATGTATGTATGTATGTATGTATGTATGTATGTATGTATGTATGTATGTATGTATGTATGTATGTATGTATGTATGTATGTATGTATGTATGCATGTATGTATGTATGTATGTATGTACAACTACAGAAGAGAGATAAAGAACAATGGTTATTTTCTGCCTTTCATGTTTGACTCTCAAGCAGGTATGGCCGTGGGCGTCCCTCTGGACATCAAACCTCAGAAGGGCAAGACAGAGAGAGAGAGAGAGAGAGAGAGAGAGAGAGAGAGAGAGAGAGAGAGAGAGAGAGAGAGAGAGAGAGAGAGAGAGAGAGAGAAGAGAGAGAGAGAGAGAGAGAGAGAGAGAGAGAGAGAGAGAGAGAGAGAGAGAGAGAGAGAGAGAGAGAGAGAGAGAGAGAGAGAGAGAGAGAGAGAGAGAGAGAGAGAGAGAGAGAGAGAGAGAGAGAGAGAGAGAGAGAGAGAGAGAGAGAGAGAGAGAGAGAGCTTCATCCCATTTCCTCTACTTCATCACCACCGCAGCTCTGGTAAAGACCAGGTCATGGAGAACAAAGATCGAAGTATTCAACAAATCGAAAGACTGTACTCTTGGGCGAACTGTACTCCTGGTAAAGAATCAACGTATTTGTTGTGTGAAAAATCATTGAACCATGGAGACCCTGAACATCACCCACCCCCACCCTAACCATGGAGACCCTGAACATCACCCACCCCCACCCCCACCTTAACCATAGAGACCCTGAACATCACCCACCCCCACCTTAACCATAGAGACCATGAACATCCCCCACCCCCACCTTAACCATAGAGACCCTGAACATCACCCACCCCCACCTTAACCATAGAGACCCTGAACATCACCCACCAACAGCAGAACCATGGAGCCTCTCTAGCTCCGGTGGCCAGGAAGTGGATCAGCCACGCTGGGCGTCTTTGTGAGTGACGTTGGGGGCTGGAGCTCTACTCCGCTCCGCTGTCTCCCTGACAGCAGGGAGAAAGAGAGGAGAACGGAGCGAGGGGCTCAATCCTCCTCCGGCGTCCTACAGCGAAGCTACAGTACGTCCGTTGTTCAACTGTTGCTACTTAAGTATAACAAGAAGCTACTTTCTAATGCAGGGCGTGTGAACTTGTTGGGCGAAAATAAAACAGACAACCAGACAATCAATGTGGTCCCAGACCATTAGAAGAGGCTGTGTTTGACAGGGCGGACAAGACGGGGCCGACAAGACGGCAATTAATGTAGCGTGAAAGAGCTGGAAAACCGGTACTGTGGGCTCCAACGAGGCTTGTTCAGTTTGTTTGTCTGTGGCTGAGTAAGTCAGTGAGTGAGTGAGTGAGTGAGTGAGTGAGTGACTCTTTCACAAACCTCATTGCGAATTTCACCATCTACCTTCGAACCTTCTAGTGAATTACTTTACCAAAGTACGCTTTGAAGGAAAAGTTTTCACCTCTTTTATTCTAGCAACACATGCCAACGAAAATCAAAGACAAAGGATGAATAATTTCCGATGGCTTAGAAAGGACATGAAAAGGGAGGCATGTCAGAAAACTGAACAGCAGTGTGCAGAATAATGTGCTTTCATGCGCTCAATGACAGGGAGGACAAACCGGGAGAGAAAGGTTGTGTTCATCATTGTATTCCTTGTGCGTATGCTGTGTGCCATACTAGTGTTTTTATTGGATTTATTTTGTGAAGAAGTGACACTGGCCAGCTTCACACACATCTGACCGCATCTAACCACCCACTGATGTGCCCACCCACACACAGACACAAACACACACGTACACACAAGCTCATACACGCTGCGAACCCATTCACATTCATGCAAGCACACATGCATGCAGAGGCTCAAACAAACACACACACACACACACACACACGCACACACACCATTACACACACAGGGGATATGTTTTCTTTCAATATCGTTCCATTCTCCCCCTCGCTGCTCAGCAGGAAATGAAGGCGACCCTATCTATATCAGAACGGCGCTGGGATGGCGAGCCACGAGACGGAGGCACAGTGTCTCATTGAAACTCTTCCCATCAATAGTGTAATAATGTATCAACAGCCAGCCTTCAAGAACAACTTATGTTACAACGCTACCATGTGCTGGAGCAACCTCCAACTTTGGAGTTGTCACCACAGTGGTGACATCATGTGATATGGAGAATCTGGGGTTATGTGATATGGAGGGTCAGGTGTCATGTGATATGGAGGGTCAGGTGTCATGTGATATGTTGGGTCAGGTGTCATGTGATATGTAGAGTCAGGTCAGGTGTCGTGTGATATGGAGGGTCTGGGGTCATGTGATATGGAGGGTCAGGGGTCATGTGATAGGGAGGGTCAGGTGTCATGTGATAGGGAGGGTCAGGTGTCATGTGATAGGGAGGGTCAGGTGTCATGTGATAAAGGGCGTTTCGGTAGACTGCAGCCACATTGCTGAGGGGTTCTGCGTCTGCCACTTCTGTCGAACTCACCACAATGTGTGTGTGTGTGTGTGTGTGTGTGTGTGTGTGTGTGTGTGTGTGTGTGTGTGTGTGTGTGTGTGTGTGTGTGTGTGTGTGTGTGTGTGTGTGTGTGTGTGTGTGTGTGAGTTTGTGCAAAGTAATGTATGTGCTTTATGCTTTATGCTACAATATAAAATAAGGTATATGTTCTCCGCCTGGTCATGTCTCACTAAACACATTTCTGAGAGTTAGCTAAGTACATAGCCTATCATAATAATTAATAATTGAATGCTAAATGTAAAAAATCATTCAAAGGCCTTTATATAAATAAAGTTCAACTGGGTCAGACACAAATACACACAAACAACAGGAATGCATATGAATTACCTTTACTTAAGTCAGCCAGCATGGCGCAGAGCGCTATGGATACAGCGCTCCCCCGTGGCCAACCCCGAAACACCGACACTAAAAACAATAACAACATGGCCATCTACTGGCGATCAATACACATTGTGTCGCTGACAACAAGAGTACTAGACTAATGCGGGGACCAGAAAGTTGCCTAAAGAGGAGGACAGGCAGCATTAAGTTTCACATTGCGACCATAATGCACACCATCTCCCCTGTCCTTGCACATTGTTTGGGATCATGACAAAAGGATGTCATGTAAGGAGAGTGGATCAATCGGAAGGCGGTCACATGGTGGTCATTCGGGAGACAGACTGCTCTACAGGTCAGTTGACAGACGAAGGGATGCACGTCCCTTATCGGCAGTGGGTGAGAAGATAGCCGGGCTGATCGCTGAATCTCCCTGTTCCTTTGGGGCTCCCATCACAGAATGCCTCACAAGAGCAAGAAAGAAAAGGTAAAGGGACTTTCGTTGGGTTTTCTTCCTTGCATCGACATTAAGTAGTTGCTGTGTGATGTGGTTTTTTGATTTGGAAGGGTTGTTCAGGACTCCAAGTCTGGTAAATCATAGTGGAACTAAAAATGGCCCTGCAATTAGGGAAGCGTTAGAAGCGTTTGCCTAGCGTGACCAATACAGTTTTCATTGAATTAATTGACTGAAGAGAAAATGTATAAACTAAATAAATGAACAAAAATATGAATAATATAATTACCAGTCTAACAAAATGTCATTATTTGTTCCCTTCCATGGTGCTGTATGGAACAAAAGCAGTTTATCATGGGACACAACACCTGTCAACTTTATTTTGGTCAATCAAAAAAAATACTTTGTCACGGCGTGTTTTACTTCATGTCTGCACCTCATCTATTTGTGTGTCACATGTGTTGTGAGTGTGTGAAATCATCGGGCTTCACAGAGATGCCTCCCAGGTTTTCAACTTCTCTTCAATGAGATTATCTGTTATTTATTGCTGTGAGCACGGAGGTCAATCAGCGCCCTGTCATCAGACGCAGTCTCACAGAACCTGAGAGATCAGGTGGCCGGGAACCACCCGGTCGGAGGGAATGGAACGTGACCCTTAACCACATCTAACAGCCCCCCACTGTCCTACGCACACACACACACACACACACACACACACACACACACACACACACACACACACACACACACACACACACACACACACACACACACACACACACACTGTGGGCGCAGGCATGCTGACATGCTAGCAAAGCTCATCTCATCTTCTCTGTCTTTCCAGTTCTCTTATCCAAGTTCTTTCTACTGTTTCACTCACCTCTTCTCCTCTCCTTTCCTAACCTCTCTTCTCCTCCACTCTCCTCTCATCACCTCTCCTTTCCTCTCCTCTCATCACTTCCCTGTTCATCTCCTCTCCTCTCCCCTCTCCTCTCATCACTTCTCCTTTCCTCTCCTCTCATCACTTCTCCTTTCCTATGCTCTCCCCTCCCCTCTCCTCTCATCACTTCTCCTTTCCTCTCCTCTCCTCTCCCCTCTCCTCTCATCACTTCTTCTTTCCTCTCCTCTCCTCTCCCCCTCTCCTCATCACTTCTCCTTTCCTCTCCTCTCATCAACTCTCTAACCTCTCGTATCATCTGCTCCAGTCACTTTCTCCTCATCTCTTTCTTCTGCTCTAACCCAACACTGGCTGCGCTGTCTTGAAACCTGAGTGTTTCTGGTTCCTGTGGTTCTCTCTTACGAGTACCGGGAACCGTCTCTCTCTCTGCCCGATGGGTAACCAGAACCCGGCCTTCTGTGATTGTTGTCCCGGCAGGGATCCAACAAGAAGCAGCCGCCTGCCACTCAGGCGATGAGGGTGAGGCCACCGGGTTCACACTCGGCCACCAAAAAGGAGAAGAGATACAGCACCTCCTGTTTCCCCCTCAGCACCAACCGGGACCTGCAGAAACTCACTCCACTGTCAGGTACACTCCATCTACTGTCAGGTTCTGTCCCTCCATTGTCAGGTACACTCCCTCAGGTTCACTCCCTCAGGTACACTCCCTCAGGTACACTCCCTCCACTGTCAGGTACCCTCCCTCAGGTACACTCCCTCAGGTTCACTCCCTCCACTGTCAGGTTCACTCCCTCCACTGTCAGGTACACTCCCTCACACTGCAGGGAGAGTAAACCCCCGTTCCATGGACACAACGGGTTCCATAGGAGCTTGTGTGAGGGGTGTGGGAGGGGCTTGGCAGGGGCGTGGGAGGGGCTTAGGAGGGGCGTGGGCAAACCTGGGTCAATCTCGCTCAAGCAAGGGAGCGTATCCGATAGAAAAAGACCACTCTCGAAAAGGGTCTTCAGCCAGAACTAGCTGACTTATTTTACAGAGAATTCCCCCCTGTAAAAAAGAACACAGAAATGTTCACCAACACTGTAAGATCAAAACGGAACCGTTTGGTATAAAAATAAAGCGATTTGGAGGTTAACTCACCCTTCAAGCTATACCTGGTTACCATGTCGTTGATTTTGGGGATGATTTTATCCAAAAGGGGTTTGCGGGGTGACTACAGATAAGAAGCTTGCCTGAGTCATGCTCAAGAATGTGATCAGGTTGAGCAGTGGGGATTGAGGATCAAACCTGGAACCTTTTCATACCTTCAGTATGCTAGCCTCCTCCTGCCCCAAATAGACTTAGTTGTACTAATCTACTACTCCTCTTTCTCAAGAACGCATAACATAACTCAGGCCTTTCAGAACCACTTCACATCCATTCAACAGGCTCACATTTACGCTATGATTTAAATCTCTGCAACCCCTCCAGCTAAGCTCTCGAATAGCAGCCAAGTATACGTCAGTCATCCTGTTTGATCTCCTCTGGAAAACGGGCTAGGGTTAGGGGTTAGGGTGAGGGTTAGGGCTGGGGCTAGGGCTAGGATTAGGGCTGCCTCATGACCTTAATCTAGCGCTGCATGTTCGGCCAATACTGGACAAAGAGGGCTGCGTTAATAATTCATAGGCTTGTCGGATCCTCACAACCAAATTTTTGTTCTTAACCCTGAGGTCTGAGGAGCTCTACATAATTGATAGCTGACTGGACCGGTCGGTGCCGGGTTGATCTGGAATACTGATCCTGTCCATTCAGCCGTGGCCGCGGACTCAGGGCCGAGGGAAACGGATCTTACCTGCGGAGGGCTTACTAATGTAAGATAAGCTCCACACGGAGAGACGTGATTGGGACCGGAACAGAGATCTGGGTCATCAAATCAGCAGAGCGAGCAAATGGTTTCACATCATGTACAACATGTAGACGCTTGCTGCTTGACACTGAACCCTGACCCTGAGAGGAAACAAAGGGCCCTGTTCATATTTCGGTTCAGATGGTTAAACAGAGTCTGCAATGTATCAATATTCACTGTTCAATACGATGTATCACACCAATCATCTTTATCATTCTGCATAGGATGCTGAAGAGGAAGACTATTGATAGTGGGATCGATGGCCTGTGTCTGACCTGTTCCCACCACTGCAGTAGGGCTAGTTAGGGTTAGGGTTAGGGTTAGGGTTAGGCTATGTCTCCCTGGTGGTCTAAGTGTTCTACTTCCATTGGTCAGATAAACACCATTGCAGCTCTTTGCCATGTTTAGTTGTCTCTCAGACTATATTGTGCTGTAAGCAACATTCCCTGTCAAAGTACTTAGCTGTGATCATAGCTTATTTTACTTTATTGTATTCATGTATTCATTCATGTATGCACTTGACCATGTGTGTATTGGCCGTTATTTTACTGTGTTGACTGTTAACAAGACAGTGATAGTTGAGGTTTGCACGCTTACATGAATCTTTCATGGCTTCTTTGTTTACATGCCAAATTACAGCGGAACTGGTCCAAGCGGTTTCCTGTAAGCTATACTGTGCTCTGATGATCTCAGTGGATGAACAGCAGCTGATAGGGATGTAGGATTTGGCTGTGGGAGAGAAACCTGTCGCATGTGATATTTAAGGGGGAAAATGTATCTGATTGAATCATTTATGTCATATTCTCTTCTATTTCTGACTCATACTGTGCCAATTATTAATGAAAACGTAAAGTTAACCCTAACCCTTCATGGGTATAGGGGGGTTAGGGTTAACCCTAACCCTTCATGGGACTAGACATGGGTAGGGTTAACCCTAACTCTATTGTCTTTCCCTGTTTAAAATAACAACAGTTGGGTGTTGTCCAACTGTTAAGTGAAAGAATTTCAGAAGCACCCGAATTCACCAGCAGGCTTTCACATTACTAATGTGTAATATGTGTCTTAGACACATGGGTAATGTGTGTCTTCCACATTATAAACATGGGTAATTTGTAGGATGTGTCTTTCACATTACAGAAATTAACTAAATAGGTTAGCGTCGCGGTTAATGTCCCGGTTAGTTATTTCTTAACACACTGAATGATTATTATTGACTGGATATGATTACTAGGGCAACTCAAAGCCTTAAAATGTCATATTATTGGGTATGCCTCATTTTCTCTGGCTGTATTTGTAAGTGCAGCTCACACAGCGTTTGCTGCCACTTGCTGGATAAAAATGAAACTGCGTAGCGTTTCTTCCACAGAATAATTAGTATATTCTGGACAACCCAATTTTCCGCTTTCTCTGTATTTTCTATAATATGCTTGCTAAAACACAACATTTCACAGTACCTGCACTCATATTCATATCGGATTCATATCGTTCATGTCATTTTACCTATAGCCATCTCTCTTTTTTGGCTGGCTCACTGCATCTGCTCAGCATTTAATGGTGAAATGTTTTTTAAGTCAGGGTTGGCAGTTTATTTTGTATTAAATTTTGTACCCATTAGTTGAGATTATCTTTACTTCCCGAGAGCAATCAATCAATCAAAAACTCGGACAAAAAAAGGAAAAAACCTTAATTCTGTATCTGGCTGTCGCATGCCAGATACAGAATCATAAACCAGGCCGATTGTTCAATTTGGCCTGAATCAAAGCATTGGCCTTCCTGTCTGCCGACCAACCCATCTGTCCAACCACCTGTTGCCCACTCTGCACACTCACTGCCCATGGGGGGAGTTTTAAAGAGGAGAGCTGAAAGCAGCCATAGACGGCTGATATTGCGCCACCGACGCATCACGGGTGGCCTTTTGTAGACAAACCACAATTTTGTTGCATGTTTATTGGCACCCATTTGAACAGGAGACTAAAATCAGTCCCATGGGCCGTCTCCAGTCCGGGGACCGGTGGTCTAGAGCTAACCGCTGGTCTAGAGCTAACCCTAACCCTCTCTGGGTGAGCTGAGTATATAGGTGATTCTATAGGTAACCAACTATAGTCTAGAGCTAACCCTAACCCTCTCTGGGTGAGCTGAGTATATAGGTGATTCTATAGGTAACCAACTATAGTCTAGACGAGCTAACCCTTACCCTCTCTGGTGAACTGAACGATGAAGAGATTTAAAGAAGCGCAGGCTTGTTTGGTTCATCATGATAGGGCCCTGTTAGCTAATCAGTGATTCACTGTGAACCATGGCTTTTGGATGATTACTGAACACAGTCGTCCGTCTACCTTTATGTCTGTCTGACTGGTAGTCTGTTTGTGATAGTAATAAGCAATAGAGTGAAAAAAATGATAATTTTTTGAATGACTCAGATGTATTAGGTTGATCAAAATATAAATTAAAAAAAGATAAGATAAGATAAGATTTTTTTTTTTTTTTTTTTTTTACCGACTCAGATTTATTAGGCTGGGAGGGACAGATGCTGATGAGAAGGTTTGGATTGGAAAGGCAAGGGCAGCTTTCCACCAGCCTAAGAAAGTCTGGGGATCCTCTGAGCTGCCTAGGAACACCAAGATCAGGATCTTTAACTCCATGGTAAAGCCTGTTCTTCTGTACGGTGCAGAGACCTGGAGAACAACGGTCACCACCATGAAGAAAATCCAGTCCTTTATCAACACCTGTCTCAGAAAAATCCTAAGAGTACGCTGGCCGAACACCATCAGTAACCCAAATGCCCAAAGTTGGGGCGGTAGGCGTAAGAAGATGATTTATTCGAGTTTTGACCAGCATGGTGATTTCCCTACAGTCTATCTATATGGATGTCCAGTTACATCCAACGGAACGACTCTATTTAATTAATGGCATGGCTGACATAGAGCCAGCCTGTACAATAAGTCCAGAACTCAGAGATCTACTTTTCATGTAGGCTATGCAACGTCATTACTGTATCTCTCAGACTCAAGGCATTACAGTTTACCTGGCAACTGATACGATTTATCTTTTATGATCTCTTATCATTTCTATGGAAAATCTCCTGCTGCCACATCGCATTTTGGTGACTCCTGTTCCCTTGATGCTCTGAAAAAAAATCGCCATATTAATTATATTTGTGAGTCAAAATTTGAAGACTTTCACTTTAAAATGAACCTGGAGTCACGAAAATTTAGTAAAGTAATGATTTTACTGAGAAGTAAAAGTCTATAATACTGCCTATGAAATCCCCTTATCCTCATTCAGAATTACGCTTTAACCCCTTTTGCCATTTAAACAGTGTGATACGGTTAAGCTTTCTGATCTGAGACTGAGGCCCGGTTGCATTGAAGGGCAGAGAGACCAGTCAGCGGGGAGGAGGGGCCGGACCTATATTACACTTCATGGCCCGCCCCTTTTGCAGCTTTCAGCCAATCACTTTACGTCACTGGCAGCATGAGCGGTCAAACCTCAGCCAACCGGCGGGCTCCTTCCCTAGTGACGTCACTAACTAGCCAGTTCCCTCCAGCGGCAGAGAGCTTCATTTTCTGATCTGCTTTTTGTGCTAAAATGGAGGCTGGCCTCTCGCCCTGAGTTGATCGCCTTCCTGGTCGAAGTTTAGATGTTGACATGCAATAAACCAGCAGACAGGATGGTCGTGGACGCCCCTAACTCCAACGGGCCTTTTCAGCCGGTGGCTCTGATGCACTTTCGAGGTATGTTGGGTTATTCCCTGCTATGTCCTAGCATATGAAGAGCTGTGTGTTTTCTCTGCTACCCTCCATTGGTTACCGCTTGGTTAGTCAGCAATCAGACGTTTGGTTACAGAAACTATTATTTCTGTCAATCTAATTTCAGTTGTTTCGGCCTCGCTATTATATTTGATTGCAAGCTAATCTACTAACCAGCTGTGCTTGACTATAAGACTAGATAACGCCATTAACGAGCTGGTTTTACTAGCTAGTTACTGTCTGCCCATCCCCCCACTAGTGATGTCAAAGGAAGTGAGGTCATAGCCAAGGAAGGGCTTCACTTGGGTTCTCATGTGTACTGCGATCTGCTGTTCTTTCTTCTGTTTACATGACGTTGTGCATTAATCGCTGACCGCCCTCTTGGGGCCAAGGAGTCGCGTCTCCTTCTCCTCCCGCTCATCCGCTACTGTTCTCTGTGATGTAGGACTCGGTCACACACTCAGTGTACTTGGGAACACATTGACCCTGGGGTTTAGAATGTAGTGGACTGCCCTCTTCTGTCCAGCACCCTTCCGTGTGACTTTCTATATGGCATGCACCTGCTAAATGCCCCATGCTCTATCAGAAGGCATCAGACCATTAAAGAACCATTTCACAATGGTCAATAAGGCAGATTCCTGGTCGAATTGTGCCCCCAATACAATGCTGTCATTGGAGCCAGTCCATGATTTTTCGATGTACCTCAGTCACAATTGTACAGTATATATATTGTGAGTACTGTGAGTACTGGCTAGATTGAATGTGGCTACTGTGCGTTTGATTTGTGGAAGGCCAGTCAAAGAGGACACTGTACTCTGGTACAGCCTAACTTGGACGGCGCCTGAGGCACTGAGGCACTTATTGATCATCTTATCGATTGGAATCAAATGGGGACTACATTGGATGACACCCTATTTGACCAACAACAGCACTCTCTCCAATAATCACTTTCTCTCTCACACACTTGCTTCAAATTAGATTATGTTTACCACATTTCACAAGTGGTGAATGTGTCTCTCACACTTGAAAAAGAAACCAGTACGATCAAACCCAAGCATTATCCTAGCATGCACAACAGCTTTGAATTTAATTCAACTACTCAGCCCCCCCCAACATCAATGCTATCGGTTTGACCCTGATATGATGATATAAGCCAACCCCAAGATGGTATATATTGCACGTTGTTCTAATGCAAATCTTCAACAGTAACTGCAATGTCAATGTGCAGCCGGCATCGTCCCTCTGCCCCTCAATGTGAATCGTTAGTCTGCACATAGTCTCTCTGCACATTGTCCCTCTACACCTCAATGTGCACCGTCTCTTCATTGTATCTCTGCCCCTCAATGTCCGTTGTCTCTTTGTATATAGTCTCTATGCACCTCAATGTGCTCGCTGGGTTTTCGCCGTGCATTGATTGAGTGATCTTAAAAGAGAACCAAACTTTAAACATCATGGAGTTCTATTGTGTATAGTCTCCTGTCATTGTATTTATTAATGTAAGATGGGCATGCAATTATGTAAGGTTTGTATTATAGACGTAATTTCAAAGGATTCGGATTGATAAATCCTACTCCCTGTGGTTTGTGGATGAACAAACATGATCCCCTCCGCTGGCTGAGTTCAAGTTGTTATTCTAATTTCATTCATGTACAGCGTAGTGTAGATGAAACAGTAGGTGGTTCACAATGGGACTACAATTATTCAAAGAGCTTGTTTATTATCAGGAGCCTATGCAGAAACACATAGGCGACTAATCTGAGGCCTGCGACATTAATGAAGTCACACCGGGGTTAGCACCAGTAGTGGCACAACACCGGCTCTTTATCTGTTGCACAACAAGCCGGTTGGGTATTTTAGGCTGTAAACGAACTTCATAACCACACAGGCCCTTATGTCACGGGAGAAGAGACTGAGTGGAGTGTGGAATAGAATGCATTCCATTATTACGGTCCTTAAATGCATCAACAGATCCAGAATACTACATTGCAGAGGTTCTGTAGATCTACTGCTAAAACAAAGTTTCTCTGCGTCATGGTGTACCTGTTTTCATCAACAGGGAGGAAATTCAACTTTAGGACTTCAGTTGACCGTGCCACATTTCTCAATCTTAAAATATAAACCGCAAAAGGGCTTTATTAGGTGTTCAAGGAGTTATGTCGTTAGAATGATAAAGCATCCAAAATAAGGTTAGAATCCTTGAAATATTTCATTCACTTTAAATTCACTACAAAGTTGTAATTTCAAATAGCACAAGCATGTGTTTTGCAATGAACCTTTCTTGACCCTGCACCTGTAGATCTCAGACTATATTCCTGAGGATGTAGTGGACAAATCTTTAAACGCCTAGAACTGTAAGCCTAGGCTAATGTCATTAACTCGAATACTGATCACCCTGATCCTATCCCGATTGTTGCTGCTAGAATCCAAAACATATCATAACTGTTATGCCTAGCTTATGTTGTTTTCCACTAGCGAATTAATCTATTTATGTGTGCCGCCCCCAAACAAGACTCCCAATACCCGGGTGTGAAGGGGGGGGGGGGGCATATAACTTGGTGAAGACAAGCTGGAGGCATTAGATGTTGTGATGGAAAGGTTTGTTTTGAAGATCGTTTCTTTGGTCCGGACCCTAACCCTAGCAGCGTTTCTTGTGTCCGGACCCTAACCCTAGCAGCGTTTCTTGTGCCCGGACCCTAACCCTAGCAGCGTTTCTTGTGCCCGGACCCTAACCCTAGCAGCGTTTCTTGTGTCCGGACCCTAACCCTAGCAGCGTTTCTTATGTCCGGAGTGACCCTAAACCTGGCAGTGTTTCTTGTATCTGAACCCTAACCCTAGCAGCGTTTCTTGTGTCCGGACCCTAACCCTAGCAGCGTTTGTTATGTCCGGAGTGACCCTAAACCTGGCAGTGTTTCTTGTATCCGAACCCTAACCCTGGCAGCGTTTCTTGTGTTCTTGGGACCCTAACCCTAGCAGCTTTTCTTGTGTCCCTGGGACCCTAACCCTAGCAGCGTTTCTTGTGTTCCTGGGACCCTAACCCTAGCAGCGTTTCTTGTGTTCCTGGGACCCTAACCCTAGCAGCGTTTCTTGTGTTCTTGGGACCCTAACCCTAGCAGCGTTTCTTGGGACCCTAACCCGCAGGACACGGTCACTGGTGTGGGTCTGTTCTGGGTTTAGCATCACGTACGTCAGAGCCCCCCAGGTTCTCCGTGGGGGGCTGGGATAAAGCCCCACGCCGTACCGATGAGGCTGTGAAAGATGCTTCTATACTTAGTGAGACTGTAGGCCTGGTGTGTCATGTGCGCACGGGAGAACCTTCTAGTGAATTGCTAACCTTAAAGCTCTATTGTATGTAGTAATGTGGTGGTCTTGTGCTCTCTCTAGTGGTCCCCCACTTCTGACCCTATAGTTTCAGACAGGCAGGATGATGGAAAGTGTTGGAAACAGGCAACATTCTCATGTTTTATCTTTTTCGTTTAATATGTTAGTTGTATTGGTACACTCAACTATTTCCCTTTTTCCCTCGTATTCATAAGGGAGATATTCTAGTGAAAATGTAATTCTAGAGAAAAGACTACAGCCGTAGCTATGAGTCCCAGATGATCCAATTTACAAACGAGAGGCGATAAAATTGCCAGATCTCACCAACTCTTAAATTACATCTAAGGTTGTATAATTGTCCTGCATAGAAATTGTGATTTTATGCTAGTTGCATATCATGTATTGGTTAGCTCTGCAGATCCAACCAGCCTGTATAATGGATGACAGCACCCGCAGATAGATAAAGACTGCCCCGGTAAATACTTCCTTTTGATAATAGGAACCGGACATTGGTTTCAGCCTGGGCCTTCATCCATTCATCCAGTCATCCATTCACTTGACTCTATAAGACCTTCTAAAGGCGTGTCTGTGTGGGCCAGCAGGGAAGGGATATCTAAAAAAAAAAAAGAAGGGACCTGGCTTGGGCCGTTGCCCAGCAACAGAGAAAATGTGAGAGTGAGTGGATGCCGACAGGCCTTGTCAATACCACGGGCTTCCTGAGCTCTGACACGTTGGCCTGCTACCCTTCCCCTCTCGCCATGCACAAGGGCTTTACCCCTTCCTAACCCAATTAAGGGTTAGTTACCCCTAACTCGGTGTGGGATTAAGTTTCTACCTTTTTAGTTCATGGAAGGCTGCTGTTTGTATAGAATCTTTTAGGGGGGAAGTGACTAATAGTCTTTCAACAGCTCAAATGTAAGGCTGAATAGAACGATATTTAGCTTACAATGAGCCAATTGGCTAAATATGAAAATCACAGTTCTAATTGGAAAAATAAAAGTACCGGACCAGCTATATACACACTCACCCTGAGTTAGTGCATTCTTGCTTTTTTTATTTTGCTAATCCAAATTAAAACCCATTATTTTGACTGCATTTAATACAAGGAGACAGGCAGTCTGAGAGGTATTCCTCGCCGGTCACAGATCCGCCCTTTTAGAGAGAATCATGGGCTTTTTCTAGGAGTAAAAGAGACTATCTGGAGGAGCAGACTTCCACACAGTAGTTGTGGTAAAATGGCATATAATGCCTTATGGTTTACCGGAAGTAAACATATCAAAATAATCCCCAACCATGTTTCTGAAGTATATAATGTCAAAATCCACCATCCAAGCTGACTTGTAGAAGATGATGTATGTACCTCTTTAAGGCCCACCCTGCGTTGGCGAGAGGCCTCGGTTTGGATAGATTAATCTCAAACCAATGCATCCAATTATATTTTCCAAATTTTTCCACACACACTGGTTTAGTGGAAGATGGCGTTTATGTGATTATTTGCCACCTGCTGGTGAAATGGTGCAGTATGCTTGAGATTAATTCCTGTAATTGACACTGTGATGTCATGGAAGATGAGATATCGACACCAAACCTTTTCCCATGTTAAGGGAGCTGCGCCGATGAGCGCGTCTCAAGTTTCTGCTACTTTCTGAAGCTGACTTCTACAAGTTGCTAGAATATTCTTTGCTAAATTAACATATTTTGAATCTGCCATAGGTCTGCCACTTTTTATTTTATCAAAATCATTGCTAAATGTAAGATGAGACGTAGATTGATCATGAGGATCAAAATCTGGGCAATCTTTCCTATCGGTTATTTTTGGGGGGGGGGGGGAATCTCCACAAATATCACTTGTACAGAGATATTTTCTGAAAGACGTCTAATCTTTAGATAGGATCGATTATGCTGTACAGTGTAGTACACTGTACAGCATAATCGATCCTATCCAAAGATTATACGTCTTTCAGAAAATATCTCTGTAGATTTAGCTGTACACTGAGTACAGCAAAATCTATCCTGATGGACAATATGGGTCCCAATGGCAAAAATGTTCAGCATGCAAAATAAGGCTTGTACACCAAGTTTCGTCCAAGTTATCAGCGAAGAGTACTAGACAATGAGAGGCAGAGTGGAGTTCATGCCTCCGCCCTCTGTCTGCTAAACCCTGGTGCTGCTTATAGGCATCTCGTGCTGGTCGTTCAAACCGCTAGCTACACTTCCAGGCAGCGTGGAGGACACAAACACTGTAAGCAACCTGTTTCTGATTCGTTATGATTCGTTTGATAAGGGTAGACTTGTCAAACAACCTCCAGTCCCTCAAAATGTGTGTGTGTGTGTTTTTTGTTTTCAGACGTAGCCCCGGCGGAGCAGGAGAAGCTGTTCATCCAGAAGCTCCGGCAGTGCTGCGTCCTCTTCGACTTCCTGTCCGACCCACTGAGCGACCTGAAATGGAAGGAGGTGAAGCGCGCGGCGCTGAGCGAGATGGTCGAGTACATCACGCACAACCGCAACGTCATCACGGAGCCCATCTACCCAGAGGTGGTGCACATGGTGAGTTCAGATATTGCGACTCGAGCGTGTACGCGCGGGTAGAGTCACGCAAACTGCTCTTGAACCATGGGGTTGGCGCCATTCATTGATTTGCAGTAGGTGGTGTGGTATAGTGTTGGGTGGAGCGGGTCTGGGGTATGTAGTGTATGGTGGTGTAGTTGTGTTGGGGTGGAAGCTGCTGCTGAGTAACTGGTATTGCTTAATGGGATAGAATTTAGTTTGTTGAACTGGTAACTGGTGTGGCTTAATGGGATAGGAAAAAAAATGGTTTCAAGATCATTTCTCTGGAAATCATAAATCGAAACATGGCAGATAAGGGACAGTTTTGAGGAATGGTTTTGTTATCAATAGAACGGTTAACCCTAAATCAACAGCTTCAGCATCAATAAACCCTCCTTGGAGCGCTAAAAGGGAATGTTGATAACCAGTCATGAGATATTAGTGACGTTGGATAACAACCTTTTTCTATGTTTTAGAAATTCCCTTTGGCGCCGAAAGCAGCTGACTGTGTGTTCAAAGAAAATGCTCCAGACGTTATTGATCTCACTTTACCTCGTCTTTTTTCTATTCTAGTTTGCGGTGAACATGTTCAGAACATTGCCTCCGTCTTCGAACCCCACCGGGGCGGAGTTCGACCCAGAAGAGGATGAGCCAACGCTGGAGGCAGCCTGGCCTCATCTCCAGGTGGGGCCTCTCGGATGAACCCCTCGACTCCCACCCTCTGATAGACTCCTCCCACCCTCTCCATCTCTGATAGACCCCTCCCAACCTTTGATAGACCCCGCCCACCCTCTTCATCTGACACTCCTCCCACCCTCTTCATCTGACACTCCTCCCACCCTCTTCATCTGACACTCCTCCCACCCTGTGGTTGACCCCTCCCACCCTCTGGTTGACCCCTCCCACCCTCTGGTTGACCCCTCCCACCCTCTGGTTGACCCCTCCCACCCTCTGGTTGACCCCTCCCACCCTCTGGTTGACCCCTCCCACCCTCTGGTTGACCCCTCCCACCCTCTGGTTGACCCCTCCCACCCTGCCGATGACCCCTCCCACCCTGCCGATGACCCCTCCCACCCTCCGATATACTCCTCCCACCCTCTCCATCTCTGATACACCCCTCCCAACCTCTCCATCTGATACTCGCACGCTCTGATAGACTCCTTCGATCCTCTCAGTATAACTGGCTTTTTGCTTGGTTCATGGTTCGAAGTGGATGGCCTGATTTTAACTTCTTCTCTTCCAGCTTGTCTATGAGTTTTTCCTGAGGTTTTTAGAGTCTCCCGACTTTCAGCCCAACGTAGCGAAGAAGTACATCGACCAGAAGTTTGTGATGCAGGTGAGCAGCTCACGCTGTTTTCTCTTCACTTGAGCTATGACCTTGATTTATGACCTCGTTAGAAGTCTAACGGGTGTGGTATATTTCTGTTGGACGGCATAGCTTCTAGATCTATTCGACAGCGAGGATCCCAGAGAGAGAGACTTCCTGAAAACCACGCTCCACCGCATCTACGGGAAGTTCCTTGGGCTGCGGGCCTACATAAGGAAACAGATCAATAACATTTTCTATAAGTGAGTTTAATTACCTTGGATCAATAACTTTTTATAGATGAGCCCTGTTAGCTTAGATTAATTGTTTTCTACAGGTGAGCACTATTAGCTGAGATAATAACATTTTCTATAGGTGAGTCGGACTAGCTTAGATCAATTGCTTTGTAAAGGTGAGTCCTATTAGCTTAGTTCAATAACGGTATCAGCGAGTCCTGTTTAACTTGGATTCATGATGTTTTCTCTTATTAAGCCCTATTTAACTTCTCGACCACATGTTTTAAATAATACATGCACGCACTGCAAACCATTTTTAATCTAAACATTTTCATTTCAAAACTAAAAAAGCATTTTCTGCGCATTTCCAGGTTTATCTATGAAACTGAGCATCATAACGGTATTGCCGAACTACTGGAAATACTTGGAAGGTTTGTTATTTTTGTTTTCATATGAATATTTCTTTATTATGCAGCTGTCGTTTTTTTGGATCAATTCTCTGAATTTCTCCAGGATGTGGAATTATTGCGTTGACCTTATTTAGTGTTATTTGTTTTCAGTGTGAAGAGCTTCTAATTGCCTGTTGTTGTGTTTCCGACCCCCCCCTCTCCCCTCAGCATAATCAATGGCTTTGCCCTGCCACTAAAAGAAGAGCACAAGATCTTCCTGCTGAAGGTCCTATTGCCACTGCACAAAGTGAAGTCCCTCAGTGTCTACCATCCCCAGGTCTGTCACGCCGTTCTTCATTCATGCATGTTTATATGCGAAAGAAGTATTGGTTAGCATAAGGAGTTAGGTGTTTGGATTTACAATGAAGGTAAATAAAATGTCAAAGGAATGAGTTTCAGCAGGAGGTTGTACTCTGTAACCTGTAGGGTTAGCCTTAACCCTAACCTAGACTCTGTAACCTGTAGGGCTAGCCTTAACCCTAACCTGTGCTCTGTAACCTGTAGGGCTAGCAGTAACGCTAACCTGTACTCTGTAACCTGTAGGGCTAGCCTTTTACCCTAACCTGTACTCTGTAACCTGTAGGGCTAGCCTTAATCCTAACCTGTACTCTGTAACCCGGGTTATGTTGTTGAGGATCCTTATATTTATGGTTAGGTTTATGTTGTTGAGGATCCTAATAGTTAGGGTTATGTTGTGGAGGATCCTTATGGTTAGGGCTAAGGTTATTGTTAGGGTTATGTTGTGGAGGATCCTAATGGTTAGGGTTGAGGTTATTGGTAGGGTTATGTTGTGGAGCATCCTAATGGTTAGGGTGAAGGTTATTGTTAGGGTTATGTTGTGGAGGATCCTAATGGTTAGGGTGAAGGTTATTGTTAGGGTTATGTTGTGGAGGATCCTAATGGTTAGGGTGAAGGTTATTGTTAGGGTTATGTTGTGGAGGATCCTAATGGTTAGGGTGACGGTTATTGTTAGGGTTATGTTGTGGAGGATCCTAATGGTTAGGGTGAAGGTTATTGTTAGGGTTATGTTGTGGAGGATCCTAATGGGGTTTATGTTGCAGCTGGCCTACTGTGTGGTACAGTTTCTGGAGAAAGACAGCACTCTCACTGAACCGGTACGTGGGACACATTCACCTCGTTTGTTGTACTTCTCTTAATCGAACCCTCCTGATTTCTAATCGACCGTAACGTCTGGTTCCTGACAGGTGGTGATGGCCCTGCTGAAGTACTGGCCCAAAACGCACAGTCCCAAGGAGGTGATGTTCCTGAACGAGCTGGAGGAGATCCTGGACGTGATCGAGCCCTCTGAGTTCGTCAAGGTCCAGGAGCCCCTCTTCCGCCAGCTGGCCAAGTGCGTGTCCAGTCCGCACTTTCAGGTAAACCATCAGCCGGGGGTTAGGGTTAGGGGTACCTTCTGTGATTTGTTAGGGGTACATTATTTGGTGGGTTAGGGTAGGGCTGTGCAATTAATCAAATTTTGATGGTGATCCCGATTTTTGGGTCAAACAATCTCAAAACTAATATAATCGAGTTTAAAAGTTTGTTTTTATTTTTTATGTTTTTAATATTTATTTTATTCATTAAAAAGCTGGATACATATTTGTACATTATTTCCGATTTGGACAATTTCTACTTTAAATTTCCCCATAAAGAAATAAAAATAAAATTAAAAGTTCTCATCAAAGGCCGCTTTTCCACTGCATGGTACCAGCTCGACACGACTCGACTCAGCTCGCATTTTTTGCGTTTCCACCGCGAAAACATGGTATCTGGTACCTGAAGTGGCTGCTTTTTCTAGTACCGCCTCGCTCTAGGTTCCAAGCGGCTGAGCCGATGCTAAAAGGTGACGTTGGCAGACGGCCGGCCACTGATTGGCCAGAGAGTGTGACGAAGTCACGAGAGCGACATGGCAACCATGCTGGTAACAGCCATAGCAGCGCCGCAGCCAACATATTCCACTTCTTCAACTTCTTCAACATGCCAGCTAATAATAGTAATGTTATCGATGTCCTCCATTGTTGTTATGTGGGTTCTGTCCATGTGTGGGTTGTGTAGGTGTTGTTTGCGTCGCGTACAAAAATACGTCACGGCCCTTTCGCGCAGCCGACCCCGCCCACGTCCAGGAGGTACTATTTGCGTGGAAAACGACCCGTGCTGCTACCGTGTCGAGTCGAGTCGAGCTACATGTGCGGTGGAAAAGCGGCATAAGTGTTTTTCTTGGAGAAAAATAATGAATAGATGCAGCATGTTTTCGAATTCAAAAATAATCGTTTGATTAACCTGGATTTCAATATTGACCAAATTATTATTATAAATTATAATTATATCGGGATTAGGTATTTTTCCGTGATCTAACACACCTGGGTTAGGGGTACGTTCTGTGATGGCCTATGGATTCGTCGTAGTTAGTGGACTGGTCTAATGAGGGGTTGGATGTGTCAAAGACTGGTGGACTTATGTAATTCCTGTGAATTTTTGGCAGAGTTGTCATTTACATTTCTTGAAAGACTTGATTCTAGTGGGGGGGGGGGGGGGGCTAATGGCCCACTGACACGGCAGCTGTCAGAGAGGGACATCAATAGAATGTGACCTGCTGGTATATCTGTGGATGGATCCTCTCGTAATCCTGTGTTTCTCTGGCAGGTGGCGGAGAGGGCGCTGTACTACTGGAACAACGAGTACATCATGAGTCTCATCAGCGACAACGCCGCAAAGATCCTGCCCATCATGTTCCCCGCGCTGTACCGCAACTCCAAGACCCACTGGAACAAGTGAGAACCGGCTGATATCTAGCTTTAGAGGACATTGGTTATTCAGCGTTGTGATCCAGGATAAATGTCCCTTTTAATTTGCGCGAGGATTATCCAAGCCTAACCCTGTGGTCATGTTCTCCGAGATTCTAACCCTGTGCTTGTGTTCCAGAACTATCCACGGGTTGATCTACAACGCGCTGAAGCTTTTCATGGAGATGAACCAGAAGCTGTTCGACGACTGCACCCAGCAGTTCAGAGCAGAGAAAAACAAGTAGGTCTCCTAGCCAGTGGCAGGGCTGCTTCCGTGATCAGCCTGATGAGGCCTCTGATGGCGTCTCAGGTCACTCAATCCAAAGGGATAACTTGTAGTCCCCTGGGCCAAACCAGGGTCACATATCCCTATCTAGATCAGAAAAACTTTATTTGTTACTCAACAACACAGCAAGACGATGTAGTTTGGATAATCGGTAGGGGTTTGAAAAAAAAACGATGCTTTGATGCATCGCAATTCTGTGTAGAACGATTCCGTCTCGATTCAGATAATTAATCATTTATCTTCAATGTGTATTGGCCAATCTGATTTGTCTGGACGCGATTGCGATTCAGCCTACGCGTAGCGTGCACGCAAACTCACAGTCAGACACAAGAACGACAAACAAGTTCTTATTCTTATAATTGACTAAGAGCAGCTTTTTCTTTAATGACATAGAAAAGAAAGATGAGAAAGAAAAGAAAACTAAATCTGTTTATTTATTACCTACTTCCATAGTGTGTTGTAATGCAAGCTGCATTGATGATTGCATTGTTAATAGAAAGTCATATTTGTGACAAAAGCTTTTTCTCTAATCAAATATTAGATAAGGTAATTCATCTGTTGATTTCTTTAATGATCATCACAAAAGTAGGAAGTGATCAGCAAACTCTGAGTAGCAAATTCAGATGTATAGATATTCTTTTGGAAATCCCGCAAGGAAATGTACATTAAAAAAAAAATTGCTCCGAGATGCATCAATAATCGTTTTAGAATCGAATCGTTGACTTCTGAATCGGAATCGAATCGTGAGGTGCCAAGAGATTCCCACCACTAATAATTGGTGTAGCCTACTGTTTGTATTTCCTCCAAGTTGTTACTTTGTTTTGCCTCCAGCCTACGCTGTTATATAATCACAACGTTGATTCGTGGTGACATGTGAAGTTGATGCATTGTGACATTTGTTGATACACAGAGAGAAGGCCAAGTCGAAAGAGCGGGAAGAGGCTTGGATCAGGATTGAAAACCTTGCCAAATCAAACCCACAGGTCAGCCGTGTGTGTGTGCCTGTATGCTTAGATTTAGTGAAGAATATGACCTTGGCCTTACATAAAATGGTCACAAATCTTTTGATTTAAATCCTAAACTGAACACATTATATGTATAATCAACATTAAATTAATCAGGCCGATTTAAGATTGAAAAACTAAATAACATTTAGATTCTATTCGTTCTTTGCATGCGGCTGAAAGTCTTTTTCCCGTCATTTCTTTCAACCCAGTTCCTTGTGTGTGTTCCTTCCCCTGCCCGCTGTAGTCCTGTAGCAATGGAGACGGAGGCTCCGTCGATAGAAGATGTTCAGAGGTGAAGAAAGACAGTTGAGGAAGGCGCCACTCGGGTAACTGGCTTCTTTCCCTCTCTTACCACCTCTTTTCTCTCAAAGCTTGACATCTCGTAGCCCAAGTAACGACGGGTGCATGTGTTGAAACTCCAGATTCTCACTGTTTGGTACTTCTGTGATTGGCACAGGATGGGTTGGGCTGTTATCATTACAAATGTTAATGTTTTGATATTCTTTTTGACCAGTAATCCTGCGACTAATAAAGTAGGGTTGTTTGTGTTTGATTTTAAGAAGTTGTGGAAATTGGGAAAGTAACTGTCAACCAATTTTTAAGACTGTTGACCCCTTCTGACCCTGTTGACCCTGACCCTGTTGACCCTAACGTCCCTGACCCTGTTGACCCTGACCATGTTGACCTCCACAGCTACAGCGAGCCCAGCGGACAGAGGGCCCACTGGTGAGCCGCAGGTCTGAGTTGCCTCAGGACATCTACACCACGCAAGCCTTGGACTCCCCCCGCCGAGGCGAAGACATGTTGACCCCCCACGACCGACTCTAGGTCCCCCCCCCCACCCCATAACGTCATGCCGCTCCCCCCACCGAGGCGCCCGGTAAGCCTCTGAGCCTCAAACCGCACAGCATGCCACCCCACTGTGCCCCCCTCTCCCCAAGTCATGTTGGCTCTGATTGGCCAAGTAGGACTCGGGGGAGGCTGGCTCAGTTCTCCTCTTCCTGGGGGCCTCGGACCTCCTCAGCCTGTCATGGTTAACTTCAGCACACCGCGTCTGTCTGCTGCCACCAGGAGCCTGCAGTCACTCGCTAGCAAATAACAAGTTTGCTAAAAAAACAAAATGGGACTGGGTAGGGGGGCGGGGGGACTGGGTTCTTCTTCCTTCCGGACACTTTTTATTATATTATATATTATTTTATTTTTGGGCGTACTTTATTTTTCTGTCTTCGGGATGAATTCAGCAACTTGAAGACCAATAGGTCCATTTTGTGGATTATTTTACTTTTTCCTTCTTTTCTCGATCCCAGCGACGTCAGTCGGTGCCAAGAATGATGTTTTCATTCTTAGTTTCCATGGTTACGACATGTTTTACCTGGGCCATGCCCCAACAGAAACCCCTGGTCGCATGACGCGGCCGGGGTCAAATGATGCGGCCGGGGTCGCATGACGCCTCTTGCCTTTATTTCTTTCTTTGTCGTTGGTGTTTCAGCACAAGCTTTTCTAGGTCGGAAGACCCCAGACCCCCCCAGACCCCGGACCCTAGACACCCCCCCCCCAGACCCGTCTGGCACCTCGGGTCCCGGGAGACGGCCAGGTGAATGTGGTCCCATGGACAACGAGTCTCTACTGGTCTTCTTGGTTCGTGCCATATACCGTTCTGTAGTATCTGTTCTTCTGTCTGCTGTCCCAGTAAATGAGTCCTTTTCCTTTTATTGGCCAACCAAACTTTCATAGAACAGCATATGGAGATAGTGACCGTTTCAACCTGGTACTTATGAGTTAGCAATATTTAAAGAGGAACGAAACACGACAATCTAAACTTCTGTCTCTAGCAGAATATTCCCTTTTCTGTTTCTTCTTATTGGCTGAAACAGCAGCTCCTGGGGATAAATGTGTTTAGTTGAAAGCCAGTGAGCCCAAAATAATGTTTTTCTTGTTTTAAATTGTTTTTAGTTCTGTGTTTCTATGTCTTCTATGATGTTGAACATATGATTAAATGCCATTTGTCACTGAAATACAATAATGTTATTTTGGAAGAGCTTAAGTCCGTTTTTTGCCAGACTGCGCCAACCTGTTTCAATCCCTTCCCCCCGCTTCCCCCAAAACCTGTTCTAGAACTTTCTTGTCCCCCCCCCAAAAAACGATTCCAGTAAGTTCTAGGCCCTCCCCCCCCCAAACCTGTTCCAGAACACTTTGGCCCCCCCCCCAAACCTGTTCCAGAACACTTTGGCCCCTCTCCCCCTGAACCTGTTCCAGAACGTTCTACCCCCCCAAAACTCTTCCAGAAAGTTCTAGCCCCTCCCACCCCAAACCTGTTCCAGAACATTCTAGCCCCTCCCCCCACAAACATGTTCCAGAACATTCTAGCCCCCCCATGAGGACCTTTCTTTTCATGACGTCGAAGTGCCTTTTTGGAGGCACTTCACGCCTTTCATATAAAACTTCTCTGCTAATAACACACGTTCTGAAGGTTCCCACCGCGTTGGGAAGAGAACGCCTCTCCTCTCCTGCAGAAAACCCTTTTTTAATAAATTCCAGCTGAAAGCGTCACGCTAGGAGTGTGGTGGCGTCAGATCGGCTCGGTTGGCCTTTCATTCACTTGGATCTGTGTCATCCAGCCATGTTTGTGTATCGGTGGTTTAAGAGGACACTTTGTTATGTGTTTGGATGCGTTTGCCTGTATATGAAATATGACATAATGGACATGAATGTCCATGGAAAAACTTTTTTCTTTCTTGCTTTCTTTTGTCCTCATAGCAAAATCCTCTAGACCAAATACTATTGAATGGGTTTGCAGCGATAGAGATGTTTTATGGGTGAATAGAAAACCCACACGTTTGAATGGCGTCTATATTCTGAAATCAGTGAACAATTCTGTACCATTCCCATGTCAGGATTCTCCTGGTAGCAGCGCTGAACTCCAAACCTGCAGTCTCACTTCCCTGGTTTGTTTCTTTGTAGTTAAGCTAGTTTTTTTAAATTCTTCTACCCACTTCATCAGAATCACTGCCGTTGTTTGAATTGAAGGCCTTTTTGGCTAGTTCTTTCATCGTAATGATTTTTTATTTCTTTCATGTCTCCTTCCTGGCGTTTGCAAATTCTTGGATGTGAGATTTGGCAAATAAGAAAAGAAAAAGACAAATGCTGAGAGATGCTGGTGCGAATGCCAGATGCCGAGTAGTTTACTGGCAGTGCACCTTGGGATACTGTCTGTATGGATACTGTATTTAAAGAGATGTACATTTTTAAATGATCATGTTAACATGTCCCTTCTCGCCCTGGAGAAAAGGACTTTCATCAAATTATTTTCTCATTTAGTTAAAGAAATTAAGCTTGCTGGAAGAGATGTTTGAAGGGTGCGTTTGAGAACCATATGTTGTATTGAAAAAATGATTGAATTTGCAGCTCCTAACCCTCTAGTTTTAAAATAATTTCAAACTACTATAGATTAACAAGTGTCCTTTTGTATGTGACCTGTATATGGCTTCATTTAATATTGTATATATGATTTACTTTGTTTATGTAGTGTTGTATATCTAGATTAATTTTGTACAAATTGTCCCTCTGTACAGAATAAAACCTCACTAGCAAGTAAAAGATGTCGACATGGCACACCTTTCCTTTATTGGCTGTACTTTTTGAAACATTAGAAAATGTTCTGAAATAAATATATATATTTTCCGTTCAAACCTGGATATATTTTTTTTTTCCCGTTTACCCCATTGGAGTAACTGTTGGTCCCCATTGTGCTCTGACCCTGTCTCTAGCGGTATTATTTATTAATATAAATAAAATAAAAGTATTTGATTTTATATTTTCAACCATACATCCGTTTGGCTCGTCTGGCTACTGCCAGACCAAGCTCAATCGTAGATTGCACGTTGGTTTGGGGAAGCTGCTGTCATTTTCTTCAGCACAAGAGGCGTGATCAACGGGCCACGTTCAACTGACTCTGTACGCAATTGGCTGCTTGTAGTCGCTTGACTGTCGCATTGTGTTAAACCAGCCAATAGCGCGCCAAGCGGAAAAGCCTGCTTGGTGATTGGCTCCCGTAAAAACGTATCGGAAGTAGAAAGAAATGCATTGCTCTTCTCCTAGGCCGTGTTCCAATACCCGTGCCGTGTTCCAATACCCGTACTGTCCGCACTTACTAGCCAGAATTTGAGTACACAGTACGTTCCAATTCAGATCCGGCGAAAAGAAGTATACTTCAAGGACCCGGATGCCGTACTCAAAACGGGCTAATCGTGAAGTGTGGATCGAAGGACACGCCCCGTACTCAACGGCAGCCATCTTAGCTACGTAGCGGAAGAGGCGGAGCCAAGCTGAGCCAAAGTCGGCGCATTTTCCACATAGCCTGCATTAATAGTCATTTTGTAGTTTTTATAGCTTTTTTATAGCTGCTAGGCGTATAGAGTTCACCGTTCAAAGCGGGATGTTTATTGCGGGGGAGGAGCACGACGGCAGTCCGTCGTGATCGTCATTTCCGGTAAGTGCACCACAGAGTACTCGATTTGGAACAGCACTCGCATCTAAAAAATTAGCGTACGGATAGTGCAGATAGTGTACTTCCTTTTAAGTATACTCATGGAAGTACGGGTATTGGAACACGGCACCGTACTTCCATGAGTATACTTAAAGGAAGTACTCATATTTCTATTTCATGCGAATTATAAAGTCAAGTATAACCTTTGTGATTTATTTATTCGGTGTCTTGATGGTGCATTGATAAGTTTGGAGGTTAACACTCTAAACCGCTCAGGTTCGAATCCCCGCAACAACGTCGACTGTCGATTTTTTATTGGTCGTCATGAATAAAAAACATTTGAAAAAAAAAAGAATGTTGTCCTTGTCAAATAAAATATAAGGGGTAACACTGTTGTTTTTCATCCGTCATCATGGGAAAAAAATATAAGTGGTAACGCTGTCGTTTTTTATTGTTCGTCATGAAAAAAACATAAGGGGTAACCCTGCGTTCACACCAAAAGATGCATTTGCTGCCCGAACGCGTTGACGCCTGAGTTTTGCGGCGCGTCAAATCAAGTTTTGCGGCGCGTCAAAGTTTTGCGGCGCGTCAAAAGTTGAAATATTTCAACTCGAGCAGCATTTGACGCGCCGCAAAATACGTGAACGCGCCCTTCGCCCGTGCCCGGCAGCGGGCACGGGCATGCCGCGCCGCAAATCAGATTTTGACGCGCGTCAAATCAAGTTTTGACGCGCGTCAAAACGGCAGCAAATGCTGCGGCAGCAAAGCAGCAACGCGTCTCTACATTCACTTTGAATGGGATCACGACGCGCGTCAACTTTTTGCATCTTTTGGTGTGAACGCAGGGTAACACTGTCGTTTTTTATTGTTCGTCATGAAAAAAACATAAGGGGTAACACAGTCGTTTTTTATTGGTCGTCATGAAAAAAAACATAAGGGGTAACACTGTTGTTTTTTATTGGTCGTCATGAAAAAAAACATAAGGGGTAACACTGTTGTTTTTTATTGGTCGTCATGAAAAAAACATAAGGGGTAACGCTGTCGTTTTTTATTGTTCGTCATGAAAAAAACATAAGGGGTAACCCTGCGTTCACACCAAAAGATGCATTTGCTGCCCGAACGCGTTGACGCCTGAGTTTTGCGGCGCGTCAAATCAAGTTTTGCGGCGCGTCAAAGTTTTGCGGCGCGTCAAAAGTTGAAATATTTCAACTCGAGCAGCATTTGACGCGCCGCAAAATACGTGAACGCGCCCTTCGCCCGTGCCCGGCAGCGGGCACGGGCATGCCGCGCCGCAAATCAGATTTTGACGCGCGTCAAATCAAGTTTTGACGCGCGTCAAAACGGCAGCAAATGCTGCGGCAGCAAAGCAG
Organism: Gadus morhua; assembly: GCF_902167405.1. NCBI lineage: Eukaryota > Metazoa > Chordata > Actinopteri > Gadiformes > Gadidae > Gadus > Gadus morhua. Next base: position 14,360,564 of record NC_044052.1, read on the forward strand.
CAACGCGTCTCTACATTCACTTTGAATGGGATCACGACGCGCGTCAACTTTTTGCATCTTTTGGTGTGAACGCAGGGTAACACTGTCGTTTTTTATTGTTCGTCATGAAAAAAACATAAGGGGTAACACAGTCGTTTTTTATTGGTCGTCATGAAAAAAAACATAAGGGGTAACACTGTTGTTTTTTATTGGTCGTCATGAAAAAAACATAAGGGGTAACACTGTTGTTTTTTATTGGACGTCATGAAAAAAAACATAAGGGGTAACAATGTTGTTTTTTATTGGTCGTCATGAAAAAAACATAAGGGAAATAATAGAAATACACAATAATAGAAATACACACGTCATATATAACCTCAGACTTGTTTAAATTATAAATCTCATTGGGAAGTGGAGAGAGCTGTGAGCTAACCCCCTGGAGACCGGGCTTCAAGTCCGGTTGATGTCCTCTGTTGGAAGACTCATATTTCTATTTCATGCGAATTATAAAGTCAAGTATAACCATTGTTAAGATTTTATTCGGTGTCTTGATGGTGCATTGATAAGTTCGGCGGTTAACACCCTAAGCCGCTCAGGTTCGAATTGCTGCAACAACGTCGCCACGGTCGTTTTTTATTGGTCGTCATGAATAAAAAACATATTTGAAAAAAAAAAAATGTTGTCCGTGTCAAATAAAATATAAGGGGTAACACTGTTGCTTTTCATCCGTCATCATGGGAAAAAAACATAAGGGGTAACACTGTCGTTTTTTATTGGTCGTCATGAAAAAAACATAAGGGGTAACACTGTCGTTTTTTATTGGTCGTCATGAAAAAAAACATAAGGGGTAACACTGTCGTTTTTTATTGTTCGTAATGAAAAAAAAACATAAGGGGTAACAATGTTGTTTTTTATTGTTCGTAATGAAAAAAGCATAAGGGGTAACACTGTCGTTTTTTATTGGTCGTCATGAAAAAAACATAAGGGGTAACACTGTCGTTTTTTATTGGTCGTCATGAAAAAAAACATAAGGGGTAACACTCTCGTTTTTTATTGTTCGTAATGATAAAAAACATAAGGGGTAACACTGTTGTTTTTTATTGTTCGTAATGAAAAAAACATAAGGGGTAACACTGTCGTTTTTTATTGGTCGTCATGAAAAAAAACATAATGGGTAACACTGTCGTTTTTTATTGGTCGTCATGAAAAAAAACGTAAGGGGTAACACTGTTGTTTTTTATTGTTCGTAATGAAAAAAACAAGGGGTAACAATGTTGTTTTTTATTGGTCGTCATGAAAAAAACATAAGGGGTAACTTTGTTGTTTTTTATTGGTCGTCATGAAAAAAAACACAAGGGGTAAAACTGTCGTTTTTTATTGTTCGTCATGAAAAAAACATAAGGGGTAACACTGTCGTTTTTTATTGTTCGTCATGAAAAAAACAAGGGGTAACACTGTTGTTTATTATTGGTCATCATGAAAAAAAACAAGGGGTAACACTGTTGTTTTTTATTGGTCGTCATGAAAAAAAAACATAAGGGGTAACACTGTTGTCTTTGTCAAATAAAACGTAAAGGGTAACACTGTAGTTTTTTATCTGTCGTCATGAAAAACCCATAAGGGGTAACACTGTCGAAATGTATCGAATAAAACATAGGGGGTAACACTGTCGTTTTTATTAAATGAAACATGATGGGTAACACTGTTGTTTTTTATTGGTCGTCATGAAAAAAACACAAGGGGTAACACTGTTGTTTTTTATTGGTCGCCATGAAAAAAACATAAGGGGTAACACTGCTGTTTTTTATTGGTCGTCATGAAAAAAACCATAAGGGGTAACACTGTCGTTTTTTATTGTTCGTCATGAAAAAAACATAAGGGGTAACACTGTCGTTTTTTATTGTTCGTCATGAAAAAAACATAAGGGGTAACACTGTTGTTTTTTATTGTTCGTAATGAAAAAAAACATAAGGGGTAACACTGTCGTTTTTTATTGGTCGTCATGAAAAAAACATAAGGGGTAACACTGTCGTTTTTTATTGTTCGTCATCAAAAAAACATAAGGGGTAACACTCGTTTTTTATTGGTCATCATGAAAAAAACATAAGGGGTAACACTGTCGTTTTTTATTGTTCGTCATCAAAAAAACATAAGGGGTAACACTCGTTTTTTATTGGTCATCATGAAAAAAAAACAAGGGGTAACACTGTTGTTTTTTATTGGTCGTCATGAAAAAAAACATAAGGGGTAACACTGTTGTCTTTGTCAAATAAAACGTAAAGGGTAACACTGTAGTTTTTTATCTGTCGTCATGAAAAACCCATAAGGGGTAACACTGTCGAAATGTATCGAATGAAACATAGGGGGTAACACTGTCGTTTATATTAAATGAAACATGATGGGTGACACTGTCGTTTTTCTTTGGTCGTCATGAAAAAAACCATAAGGGGTAACACTGTTGTTTTTTATTGGTCGTCATGAAAAAAACCATAAGGGGTAACACTGTTGTTTTTTATTGGTCGTCAAGGAAAAAAACATAAGGGGTAGCACTGTTGTTTTTCATCCGTCATCATGGGGAAAAAAACATAAGGGGTAACGCTGTCGTTTTTTATTGTTCATCATCAAAAAAACATAAGGGGTAACAGTGCCGTTTTTTATTGTTCGTCATGAAAAAAACATAAGGGGTAACACTGTCGTTTTTTATTGGTCGTCATGAAAAAAACATAAGGGGTAACACTGTCGTTTTTTATTGTTCGTCATGAAAAAAACATAAGGGGTAACACTGTCGTTTTTTATTGGTCGTGATGAAAAAAAACAAGGGGTAACACTGTTGTTTGTTAATGGTCGTCATGAAAAAAAACATAAGGGGTAACACTGTTGTCTTTGTCAAATAAAACGTAAAGGGTAACACTGTAGTTTTTTATCTGTCGTCATGAAAAACCCATAAGGGGTAACACTGCCGAAATGTATCGACACTAAAACACTGTGGGTAACACTGTCGTTTTTTATTGTTCGTCATCAAAAAAACATAAGGGGTAACACTGTTGTTTTTTATTGGTCGTAAAAAAAAAAACATAAGGGGTAACACTGTTGTTTTTTATTGTTCGTCATGAAAAAAACATAAGGGGTAACACTGTCGTTTTTTATTGGTCATGAAAAAAAAATTAGGGGTAACACTGTTGTTTTTTATTGGTCGTCATGAAAAAAAACATAAGGGGTAACACTGTTGTTTTTCATCCGTCATCATGGGGAAAAAAACATAAGGGGTAACGCTGTCGTTTTTCATTGTTCGTCATGAAAAAAACATAAGGGGTAACACTGTCGTTTTTTATTGTTCGTCATGAAAAAAAACATAAGGGGTAACACTGTCGTTTTTTATTGGTCGTCATGAAAAAAAACAATGGGTAACACTGTTGTTTGTTAATGGTCGTCATGAAAAAAAACATAAGGGGTAACACTGTTGTCTTTGTCAAATAAAACGTAAAGGGTAACACTAGTTTTTTATCTGTCGTCATGAAAAACCCATAAGGGGTAACACTGTCGAAATGTATCGACACTAAAACACTGTGGGTAGCACTGTCGTTTTTTATTGTTCGTCATCAAAAAAACATAAGGGGTAACACTGTCGGTTTTTATTGTTCGTCAAGAAAAAAACATAAGGGGTAACACTGTCGTTTTTTATTGTTCGTCATGAAAAAAACATAAGGGGTAACACTGTCGTTTTTTATTGGTCGTGATGAAAAAAAACAAGGGGTAACACTGTTGTTTGTTAATGGTCGTCATGAAAAAAAACATAAGGGGTAACACTGTTGTCTTTGTCAAATAAAACGTAAAGGGTAACACTGTAGTTTTTTATCTGTCGTCATGAAAAACCCATAAGGGGTAACACTGCCGAAATGTATCGACACTAAAACACTGTGGGTAACACTGTCGTTTTTTATTGTTCGTCATCAAAAAAAACATAAGGGGTAACACTGTTGTTTTTTATTGGTCGTAAAAAAAAAAAACATAAGGGGTAACACTGTTGTTTTTTATTGTTCGTCATGAAAAAAACATAAGGGGTAACACTGTCGTTTTTTATTGGTCATGAAAAAAAAATTAGGGGTAACACTGTTGTTTTTTATTGGTCGTCATGAAAAAAAACATAAGGGGTAACACTGTTGTTTTTCATCCGTCATCATGGGGAAAAAAACATAAGGGGTAACGCTGTAGTTTTTCATTGTTCGTCATGAAAAAAACATAAGGGGTAACACTTTAGTTTTTTATTGTTCGTCATAAAAAAAACATAAGGGGTAACGCTGTCGTTTTTTATTGTTCGTCATGAAAAAAACATAAGGGGTAACACTGTCGTTTTTTATTGGTCGTCATGAAAAAAAACAATGGGTAACACTGTTATTTGTTAATGGTCGTCATGAAAAAAAACATAAGGGGTAACACTGTTGTCTTTGTCAAATAAAACGTAAAGGGTAACACTAGTTTTTTATCTGTCGTCATGAAAAACCCATAAGGGGTAACACTGTCGAAATGTATCGACACTAAAACACTGTGGGTAGCACTGTCGTTTTTTATTGTTCGTCATCAAAAAAACATAAGGGGTAACACTGTCGGTTTTTATTGTTCGTCAAAAAAAAAACATAAGGGGTAACACTGTCGTTTTTTATTGTTCGTCATGAAAAAAACATAAGGGGTAACACTGTCGTTTTTTATTGGTCATGAAAAAAAAATTAGGGGTAACACTGTTGTTTTTTATTGGTCGTCATGAAAAAAAACATAAGGGGTAACACTGTTGTTTTTCATCCGTCATCATGGGGAAAAAAACATAAGGGGTAACGCTGTCGTTTTTCATTGTTCGTCATGAAAAAAACATAAGGGGTAACACTTTAGTTTTTTATTGTTCGTCATCAAAAAAACATAAGGGGTAACGCTGTCGTTTTTTATTGTTCGTCATGAAAAAAACATAAGGGGTAACACTGTCGTTTTTTATTGGTCGTCATGAAAAAAAACAATGGGTAACACTGTTGTTTGTTAATGGTCGTCATGAAAAAAAACATAAGGGGTAACACTGTTGTCTTTGTCAAATAAAACGTAAAGGGTAACACTAGTTTTTTATCTGTCGTCATGAAAAACCCATAAGGGGTAACACTGTCGAAATGTATCGACACTAAAACACTGTGGGTAGCACTGTCGTTTTTTATTGTTCGTCATCAAAAAAACATAAGGGGTAACACTGTCGGTTTTTATTGTTCGTCAAAAAAAAAACATAAGGGGTAACACTGTCGTTTTTTATTGTTCGTCATGAAAAAAACATAAGGGGTAACACTGTCGTTTTTTATTGGTCATGAAAAAAAAATTAGGGGTAACACTGTTGTTTTTTATTGGTCGTCATGAAAAAAAACATAAGGGGTAACACTGTTGTTTTTCATCCGTCATCATGGGGAAAAAAACATAAGGGGTAACGCTGTCGTTTTTCATTGTTCGTCATGAAAAAAACATAAGGGGTAACACTTTAGTTTTTTATTGTTCTTCATCAAAAAAACATAAGGGGTAACGCTGTCGTTTTTTATTGTTCGTCATGAAAAAAACATAAGGGGTAACACTGTCGTTTTTTATTGGTCGTCATGAAAAAAAACAATGGGTAACACTGTTGTTTGTTAATGGTCGTCATGAAAAAAAACATAAGGGGTAACACTGTTGTCTTTGTCAAATAAAACGTAAAGGGTAACACTAGTTTTTTATCTGTCGTCATGAAAAACCCATAAGGGGTAACACTGTCGAAATGTATCGACACTAAAACACTGTGGGTAGCACTGTCGTTTTTTATTGTTCGTCATCAAAAAAACATAAGGGGTAACACTGTCGGTTTTTATTGTTCGTCAAGAAAAAAACATAAGGGGTAACACTGTCGTTTTTTATTGTTCGTCATGAAAAAAACATAAGGGGTAACACTGTCGTTTTTTATTGGTCGTGATGAAAAAAAACAAGGGGTAACACTGTTGTTTGTTAATGGTCGTCATGAAAAAAAACATAAGGGGTAACACTGTTGTCTTTGTCAAATAAAACGTAAAGGGTAACACTGTAGTTTTTTATCTGTCGTCATGAAAAACCCATAAGGGGTAACACTGCCGAAATGTATCGACACTAAAACACTGTGGGTAACACTGTCGTTTTTTATTGTTCGTCATCAAAAAAACATAAGGGGTAACACTGTTGTTTTTTATTGGTCGTAAAAAAAAAAAACATAAGGGGTAACACTGTTGTTTTTTATTGTTCGTCATGAAAAAAACATAAGGGGTAACACTGTCGTTTTTTATTGGTCATGAAAAAAAAATTAGGGGTAACACTGTTGTTTTTTATTGGTCGTCATGAAAAAAAACATAAGGGGTAACACTGTTGTTTTTCATCCGTCATCATGGGGAAAAAAACATAAGGGGTAACGCTGTAGTTTTTCATTGTTCGTCATGAAAAAAACATAAGGGGTAACACTTTAGTTTTTTATTGTTCGTCATAAAAAAAACATAAGGGGTAACGCTGTCGTTTTTTATTGTTCGTCATGAAAAAAACATAAGGGGTAACACTGTCGTTTTTTATTGGTCGTCATGAAAAAAAACAATGGGTAACACTGTTGTTTGTTAATGGTCGTCATGAAAAAAAACATAAGGGGTAACACTGTTGTCTTTGTCAAATAAAACGTAAAGGGTAACACTAGTTTTTTATCTGTCGTCATGAAAAACCCATAAGGGGTAACACTGTCGAAATGTATCGACACTAAAACACTGTGGGTAGCACTGTCGTTTTTTATTGTTCGTCATCAAAAAAACATAAGGGGTAACACTGTCGGTTTTTATTGTTCGTCAAAAAAAAAACATAAGGGGTAACACTGTCGTTTTTTATTGTTCGTCATGAAAAAAACATAAGGGGTAACACTGTCGTTTTTTATTGGTCATGAAAAAAAAATTAGGGGTAACACTGTTGTTTTTTATTGGTCGTCATGAAAAAAAACATAAGGGGTAACACTGTTGTTTTTCATCCGTCATCATGGGGAAAAAAACATAAGGGGTAACGCTGTCGTTTTTCATTGTTCGTCATGAAAAAAACATAAGGGGTAACACTTTAGTTTTTTATTGTTCGTCATAAAAAAAACATAAGGGGTAACGCTGTCGTTTTTTATTGTTCGTCATGAAAAAAACATAAGGGGTAACACTGTCGTTTTTTATTGGTCGTCATGAAAAAAAACAATGGGTAACACTGTTGTTTGTTAATGGTCGTCATGAAAAAAAACATAAGGGGTAACACTGTTGTCTTTGTCAAATAAAACGTAAAGGGTAACACTAGTTTTTTATCTGTCGTCATGAAAAACCCATAAGGGGTAACACTGTCGAAATGTATCGACACTAAAACACTGTGGGTAGCACTGTCGTTTTTTATTGTTCGTCATCAAAAAAACATAAGGGGTAACACTGTCGGTTTTTATTGTTCGTCAAAAAAAAAACATAAGGGGTAACACTGTCGTTTTTTATTGTTCGTCATGAAAAAAACATAAGGGGTAACACTGTCGTTTTTTATTGGTCATGAAAAAAAAATTAGGGGTAACACTGTTGTTTTTTATTGGTCGTCATGAAAAAAAACATAAGGGGTAACACTGTTGTTTTTCATCCGTCATCATGGGGAAAAAAACATAAGGGGTAACGCTGTCGTTTTTCATTGTTCGTCATGAAAAAAACATAAGGGGTAACACTTTAGTTTTTTATTGTTCGTCATCAAAAAAACATAAGGGGTAACGCTGTCGTTTTTTATTGTTCGTCATGAAAAAAACATAAGGGGTAACACTGTCGTTTTTTATTGGTCGTCATGAAAAAAAACAATGGGTAACACTGTTGTTTGTTAATGGTCGTCATGAAAAAAAACATAAGGGGTAACACTGTTGTCTTTGTCAAATAAAACGTAAAGGGTAACACTAGTTTTTTATCTGTCGTCATGAAAAACCCATAAGGGGTAACACTGTCGAAATGTATCGACACTAAAACACTGTGGGTAGCACTGTCGTTTTTTATTGTTCGTCATCAAAAAAACATAAGGGGTAACACTGTCGGTTTTTATTGTTCGTCAAGAAAAAAACATAAGGGGTAACACTGTCGTTTTTTATTTGTCGTCATGAAAAAAAACAAGGGGTAACACTGTTGTTTATTATTGGTCGTCATGAAAAAAAACAAGGGGTAACACTGTTGTCTTTGTCAAATAAAACGTAAAGGGTAACACTGTCGTTCTTTATCTGTCGTCATGAAAAACCCATAAGGGGTAACACTGTCAAAGTGTATCGAATAAAACATAGGGGGTAACACTGTCGTTTTTATTAAATGAAACATGAGGGGTGACACTGTCGTTTTTCTTTGGTCATCATGAAAAAAACCATAAGGGGTAACACTGTTGTTTTTTATTGGTCGTCATGAAAAAAACATAAGGGGTAACACTGTCGTTTTTTATTGTTCATCATCAAAAAAACATAAGGGGTAACTGTTGTTTTTTATTGGTCGTCATGAAAAAAAAAAAGGGGTAACACTGTTGTTTTTTATTGGTCGTCATGAAAAAAAATATAAGGTGTAACACTGTTGTTTTTCATCCGTCATCATGGGGAAAAAACATAAGGGGTAACGCTTTCGTTTTTTATTGGTCGTCATGAAAAAAAATATAAGGGGTAACACTGTTGTCTTTGTCAAATAAAACGTAAAGGGTAACACTGTAGTTTTGTTATCTGTCGTCATGAAAAACCCATAAGGGGTAACACTGTCGAAATTTATCGAATAAAACATAGGGGGTATCACTGTCGTTTTTATTAAATGAAACATGATGGGTGACACTGTCGTTTTTCTTTGGTCGTCATGAAAAAAACCATAAGGGGTAACACTGTTGTTTTTTATTGGTCGTCATGAAAAAAAACAAGGGGTAACACTGTTGTCTTTGTCAAATAAAACATAAGGGGTAACACTGTCGTTTTTTATTGGTCGTCATGAAAAAAAACATAATGGGTAACACTGTTGTTTTTCATCCGTCATCATGGGGAAAAAAACATAAGGGGTAACGCTGTCGTTTTTTATTGGTCGTCATGAAAAAAAACAAGGGGTAACACTGTTGTTTTTTATTGGTTGTCATGAAAAAAAATATAAGGGGTAACACTGTTGTTTTTCATCCGTCATCATGGGGAAAAAAACATAAGGGGTAACGCTGTCGTTTTTTATTGGTCGTCATGAAAAAAAATATAAGGGTAACACTGTTGTCTTTGTCAAATAAAATGTAAGGGGTAACAGTGTCGTATTTTATTCGTCGTCATGAAAAAAAACATAAGGGAAATAATGTAAATACACAATAATAGAAATACACACGTCATATATAACCTCAGACATATTTAAATTATAAATCTCATTGGGAAGTGGAGAGAGCTGTGAGCTAACCCCCTGGAGACCGGGGTTCAAGTCCGGTTGATATCCTCTGTTGGAAGACTCATATTTCTATTTCATGCGAATTATAAAGTCAAGTATAACCATTGTTATGACTTTATTGGGTTAGGGTTAGGGTTTCCTCCATCAGCGACTTATACAATAAACAAATTATGTAAAACAAAACCCCTTTTTCATTTTAAAATGATGGTATGCAAATATGTTGAATAGGCCTCCATCTTTGTTATACTTTTAAAATGTTCCTATATAGCCTATTTTATAGCTTAGCACACTGATATTTTAAAACAGGAATGCGAAATGCAAAATGCATCCTGGGATATTTAAAGGTCCCAAGTCCACACCATGGACATATTGGGCTAGCCCCATCACGAAGTAAAATAATCTCCGTCCACTTCAACAGAGGAACACTCCGAGCATGCGCATTTCAATGTTTCAAGTCCAATACACATTGCATTGGGCTGGTGGGGCTAGAGCCCCTCTTGCCCCTCCAGACGAACTCAGCCGGAAGAAGCAAGCCAGGGTAGACTAAAAATTACATAAAAGCGCCAAACTTATTATTTTATAGTACTTTCTGGGGAGATTATTTTTTAAATATATATAAAAAATATATATTTTAGTTTTTATATATATTTTCTTTTATTTTTTTCTTGTGAGAGTAGCGGCTTGCCCCTAATGACCAGTCGCCACTGGTCATTCTGAGCGGGGACATTTAGAATTGTCGGTCCTCCTCATTTTTTTCCGGTCAATGACCGGTAATAAACGACAACGCTGCTATAAACCGGCCTAACTTTCACCGTCAACACCGAACCCCTTCTTCTTCGCACGGCTGTCAACATCCTAAACATACGCTAGTTAGATTTTCTCAAACAGCAGTTTCAAGTACGGGTAGCATAGAACTAACGTTAGCCAAGTGGGGGCTCCATGATTGCTAAATCTAATGAGAGAGGTAAAATTGCCATTAAGGAAGGAAAGCATAGTATGTCTTGCGACTGTGCTTCGCAGTATGCCTTGCGAAACCCAGTATGCCTTTCGAAACACCTCGTGATTGGTCGATGAAACGCTACCAGGAACGCCTAAAGGGCGTTCTTGTGTCATGACGGAAACGCCCAAGCCTGCAGCAGGACCCTTCTCGAATGGGCGGGGATACCCAGTCTACAGTTTGGCTTTACTTGCGTCATCGTTTGTCAACGTAGTACTTCATTTAAACACTAAGGGGCGCTTAGTACTTCCAATGACACAGTAGGTGTGTTAAAAGTAGAATTAGAATATGTAATATTCCGGCATTGAAACATGTTAAAACGACTAGATTTGTTATATATTTTATTTTCTTACGTACTAACATAATCCCACATTTTTTCAGCCAATGATGATCTCGGCGAGATCCACATTTTTTAAATGTGACCAACTATGTGGAACAGTCCACAATGGGCCTTGAAAGCCAAATGTTCCCTCCCCCCACGTCCTATTGTTTAACCAAGATGATACCAAGATAGCCGCTAAGTGAATAAGGAACACAGAGGACTGGTATGTCCCCTTTCTTGAAAGTAACCTACTCAATGTGTATTGTTTCATTTGCTAATGCATTTTTTTTTTTCTATCTACAATGCTTAATTTTACATTTTGCGATCAATACACACTATTAGGTCAGTAATGTATCATATTCTAGGAATCTTTTTACACTTTTGTTTAAATTCTTTTTCTTTATTACATTTACATTGAAGGCATTTAGCAGACTTTTATCGAAACAACTTACAACGGTTCATACACACAGTCACAAGCCGGGGATCAAACTACCTTCTGAGCTAAGCTGACCCATTACTAACGTGCTAATTAAATTAATCCAATAAAAAACTTGGTACAGGCCCTTTTCAAGGACCAACCTAGGTCTAATCTTCCTGCGATATAGGGTTGATTCAGGACCTCATTCCTACGATCTAATTTCTAGGACCCTCATTTTGAATAGGTCTTAATAACGTTTATGCCAAATGTCTTGTCCAACATTACGAAACAATGTTGAATTAAGAGACTGGCTGATACTAACAGTCAAAATGATAAAACAGTATTAAACAATCATTAACATTGAAGACAAGACTACTTCTGATTTAACGTAGCGGACAGTTGACTTAAACATGATCGCATATTGAGCTCAGATTCTGGATAAACCAAACCAAGAAAGCGGTTTCCTTCAGTCATTTTAAAAGAAGTAGAGGTATCATTTTCAATCAGAAAACGTGAGACAATGACTGTTGAAGAACCGGGGAGGTGCCTCAGAATATATTCAAAACATGACATTGCCTTTAAACGTACTTCTTTCTGCTTGAGGGTGTTGGGAGGCGTTCAGGGCGTGCCGGTGGCGCCTGAGTCTAGCGTGAGCGCCACAAGCCTGCTGACGAGGTCAGAGTGAGTGGGGTGAAAGGGCAGAGCGTCCACCTCCATGGCCAAGTTACCAGTCCCGCCGCTACGCACTCCTAACCGCACCAGGCTGGACAACACCGCCTCCTCCTGGAGAGAGAGGGAACCGATGGAGTCACATGTGGTCAGGTGATCAATGAGAAGGGCTGAAAGGAACTCTTATTACAACTGTACTACTCAGTGGACCGTCATCAAGTAGCCTTTTTAGTGTTATAGTATAAAAAAATATATAAGGAGGCATTTAGTTAAAGAGCCCACCCATCTCACTCAACAGCGAAAACAAATCACCTTTCGTTACACTGAATTAACCTGAGGGCCATGATCGGTTAGGCAGTAAACAACCACTCAAGTGACTCGTCATAAAATAAATAATAATAATCTACAAAATTCAAGAAAGGCTTTCATATGCTTTGTTAAAAAAGTTACCAAGTACTTTTGAAGTGACTTAATTTATACTAAACTCGTTTTTTTTCTTAAACGAGTTCTTTCACTTCTACTGGAGCACATCCGAGTCCCAGTGAAAGAGGACCTTCCAGCACTCTGAACCTCAGATCATCACAGGATAAACACTGACTACTATTGTAAGTCCAGCTGTTGTTTGTTCTCACTTTGTCCACAGAGGGCAGGGAGGTGAGAAGGTTGTCCAGCAGTCCGGGGGAAGTTGCTGGTTCGGTTCCTCTGCATAGGTAACGCTGGTGGGTGGGGCAGGTGTAGAGGAGGTACAGGGCGCAGGCCACCGCGTACCCCCCCCAGTTGGACACTCCTGGAGGAGGGCAGAACCACAAGAACACACACGGTGGTCAGCTGTGCCACTGACCCATTGATCTCCTCAACGTCATCCAAGATGGTAGAGGACAGCACAAGTATTAACTACGGAAATGTAATGAACGGGGAAAACTGCGTTTGAGGTGGGAGTTAGTTAGTGTCAGGTGTTAAGCCTGACACTATATTCAGACCCATACTGAGTCTGAATATAATTGGCATGGCAGGATACTGGATGGTGCTTCAAGTACAAGTTATCTTTGTGTGCAGAGAACAATAGAGGTGAAATAACGCAGGCAGGCCTGGACAATATGATCACAGCTTCATGACATAATTTGCATAAACGGGATCAGCTTGTTAAAGAGGTGATTCATGGAGTTGTGGTTTACTTATAACCATGAACGCACCAGCCGTAATTGCGTAGTCAGCTGCCACATCACATGCTACCAGGCTCCCATTTGGCATCAGGGCCTTCACCTTCTCCTTAACCTTGCCCATCCCCAACTCATTACCACCATCACCAATACCTGAGAGAGAGAGAGAGAGAGAGAGAGAGAGAGAGAGAGAGAGAGAGAGAGAGAGAGAGAGAGAGAGAGAGAGAGAGAGAGAGAGAGAGAGAGAGAGAGAGAGAGAGAGAGAGAGAGAGAGATTATTATCATATACTATGTAAATCACTGAAGTCTAAAGACATTGTGTGTTCCTAATCAGGCTACCTATAGTAGTGATTCCAGGTAGGTCCGCAGCGGCTACAAACAGGTCGTCGATGGGGTCCACCAGATGCTTGATGTTGGCCCCCCGCATGTTGTAGTAGTTTCCATCTGCTGCCCGACCGCTGCGCTCTATCGCCACCAAGTGGTCAAACCTGTTCATCAAAACAACCCACAATAGGCTCTTTTTCCCAGGGGGCGTCGTCATTGGACAAACACAGGCGTTAACACTCATTATGGGTCTGTGTCATCGTAGGACATCACTTGTGTTTGTCCTACGATGAAGCCTCAGTCAAAAGGGTCCATGTAGGACATAGTGGGCCCTTTCTGAATCGTTCATGCTGGTGGATGTGTCTGGTGTGAATGTGTCCCGTGTGCTGACCTGGGCTTTGTGGGGTCTCCTTCGTGACACAGGAAGTGGAGGGCGGAGTCGGGCCCGTTGTCTTCAAAAGTGACCAATGGGATTGTGGTTTTCAAAACACCTAAAACGGCAGTTGGGCGATCGGTCACATGGCTGTATCATAGATTCAAATACATTTCTGTTCATTTAATTTCCAATATTGTAACCCAAAAACGTGGGTCTGCTGGTCAGAATGTAAAGTACTTTTTATGGACAATATATTTTTATTGACAGTACAGACCCCACTGCAACACAGTGATATCATGCAACTTTATTGCATTACAAAGCCTTACTTAATACTCAAAAACTTACTCCAACACACACACACACACACACACACACACACACACACACACACACACACACACACACACACACACACACACACACACACACACACACACACACACACACACACACAGGTGAGCAGTGGAATAAACTAGAAACTACTGCTTTGGTAACCTTCCAGCCATGAATGGATGGAGCAGTAGTCAGGGTCATTAGGTGGGAGGGGGTCTCTGTGATGCAGTATCCCCACCTGTCCTCACAGCTTCCTCCAACAGCTCCTGGTTCAGCTGCACAGCTCTCTTGTCCGTTACCATGGTGACCTGTTTGCCGAGGGCAATCAACATGGTTGCCATGGCGAGGGCCCCCGGTGGGCCGTCCGTCTCATCAGGTGGGCTGGGGGGGGGGGAGGATCAACAGGAGCAGAAGTAACATGAATAAAGTTGTGTATGCCTTATCATATAGACTCCACTCAAAGTGGGTTGAGGTGGAAACAAGTATATCTTCGAGTCACATTTGAAAGAGAGACACAATTATGATTATTATTATAATAAATACCTGTGCATGTAGTGTGTGGGGAAACCAGTTGTTATGGCAACAGAGGTAGAGTGGGAAAGGGCAAGACAGGAACGCAAAAGTTCATCCTGCACAAAAAGAGCCTTGATGCCGCGATTACCTGTGAACACACCCCTCTGTTTACATACAATTTACATTCTTACATACATCGTTCAACTGAAATTCTTCGAAAAAAAACCAAACCCTAAAACATCTTCAATAAATCTCGATGTAAATAGAAAAAGTTTGAAACATTGTACATTATAAATATGGACTCAAATAGCCCCCTGTGGGTTAAACACACTCATTGCATAAGTTAGCTGTTATTGGCTGGCACCAATTGTTTTGGGTTGCTAGGCAAGTAAATGAAAGCAACAGATACAGTAGATAAGGTAGAAATATGAACAATAATATTCATTCATCATGAAATTCATTCCAAAAAATAATTTATGGATGTAAATGTTTCCATGTTTCACTGTACCTGGGTCTTCTCCAATCACCTTCTCCAGCTGCCTTATCTTCCCCACAGCCCCCTCTGAAGCCAGGCTGTACAGCAAGGGATCCTGGGAGATCAGGAAGCAGCATGGGCTCAGCTGGGACGTTGGAAGGGGGGTGTCTGGGATATCTGTCAGGAACATACTGCCTGGAGAGTGGCTGAAGGCCAGAGGAGGTTCTGGAACAAGATGAGTAAAATGGACAAAGAAGACAGTGATCATGAGGGTTATGACAGTTACTATGCTGGAGGTCAGCTCATATCGAATGGACAACTTGGAGCTACTCTGACATTTTTTTGCCTTTTCGCCAAAGGCAAAAACTTGTCTTATTAATACTTAATGTGAAAATAGCTTAACAAGGCAAAGAAATATTCCTCTTTGTTGAATTTATTTTGGAAACATAAAAAAATCTCAGGTACCATAGCACATAACCATGAATAAAATAAAATACCTTTATACCTTTTTTTAATGAGTTGCAAATATGGAAGAAACATATTGACCAAAAAAATCCCTATATTAAAAAACGTATCAAGTGTAGGCTTAAACCAGAGCATAAAGTAGATGAATGACCTACAACCAAATTGTAAAAAAGCTTCCTTATGCAGGCATGTGATGCAGGTTAGGGGAGAGCATGGTTGACTCACTGCTGTTGCGTATTGCTTCTACGGCGGTGACCCCACAGGCCCAGAAGACTGGCACATCACCAGCGTGGCGTTCTACTGGGTCCCCATAGTCTGGCCGGGACAGGTCTCGTATGCCTAGGAGAGCTACACACACACACACACACACACACACACACACTATACTGGGTACTACCTAAATCCAAATAATTGTTTTCATATAATTTTATGTGAACACATTTATACTACAGCATTCTGTAGAAAAAATCAGTCAGCCATTAAACCCAATGCCCTCGTTACAAAAAGATAAAATATACCATCAAAATATACTCGTATTGTGGGGCAATTAACTCTCAAAGTGAACCCCCTTCGGTTAGTTGTTTCTCAGTTGCCTTGGCAATGGCTACTGTATTGGGTCTGACTCCTGCCCCGAAACATCATTCACGTCCGTAAACATAACATAATATAATAAAGACTGTACAATAAATCCATCCTGCTCGTTAAGGTGTGTACCTGGGTCTCCTATGTGTATAGGAGCTCCGTGGGCGTGTGGGTTGAGGTGTGTTATTTTCGCAGCAGTGGTCACCATGTCAGCAGGAACCGGACGCATGGTGACCACCAGGGGGCAGTCAAACACTCCCACTGGAACACAGGGGACTGCAGTCTTCGTAAAAAAAACACACAAGCAAATATCATGACACACATAAGCACAAGCACACACACACACACAAATACACACACGCATACATAGCCACGTACACACACTCAGTGTCTGAATAAAATTTGACCTGTAGCGTAACAGCACAGAAAAGAGGTTCAATCACACAGAACCTTTTGTATCTTATTTTGTGCTTCCATCTTTATGAAACCACATTATTAAGATGAGATAATGATTAATCTTAAAATCTATTCATAGAAGTACCCAATCATTCATTCATTTTTAATTATTTGACTTTGCCCATACCTTGTACATGCCGTTCTTGCCTTGCTCCACATTCCGGTCAGGAACTCCTGCTTCCCTGAGACGGGCCTCAAAACCAAAGCTGCTGCCCAGATAGAAGAACACCATGTCTGGCCAGCAGGCCCCCGGCCCCTCTGACCGCACCACCCCAGTGTCTGCTCCAGCTCTGGGGGACCGGGAGACAATAGGCGGGGTGAGACCATCAGCCCAATGGCACAGTTCAGGCGCTGACTGACTAAAGCGGCTCCACCAATGTATCATAGCAGAATGTTCAGGGGTTCAATAACAGTGGGGCTGAGAAATTCTAGACTACATTCACTTGATTGATCATTGACACCATATCAACCTTCTACCTTTTATAAAATGGCTTAAAGGTGTAAGGTCAGACGTGTGCTGATATCCAATCTGAATGCGGTTGGGAAGCACTCGGAGACTGAAGCTAAGGTTTTGAGACTTCAAAAACAGATTGTACCTCCTAGCTAGCTAGACATAGTCTGCCCCGTTGGTTGGCTGTTGACACCGTCTCTCGTCCTGTCCATGGGTTACCTTGAATCATCGCCGAAACCTTTCAGACTGGGGACAGTCTTCTGCAGACGGCCATTCTCAAACACACAGTACAGGGAAATATAGCTCCTGCAGATTTGGGAGACAATGAGAATGAATCAACAAAAATAAGAAAGAAAGAGTGAGTGACATGTGAGAACACATTTTGTATGGTTATTGATTGATTAAATATTTAAGAGGCTAAATCAAAAATGTTGGTTATGCGTCTATTCAAAGGGAATTATGGCAGCATATAGGTCACTCATGGTAAATACATGAACAGACACCAAAATATCCAATTGCAATAATAATATTTATTTATAACAAATCAATATCATAATTGATGAAAGTAAATTAAATTGCCCTTGAAACACAAATTGCAAGTCCAATTCCAGACATAAGCCCAAACCCCATGCTTTTCAGTGGACGCATGGTGCAGATGCTGCAACCCAGCTGATTGTCGAGGGTTGAGTGTAATGATACAGACAGAAGGTGCAACATGCTTCCTGCGTGGTTCAACCTGTGCCCATTGATTACTCCCCCAGCCCCAGAGTCCAATCAGCGTGACTCGGGGCTAGGTGAGGCTGCTCTAACCAGCCATCAGCCACACACACATAAGCATGTGCCAGTATAACTGATCCACAGAATGGGTATCGTTCACATACGATTGATTCTGCTGACAATCACTGATCATTTTAGGATATGTGTACATTACCGTGTATCAACATTGGAGGCTATTGGAAGGCAAGAGGTCTCTCCTGGTTGGCTGCGATAAAGCAGTGACAAGGCGGCGGGGTTCCTTGAGCAGAATGCTTCGAAGTCATTTGCCAGAGCACTGGGCAGGATGACCACCGTGGCCTGTTGGTGTCCTAAGGAAATACATTCATAAACCAATAAGTATTGCTTACTTAGTATATTATACTATGTAAACAATGCAAAACAGGGATGGTCCCTATGCTGTAAAGTCTTTAAATTGGAGGTGTTACAGAAATGATGTTAGTAGTTTGTCTAGCACGAACCACCTTGTGACTTCACTGTGTGCTTGGCTAAACAACATGGTCTCACAGGAATCCGTGAAATTACTACGGACGAATTACTCGAAATCCGTGGACACATCACGGAAACACGCCGATTTCCGTGATGTGGCCACGGAATTCGCTCCAATGCAAGTTAATGACGCTGCTGTTCCGTGGCTCACACACGGATCCCCGTTTCAACGAGCGAGTCGACCACGGGGGCTTAACTCAAAACCCAGGGTGGTCTCACTGAAACACTTAAATTGTCCTTGTTGTGTCCACGGAAGTTGCTCCAATGCAAGTAAATGACGATGATATTCCCTGGCACACACACAGATTCCCGTTTCAATCTGTGTGTGTGCTCCCGTTTCAATCTGTGTGTGTGCCACATTTGACCACAGCGGGGGCTTAACTCAAAATCCGTGATGGTCTGACGGAATCACTTCAATTGTCCGTGATGTGGCCACGGAATTTGCTCCAATGCAAGTAAATGACAATGTTATTCCGTGGCTCACACACGGATATCGGCGTGTTTCCGTGATGTGGCCACGGATTTTGAGTTAAGCGTCCGACCGTAGTCAACACAGCACGGTTTAAATAAGCGTGGAGTTTGTATGCTCCAGACTTTAGATGATGTACCCTAGCTGGACTCTGTGCTTGGTTCCCAATCAGTCTTATATCTGGTTTGCTAATGTTCTGGTGTGTGGATGACTCTGGTTAACAGGTAACTGCTAGACTGATTAACCAAAGTTCTGTTTGAGCAAGTCCCTGTCCACTACCAAAATGTAAAAAAAATGCCTTCTCGCTGATTTCTGGGAGACAAAATTTGTTCCCTTTCATTTCGGGGAAGGGGTGTTATTGTCACCTTGTAGCCAAAAACTACCAATAACTAGTAACATATAGAT
Source organism: Gadus morhua (assembly GCF_902167405.1). Lineage (NCBI taxonomy): Eukaryota > Metazoa > Chordata > Actinopteri > Gadiformes > Gadidae > Gadus > Gadus morhua. The sequence continues at coordinate 14,379,655 of NC_044052.1, forward strand.
AGAGGGAAAATATAGGGTAATTATTGACATTGTATCCTACCATTAAAAAACATTGTGAACATCACCTTTCATTTCAAATTATATATTTTAGGTTTTGTTTTGTCTTTGAAGAGAGAGTAGCGGCCAAGTACAAACATGGACAATGTGTAATCACTTATTAGATCAATAGACAATAGACACACAATGATAAACAAACAATTGAATTGTGCCAACAGGCGACAAAGGAAGACACTTCTACTGTTGTATCAACTCTTTGCCTGCAAGGCAACAAAGCTTCAACCATTTGTTAGGAGAGTGAGATCTGTCGCTGTAGGCTCTCTGATATGTGGCTGATTTGCCGTGCAGCGCTTACATTTGTGGTTGGTGCAATTATGATTATAGGCCTTAATTTCTCTCACAAGCATTTGAGTATCTGCAAAAAATGAATGTTTCCTTTGTGTTCATCTGAATCTAAATCAGAGTACCTAACTGGATAGCATACAGCTTTGTACAAAGAGGGCCCCAGGGGTAAAGTGGAACCATAATGTATGATTAGGATCTACTCTGTAGAATAGCCCAAAGAGGGATGAGCACTCTCACAACGTTGAAAGAAGAGCTGATTACCATGCGCTTTATGATTCCAAAGAAGCTTTTAAAAACCAAAACATAGTTATTAGCTCAATTATGCTTTTACTCTGCGTCAGATTTATTTGTTTACTCCCAAGGATTTTGAACAGCAAAGTAAAATGAACAGTGCTGAAATATTAAAAGGCCCAAACAGGTAAGATAGGATCATCATGAGTTTTTATTAAGTTCCTTAATAAATGTATTTGATGGTAAAAGGGGTATTTAACCAACAATTCTAAATAGTTGGCTGGGACACAACTGTCTTCTTGTGAATATGAGTATGATGGAAAATACACACCTAAATCGACGCGAGACGTAGTCATGCGTCGTAGGAACACCACGGATCTTCTAGCAACTCGGGCAGCGGTCAGCATAGTTCACCTTCATACATATTACACACACACACACACACGCACACACACACACACACACACACACACACACACACACACACACACACACACACACACACACACACACACACACACACACACACACACACACACACACACACACACACACACACACACACACACCTAATAGTTTGTTTCAAAATCTCCCAAAGTCGTCAAATGGGGCATTGAGGGCATTATGGGGAAGCTTGATATCTAAACTTAAACGAAAGTGACCCTTTAGGCTAGTAATAATAATAATAATAATACATTTAATTTAGAGGCCCCTTTCATGACACCCAAGGTCACTTTACAGAGCATATAGTCAGATTATTTTCTATAGACAAATAAACGTATTTATCGCCGGAAGTTACCTCCGATCATTATTATGACAGAAACAGCTGGACCCTACTCTAATTTACGGGCTAAAAAGTGTCCTGGAACGCATCATAAGCACACAGCAACATGACTCACCTGAAGTGTGAGCCGTTTGACAGGGCGACGAAAACAAACCCATTTGATTTCCTGTTGCGTGAATACACATTATCTCGCGAGAACGACACCGATCATCGCAACCCAAAAACATGGGTAACTTAACCCTAATCATGTCCTGAAGCAGTATGTCAGCAACTTGCATTTTTCTAACACATTTCTCTTTCAGATCATCAGATTTATATCGAGTAAATATATGCACACACAAACTTTACTTTTTTTTATTAATTATTCAATTATTCAATTTATTCCCACGGGATTCAGGAAAGTTCGCAATACATTTCCATATAATGTATGCTGAAACACAACAACATTGGTACTAAAAGTAGATACCTGAAATAGAAGCAGTCCTAAAGACAGTCCTTGGGAATCCAAATGTAAATATTGTTTAACAATTGAACTGAATGCATAATGCCTAGAAACATTATTGCTTCAGCTTCACTAGTTTAATTCCAGTGTATTTTTATGAGTTGAGGCCAGCCTGAACAAATGAAAAACAAAGGATAGCAGCACCTCTGTTTTAGCAATACTTGGTCATTGCATAAAAACTAATGCAAGTAACACATTTAAACTAAGCACTAAACAAATGAAAGTTTGCTGTCCTTGTATTTTAAAATAATTTAGTTAAATGCTCAGTAAAGCAGTTCCTAAAGTGTTTTGGCATAAAGAGGACAGACCAGGGCATTCAAACCAGGGTACCTGATATTTATTCATCCGTCACAGATCAGATATTAACTCGGAAATAAACGTTCAAGCATGTATACTGGAAGGATATTTTATACATGTAATCGTATTACCTCAAATTTCTTTGAATACAAATTTAGTCTTATATAATAATTTCAGCCAGTTGGCAGATGCTATCATACACATCTTGTGTATAATGTCCTTTGATTGTCATGGTATTACAAAATATCTAATCTAGCCCTACAATGCTAAGATACAGACCAACATTCAACGTAGAAATTGTCAAATTCTTCAGCCAAATTCACAAATATTCACATAGGCATGCATGCACGCACAAACACAAACACACAAACACAGAGTGTGAGTTATATATTGGCAGGCTGGAGCTACATGTAGCCTAACAGCTGTATAAGAACATTTGACCATCAGATGTGTGTGATACAATAAGCTTTATCAGGGACTGACTGGGACCACACACACACACACACACACACACACACACACACACACACACACACACACACACACACACACACACACACACACACACACACACACACACCTATACACTTATCCTTCTAAACACATGGGCAGGTTTATGAATGTAAAAACATTGTATTCTATTAAAATGGAGATGGTTAGAAAGATGACATAGAGTAGCAGCACATACACCCCTAGACGAGTATCAAGGCGCCATCCGTTTACATGGATACCAAGGACCTGAAAACAAGGGAAGGTTTAGTATATAAACCAATGATAAGGGTCCCTATATTAAATAAACATCAAATGTGTACATTGTCAGAACATAGCACTATGTTCTGACAATTCTCTCTCTCTCACACACACACACACACACACACACACACACACACACACACACACACACACACACACACACACACACACACACACACACGTGTGGAGTGGGGTTAGTAACTTACAGCTAGGGTCACAGAGCCCAGCAGTAGCACCACAGAGTAGAAGAGCCCTCTGCTGTTGATCAGAACCTGAAAGATGGGAATGCAGATGTTGTGTCCCACTTTGAACTATTCAAATCTGTTGGTATATGTGTAGTTTTTATTCATTCCAGCAGATGGCCTCAGTTGCTCCTTTTTCAGCACCTTATTATCGTTGATTTTCAAATAGTTGATTGCGTCACTTGTAATTCATTATTTGGTTTTGTTTGTTTGTCTGCCAATGCGTGAGTCTTGCCAGTTTTTCAGATTAGTTAATTAATTTCATTAGGTAAGTTCCCTTTAGTCGTTTTTAGGGCTCCTTTATGATGCCTAAACTCTTTTTTGCTCTGCAAACCTTTTGAGATTACAGACTTTTAAAATACTGATGCTTCATTTGCATGCTGTTCTATGCGCCACCACACAACAGTCAAGTCATATTTATTCACATTTAAAAAAAACAACACTTAAATTGACCAAAGTGGAGGCGTAAAATAAACACAAAATAGACACTAAAATAAAGCACAGCTTACCAGCCTACTTCACTGTATACCTAGGATTAGTTAATTACCCCGCAAGGTTTTCGTTAAGTTATTTCCACTCAGGCTCTCAGTAGAATATATGGTTATTCTCCCATGAGAAGAGCGAGAGGATAATTCTTGTACCAACAGAACATTTAGGAAGATTTAGCTTGGCCTTCTCATGCCAACGTTACCCATGGGCCTTGGCTTTAGGACCGATAAACAGGATTAATACCCAAGGTCCAATACTAACCCCTAAGCACCTGCACTTTAAGCACTAAATCCAGAGTTTACACAAAGCAGCTCCGAGCCAAGTACCAAGAGTACAATTAACTGAGCAGAATCTGGTGGATGACTTAAATTCAGTCTATTTAAATATTGAGTACGAGTATTAAGTATTCATTCAACATCAATTGCCAGTTTTGGAGTAATAAAAAAAAAAAAGATGTCAGATCCTTCACAAATTAGAAAAAAATGTGGATTATATATTCCATATTACTGCTTTGATTTGTGCTATATTTGTGTCCATGAAAGTAAATACGTCACATTCATAAATTAGCATGGTTGGAATCTCAATGCATTGTGTTAGAAAACAATTTTGTTGTGTTTTGACACTAGACTATTTTAGACAACCATCTCCGCAGGCTATGCAAACCAAGTGTGTTTTCAGTCCATCCTGTCTTTGGCATTCTCCCTCAAATGTATTATTTGATATAGTTTTTACAGGAAAGTGAAACCTAACGAAATACGTGGGGGTAATTTTGTCCTGAAACGTTTTGTTTGAAGCACCCTTAACAACTGGCAAATCAATGAAATGAATAGGAATGTGGGTGTGAAGTACAGGTGGTTAAAACAGACCGGCAGGGACGTGGACAAGGTTTGTTTGTTCACAGACTTACTCCTTACAGATGATGTATCAGGGAAAGGAAGAGACGAGTAGTTGGGAGTTCAAAGGGGACAACATCATCAACAACTGTTATTGTTGCTTTTTAAAATAATTTTTTGTTAAGAAATATGTTCTTAATATGTTGTGATCGTAGTTTAGGTTGTTAAGGACCCCCTTGAAAACGAGATGGGTGCATCTGAAATTTGAACAATTCAACGAGCCTGCCTCTCACCTGGGATCCCATGCTGACAGCAAGGGTCTGGATGCTCCAGGGAACTCCTAGGCCAATCAAGATATCGAAGACGTTACTGCCCAAAGAGTTGGACACGGCCATGTCACCCTGGCCTGGACAGGATATGTGAGTGAGGGAGTGAGACAGACAGAGAGAGGGACGGAGACGGAGCGAGAGATGGGCTTAATGTCAAAATGTTTGTTTCAAAATCCAATGCATCAAATATAGGTCATGCTCTGCCATTTACTATGGCTATTTTGTTTGCTTTGAATGCTTGTGTTTCGTCTAAATTAAAATCCACTGGTGGTCTGAGGAGCTACTGCTCGAAGTCCTTAGTGTATACATTTTTCTAAATGAGAATAAAAATACTCAAAAATATACAGAAAAAAAATCTTTGTACACAATGTAAGAGTTCTCGGCAAAAAGATGAAAAAAAGATCAACCAACAAGATCGGCTGTTTTGATGTCGACACAATTGACAGTGTATGCTACATTACTGAAACTTTATATTTATTAATCAAGTGCGGACATAATTAACGACCAGCGTTGTCATTAACTAAGGCATCCATAACTTAGATATCTCTTTGATATTATAACCATCCTTCAACTCTGTCCCTCGTACCAGTGGCTATACAGTACACTCTGGCTATGTTCGAATTGGCTCACATGTTCCCTCGTTCCCGACATAAATGGTAAATGGAGGGCATTTATATAGCGCTTTCAGCCCGTGGCCACTCACGAGCGCTTTACGATTATTACCTCGGCTTCCACCCATACTCAGACACTGGGGTCGAGTATGGGCCAGCAACGGCCAGCTTGTCAGGAGCAGTTATGGTTAAGTGGAGTGCTCGGGGACCCCGCCACACTCAGCGAGGAGTAGCCTAGATGGAAGCAGCCACCTTCTGGCGGCTAATCAACCTACTCTACCTCCCTGGCCACTGCCAGCCCATACGCTGTGACCACCACAGAGTGCACTATTTAGCAAACAATTATAGGGGGGATTCAAACACTAATTATGGGCAGGAAATCCATTGGTGTGACGTGTATTGTCACGCAAACAAGAGGATGCCACCTGTGGTTTATTTTGCATAAATAACCCATATGGCCCGGCCCGGTCATCTCCATTGGATGAATCCAAAGACCAATCCAATGCAATGAGTGAAAACCTCTAGGAATCAAGAGATACTGAGGGAATAATGACTGTAAGTTGTAAATCTTTGTTGTGGTCTTTTATGGGTATTGAGTAGTTCACTATGTGGGGAACCCGATTTTTACACTCACATTTCGGATTAAACAAAATGGTGACCACCTAAATGCTGTGACATTTTCTTGATGTTTGTCAGCCCGGTCCCCTTTGAAGTCACGTCTGTGAACAGTATGGCTGGACTACAAATATGACTTTATTAGGGCAGTATATAGGGCACAGGTGGACCAATTGTAACAAAGCGTTTTATTCACCGGTACACACGCACACATTGCAGTACCTTGTCGTGCCACCAGGAGGCTAGCCATGCAGTCCGGGACACTGGTGCCGGCAGCCAGGAATGTGATGCCCATGATGACGTCTGGGATGCCCAGGGTGAAGCCGACCACCGTCACCTGACGTGAACCCAGGACAAATCAACAAGACGTACCACGCACGTCACACAAGGTATAAGTGTCAAGCACGACACACTTCAAACTCAACACACATGCTAATGACAGCTACCTCTAAGCGACTACACAGACGACATAACAAACTTCATGGCTGTAAAAGTGATGCACTACTGAAGGGATTGTGTCAGTGTTTGGTAAGCTTCTGACTCAGATGTGAATGGTTTGTAACGCTAAATGGCCGGAATATATATATATTTTTAAGCATTTTGCATTACAAATCTCATAATATAATAAAAAAAAAACTGCATTTTCCACCAATTGAGTTGTAGAGGACGACCTCAACTAAACACCACCATTCAGATGTAGCACGTACCATCCACACCATGACATAAGAGAAGACCGCTATCCACACAGTAGAGCCAAAAAAGGAAACCAGGTAATATTTCTCCCAGCGTGGTTGATTGACATCAGGGAGAGTGAGGGAGAGTAGGAAGAGGATTGGCCAGGAGACTAGCCACTTGAATATCTCCAGGGGGCTTCCTAGGACAAACAGTGGTAATAATCCAATCATCATTAAGTTGTGCCAATTATATTTATTTTTGCAGATAGAGAATCAGTTCCTTTACCAGGGATTCTGAAGGGTGAGTTAAGTGCTTGTTCATGGTTTCCCTCCTCTCCCGATGTCATCTTATTTGCAGGTCCTAAAACACACACACACGCACACGCACACACACACACACACACACACACACACACACACACACAGAATGAACACATGGACTGAAATATTTGAGATATTTCAGTCCATATTTTCAGTCAAGTCCTAACGCACGTTAAAGGGGGGTTTGATGCAAAGCCCTCTGCGTGACAGCCAGAGGAGACTCCAGCAGTGACCACTAGAGGGCAGCAGAGCAGCAGCACCTGACAACAGCTGGGCATGGTGATCAAGTACCACAGACTAACGTTGTTATTGCCGCATTTATATTGTGTGACTTTTAATGGAGCGCCGCACAGCCGACTACATCCATATGTTTCATTGTTCCTTCGTCCCACTCTGAGAGTATTTAATTTTCCCCAAAACATTGGGGTGCAGGCTGAGTCCATCTACAGTGACGCCTCAGCGCCTTGGGCACACTCATGGAATACAAAATAGTGCACCTTTAATAGCTCAGCCCAACCACAACCCCCCCCTAATAGCAAATAAACATGGCCCGGCCGTGTGTGATCTGGGGAAACTCTGATCTTAGTATAGAGAGGGTGTTTTACTGACCCTCTGGTAATAGGCGCTTGGTGGGATCATTGCCGTCGCCATGGAAACTATAGTCATCCGGGTTGAAGGCTGCGTTGCCATTGGTTATGGCTTTTACCGAACCACCCCTGGTAAAAAAGCGTTGAATACTGCTGTTGAACCTGACACACGCACAACCACACAGGCACCCACCCCCCCCCACACACACACACACACACACACACACACACACACACACACACACACACACACACACACACACACACACACACACACACACACACACACACACACACACACACACACAGACGTAGGCACAAACACCCAGCAGAGGAAATAAAACAAGGGGGTAATTAATATGTCAAATAAATAATAATAATTTTCTTTCAGGTTGTCACATCAGTCTGTCGGAAATTGCTGGACCCTGATGGCTGATCGCAGTTGGCCCCGTCAGCCAGCTGTCACGCTCAGATAATTCAGCTGCCAATTACAAAAAGTGCGATAAAGTTCTGTAGATTTCTTGTTGTTCGCAATTGAAAAAAACTTAAAATGCAAAATACTTGACATTTGATGGTCTTTCCCCGAAATGAGAACAACATGAGCTGAACCCCAGTGGCCTTACTTCATGACGAGGATGTATCCGACATACATGAAGACGAGGACCAAACTCTCCCACCTGGAACACACACCCACACCGTGAGGCATATACAGACACGCACATGCACATGCACACACGCACACCCACACCCCCCCACACACACACACACACACACACACACACACACACACACACACACACACACACACACACACACACACACACACACACACACACACACACACACACACACACACACACAGTATTTATTAACAGACTTTGAAAAATTGGTTGCAATTAACCAAGGAGGTGACCAAATGACAAGTGAGTTGATTTGAACTACATCAAGTTCATGTCACTGCAACCAATCAGAGGATATCAAGACAAAACCTTTTAGACAAGAAAATAGGTTGCGGGTAATCCAGACCGTTGTGTGGCTAAATTCATCAATAAAGAATGGATGTTGTGTGGTGATGTTAAAGGTCCCATGGCATGCTACTTTATGGATGCTATATAGACATTAGTGGGCCCCTAACACAGTATTTGAAGACGTTGCCGAAATTCAGCCGTGGTGCAGAATTACAGCCACTACGAGCCAGTCTCACATTGAGCTTCCCCCAAACGCGAGGAGAGAGGCGGGTCAAGGAGGAGGGTGGGGGTGTGGCCCTGAGCAGCTTGCGGCCACGGTACTGTGCGCTCTTTTACAGTGGATGTATCACAATGGCAAGGCGGCAGACAGGGGCTCCGGCAGGAGACAGTCGTGGGCAACAATCCCTTTCTCCTCCATGTCACGGTTCATGTACTTCAGGGAGTTTTTATTTCAGGGAGAAATAAAAAAGAAGTAGCTCATTGTCTTATTGTCGGGGCAAATATTATGGGTGGGCAAAGCAGAGAAGGGGAGGTAACCTGGCCCCTTATGACGACATATGGGGCCAAATTCGAAATTGGAGCGTCTGAGCTTTAATTTTTCAAATGCGGAGCAGGATACCTAGTGCTCGTTTTAAAGTGACATTTTCATGCCATGAGACCTTTAAGTATATTTCATGTGTCCTGTTGGATTTTTATGAGGGCAATAGACCTTTAAAGTAATGCATCACAAAGGCAAGCACACACATTTTCTGAGGAAGGCTTGATGCAGAATATTAATGTTTTTGCCTCTGATATAAAAAACAAGAACAGTTAAAAAACATTAGAAAAAGTAAGAAATATAGTCAATTTTACTCACCACATTATCCGTCCATCATAGATAAACTAAGAAAAGAGTGAGGGGTGTTCATGTCAGGGAAATTAATTGTATTCATTATCTTAAGAACAGCTGAACACCATGTCAAATACTAGCTTTAGGATAGGATATTATACTCACTGCCATGAGGGCCAGAACAGACAATGTGTAGCAAAATGAGTCACGAAAAACGGCATACTTAGTCAGGTGGACCACCTTTGGTGAGAGAGAGAAAGAGAAAGAGTCAGATCAATTAAAAACAAATTCCAATTTAATTTCAACAATGTATGAATGTACGCAGATAGCAGACAAGAAATACAAAATATAAATCGGTCAGTATATCGGTGGGTGCAAATCTATGCCTACTTATCCTTAAAATAACCAACATCCTTTGGATATCTGATGGAAGAAATAATCTAAAAGTACAACAGAAGTACTGCCAAAGAACAATGAGCAACTTTAATTCTAGTTGTTGTTACCCTTATACTGTAAGGCACACTCCTGACCAGAAAAAAGACTGCAGATAGCCACACACCAGACCAGAGAATAAACTGCAGATTGCCACACACCTGAACAGCAAGTATGCTGATAGCCACAAATAGACTGCAGTTAGCCACACACCTGACCGGCAAATAGACTGCAGACTCCAACGATGCAAAGGATGTTGAAAACAGCCGAGCCGACGATAGTACCGACCCCGACATCACCGTGCGTTATGAAAACACCTGGCAGATAGAAGGGTTACAATGACCTCATGGATAGTGTGGCAGTACGGTACGCCTAGAAAGCTTTTGAATCTTGCCGTTATTCATATTTACTCTCTCAGAATGGGCAGAAGAACCTTTACCCTGAGGGAAGATATTGATCAAAGTCACTATACTTCTTATGAACACAATACCGTGCACACATATTGCAGGTCTGAGGAGATCTATCATGTTTAAGAGTTGTTTGTGGCCTCATTAAACTACAACACAGTAGTCACAACTCTAGCTCTGAAAGATAAAGGTTAAATGGACAAATGAAAGTATGAATAAGACATAGGTCTTGTTTATTTAGATGCTTCCTGGTTTGGTTTCATTGTTGTTTGGAATTTCTTGACTTGATTATTAGGTCTTTATGGTAATTTGTTTCTGCTTTTCTGGTTTTGGTCTTGCTAACCGGAGGCTTAGTGGAGGAACACTGGAGCAATTGGTCTTGTGATTTAACCACAAGACCCACACCAATAAGCCCTCACATGCACTCGCACACTCACACCCCCTGCTATTACACCCACACCCACGTGATTACGACTTAAGAGGCATGGATAACCTTTGCTTAGTTTTCTAGTATCAGGAACAAAACACAGAAAGTCTGCTATGTTAAAATCCCTGATGTAACACATCTTCTGAATGTTTTTTAAGTAAAGTAAGTAAGTCAATTTGATTTATAAAGCACGATTTCACGCAGCATAAACTGACCAGACTGCTGTAAAGTGGATAACTATTTTTCTTTTTACAAAAGACACATTGAACCAATAGTCATAATTACATAAAACGTAAATAAACGGAAACCTTCGATATTAGGGCACACAACACAGAAATATAGAACATGAGCAGGATTGCAGGGTGAAGAAACAAGAAAGCCTAGGGATTAAAGGTGGTTTTTAGCCTGGATTTGAAGGCAGAAAAGGAGGGGGCGGATCTGATATCCAGGGGGAGAAGGTTTCACAGACGTTGAGCATGAACTGCAATAGCTCTATCCTGCATCCTGTGTTTCACTCACACTCTCTTGTTTCTCTCTTTCTTATCTTCTGCTTTCATTCCCTCATATTCTTCTGGGAAAGCAGAGTGAAAAACTTCTGCCTGTGTGTGCCCTCATTTATCGGAGAACACGTACTGAAAGAGAATTTTTTTTTGTGGAAAATAATTTACAACTTAGCTGAGCCTAAGCCAAGCGAGCTTGTCCTTTATCCCACGGTGAATTCCAACCGTTTTTGCCTTGGAGCATAATCCCGCGTCAGAACCATGGGACGAAGGGATCATTCCCAACATGAAGACAACGCCAGGGGTTTAAACTCTGCAATCCCCCTTCATTTGTCATGGTCACACAAACGTACAGGGAACAGCGAACAGCGTTTCATTTGGTTCTGCTGTGCGATGATGTGCTGAATGGAAGTGTGTTTGATACCTATTATAGAAGCAAAAAGCTCCGGCGCAGAGCTTCCTGTGGCCATGAAAGTGGCTCCTGCTACATCCTCGGTAAGGCTCAGTTTCTGTATAGGATACAAACACACACACACACACACACACACACACACACACACACACACAACACACACACACACACACACACACACACACACACACACACACACACACACACACACACACACACACACACAGAAATAACAAGATAAACAGTTTATTTGGCACAGTTTTATGTAAGGACATGTTTTCAGGGACTGGAGAGGGAGCAAAAAGCGTTGGGATTTGTTTTATACATGGTGAATAGACTAGATTATTCAATGCCCAAATGAATGGCTCACATTCCAATGTGAACCTAAGGTAACACATTTTAACCATGTTATTCTGAGGAATACAAGCTGTCCCATGAATTAATTATTTCCTTAAAGTAGTGATCAAGCCCAGGAAGTTTCGTTACCTCACAGATCTTCTCCAGGCTAACAACAAAGTAATCGTCGCACACGATTGCCAGCGCGAAAAAACATGTACATAGCCTGTAGAGCAACATAAAAAACACCAGAGATAGGGCAGATATTCCATCTAAAGATGACAACGTTCTCGGCCATAGCTCTAGATCAAGATTAGCTCGAACGGAACACAGCAGTCATTCAGTTTTTGCATGTCTTGATAAAAAGGATAAGCGAAGAAAGAAAAACAGAATATATTGATTAAGATATTTAGAAAAAGTATCTAAAAAAATTATTGACTAATGCTTTCTTGTTTGTCATGCCAAATATAACCGCATATAACCTGACAATTTAGCGTTCATTCACTGCGTCATCCTTTCACATCCTCTTGTCGGTTCAAGGTATGTGAATCATTTTGGCTTGTGCTGCTTCGACAAGACGTGTCACTGTCACTACACTCCATTTACCTGACGCCCAACATTCTGTCATATGAATAGACCGTTTTCACAGAGGTGTCATCGTAGGGCAAACGCAGGTGTCGCTCAAAACACAAATGATGGGGCTGTTACCATCAGGGCACGGGGAGCGACTAAAAGAGGAAAGGTGAAGGCCAAGGTCCTGATCATAACGCAGATCCGCAAAATTACAACAAATCTCAACAAACAAGATGAATATTTCTGTATAGATAATATAATCTTTGTAAATACATCTTTGTACAGGTCTAAGACGTTTAACTTTACATCATATATGCATTCACATCAATCTAGAGGCTTCTCTCGTCAATATTGAAAGGGCAATTACTGTCATCGGGGTCTCAAACGCCTCAAGGCAGCGGAGGATAGAGCAGTGATCAGGAGACGACATTGGAAGGGCAGAAGACATGAGAGACTTAGCCCATTATTCGACAGAGCTACAGCGTACACAGAGAGAATGAACACATTGGCTTTGCAGCAGTACACACAAGGGGTCAAGCAGAAACAAGAGTTCACGTGGTTCAGTTCATCTTAATGAAGTTGCATTGAGTCACTCACTGCCACTATGTGCAGCACCACAGCTCCTTGCCTCCTCTGGCTGTTGGAGAAGACGTCTGTGGGGAACTGGTGAATGGCTTGAACACACACACACACACACACACACACACACACACACACCACACACACACACACACACACACACACACACACACACACACACACACACACACACACACACACACACACACACACACACACACAAATAGACGCATGCACACGCAGGCAGACAAACAGATAGAAGCTCATTCGTACGTGCACACAGACACACACACACAGTGAGTGCGTACAAACAAACACACACACACACACACACACACACACACACACACACACACACAAACGCACGTATGTACACACACACACACACGCACATGTACAAACACACACACACACAAACACACAAAGAAATACATACAGATACTGCATGATATTCGTGACAAGCGTATTCATTGAACAGTAATCACATGGACATCTAGGGAGGTGAAACATACATGTGTTGTGAATGAGCAGAGATATCCATGGTATGCATATCTGGTACTTTTGCAGATTTTTCTCAAGCAATCTTGTTCCACAAAAGGATCATGAACATCGGTAAACAGTAACAGGTAAAAAAACCTGTACGTTTAGTTCCCAAATAGGCATGCCATCTATGTTCCAATCTTACATGTTATTAATATCCATCATCTAGTAGGTAAGGTTTATCTGAAATCTGATATTCATGCTCATTCATTCATAATCAAAAATGTATAAAGCAATTGAGGACTAAAATCAAGCATTTCAAAGGAACATAGGGCTTTGAATTCAGCCTACATCATTGAACCATGGAAGAAGTTGCGGAATTAAAAGTGTCTGGTTGAAATGTGTCTCTTGCCTTGCTACTAGGTTTACCCTCTCTATTGGACCTATTATTCGGGATGTGTTGAAAGACCACTTGAGAGTAGGTCGGTATATAGGTCAACTTGAAGTGGAGGCCAATTCAATGTGAGTCCATTCATCATTTTTCATTCATTTAATTGTGTGTGAATTAATGCCTTTTTATGGCGCTGCAATGTAAAGTGTTATCACCATAAGGAATCAGCATGCTTCATTTCAAAACTGATTCTGTGCCAAACACACGCGCATGCAACACACAGCGCACACCACACACACACGCACACACACGCACACAGATAGGTGGGGGGGGGGGATTGGAGAGTCCCAAATTTCCTGTCTAGGATTAAGAAAGTAATATCTTATCTTATATTAGCCAATTAAACATTTGAATACAAATATAAACTTGCATGCAATGTATGTATTGATGAGCTAGAGGACATGCAACACATTTTTGGTGAATCTAAAGATACGGATATAATCTCTCAATACAAGCCACAATAAAATAATAAAATCATCAATGCCTGCATCTTTGTAATTATGTTTAATTCAAATAAGACTTTGGAGTAGCTCTCTATTTAGTGTAGCTCTCTATTTAGTGTCTATTTTCTTATCATTTTCACAATTGTCTGTTTATTGATGCTCAGTGCCATTGATCTGAAAAAATTGTTTTGTGAATGCTCTCCTGGGGACAGTGGGCGATGTGGGAATTATTCATGTCAAGCTTATAGTGTAATTATTGCTAATTAATGCAAGGACTAAATAGACAAATGCATTTTGGCTAGTTTTGCCAAAATTGCCCATATACAATGTATAAATATATATGTACTATATAGATAAACCATTTAAAAAAAATCTTAGCCTACAAACACATGTGTGACCAATCATCGATCTTATCTTTCATTGTTGTCATACTACTTAAGATATCTGATGATAACAAAAGCCGTCTCTCTAGCCATTTCCTCCCATATCAATGTTTCTTTTCTCGCACAGAACAACATGTGGGATAACAACCCTGGATCCCATAGCTGAGCCCCCAAACCAGAAAAATTATTTGCAGTCTTGACTATCTAAATTTGTCCTACTTTCCGTAAGACATAGAAATAGGTTTGAATCCGATTGCCCATGGAGTCCTTTGCCTTTGTTACCAAAACAGCGCTGCTTTGTGTCATTTGTGCAGGGCTTGTGGCAAAACAAAACAACAATACACAATGCCCAATGTGACTTTTCATCTGACATGGTTGAGGAAGTCGATTTCAATTTAATATGAGTCACACTGCATTCTGGATTAAATGTCAAAATAAAACGGTATCCTGGTCAACTATTTGTGTGTGTGTGTGTGTGTGTGTGTGTGTGTGTGTGTGTGTGTGTGTGTGTGTGTGTGTGTGTGTGTGTGTGTGTGGTGTGTGTGTGTGTATTATACCTGGCTCAGTGCAGTTGATCTCAAGGGTGCCATTGGCGACAGCCAAAAGCTTCCTGCGTTGAGATTGGTCAAGAGACGCTCCTGGGAATGACTCAAGATGTAACCTAGACACTAAACACACCAACAAACGCACAAACACACACTGAATCAAATTATAATGAATGCATTCTTATCGTTAATAAACGCTTGTTGACCTTTACAGATTTCATGCACAGCTTCTTTGATCCAATATTTTATCTTACAATTTCACCGTGTCATTCATCAACATCTTGCCTTAAGCCGTTACTTTGACTGATACATTGCTGTGTCCCGAAATCTATAAAGAACCCAGGAGCATCGTGTGTTTGAACCTCACCGTCAGTCAGGGCAGACACTCCCCAGGTGATCCCCAAGGACTCCGAGCACCAGACACATCACCTGCACACATGCATCATGTCCCGCCTCTTCCGTCTCATGTACCGTCTGGAGGACGGACCCCTGCGTTGTTGCCCCTCCATATCTGCCGCTCGTTTTGATATTCTTACGAATCCTTCATAGACTACCTGTCTGCTGGCAGTCTAATAAGGAGGCAACATGTGTCAATGTATGCCTGAAGGCATATCACTAATTCGTTTAATCACATTAGTTAGACGTAGGCCTACCTGGTTCTGCTTTCAGAAAAAAGAAAATATAATGATTGTTTAAAAACACTTTTCTGGTAAATGGCTGCATTTTGCTAGCCATTGTACTTCCTTCCTTTCATTCAGGATAATTTAGATTTAATAATTTGCAATATTCAGAAAGTGACATTTAGGTCACTTTCGGGATCATGTCGTTTCGGTAGCCTAGTTTTCAAAAGTTCAACTTTTGGCAAGAGATACAATACATTTACTCATTCGAAAAGCTAAACAACAACCCCCACAATATGTAGCCTACCATTATAATTGTAAAACGCAACAATCCATAAGCAGACATACGCCTTCGTCAAACCCGTGTTTTACCTACGTTTCTATGATGTAGAAAATAGTTGTCCTGGCTAAGGAGCGAATACTTGCTGGGCTGTCATTTCCGTGTGTGGCCCCCAAGATAATTGTAGTATAAAAGAAAACAATTCGCCTGTTTGCATCTAATCTATTACAACGCAAGGTGTCCTTGGCAGGCGTCGTGGTTCACCGTCCAGCCGGTTATGGGCTGCATGCATGCTCCCTTGAAAAGTTCTTGTTGATAGGCAGAGTGTGGGTGAGACGCAAGGGAAAGGGGGGAGGGCTGGACCAAAAAGAAATGGGACGATCTGGGCGTCCACACGTTAGGCCCGATCCATTGAGTGGTAGGCTACATGGTCTGGATTTAGCCCCAATTGTTTAGATATTTATCTGCAAACGTCAGTCCTAAATTGTGCTTGAGGCAGATCTTTCTTTAATTTCATTCAACGTCATAGCCAACAGCATTTCCCTCTCTGTCATTTTTATGGCAGGTACAAATGTCTTGGTTTGAAATTAAATATGTAATGTAATATCATGTGATATACGTTACAATAGCATACAATACCCTGGGCTCTCTCGTCTGGTCGTCCCCTTACGCCGCCACAGTAGGCTATATTCTAAAATCATTTGATCCAACTAAAATAAAACTGTTTAGAATGAATGACAGTGTAGGCCTATTGGGTTATTTGCAGTTCACTTCCAATTTCCATGAAATGCATTTTTTTTCCCGCACATAACCGAAGGAATCATTCTAACCTCTACACTCTGGGCCGTATGCGTGCCTGCCCCCGCGCTTCTGGGTCATAGAGCAATCATGTGAGTAGTTACAGACATTCCCCGAATGACCGTGAAGTGTGAGAAGGTGTGCGTAAGTGAGAGACGCTGATCAGTTTTGAACGTGTGTGTGGGTGAGCGTGAAGGTATTTATTTATTTTCTGCGTGTGTGTGCGTGCCGTGTGTCTGTGTGCGTGCATGTGCATGCCTATGTGTGTGTGCATGTGTGCATGTGTGTGTAAACGTGATACTGTGTATGAGTGTGTGTGTGAGGTCATTCTGCTTATGTGCATGCTGTAATTGTGTGTGAGTGTGTGTGTCTGTTTTTGTGCATCAGGCTGTGTGTGTGTGTGTGTGGTGTGTGGTGTGTGCTCCATCACATGCTGTAATTGTGTGTGTGTGTGTTGGTTATCAAAGCATTCAGCATCAGAAGATCAGGCTTTAGAGGGATTAACTGAGGGGGCGCTGGGGGTGGGTGGGGCTGTTTGGCCGCTTCACGCAGCATTAAAGGTTAACATTTTCAGAAACTTTTGCCTTCATTCAACGCTATGATTATTAATAATAATAAAGTCAATGAAATCGCTGGAAATCCGAGTATGGGGAAATTGCCCCAATGCTGGTGATTTGATCTTGAGACTTTTCTTTGGGCTGTTTTGCTGTTTGCGTCGGCTGCGTAAACTGGCCTCCATGTAGCGGATGAAGGTAAATAGCGTTACGCAACGAAAGGTGGTGTAACAAAGGAAGGCAGCATGGGAGAGCAAAGCTTGGGTTTGAACCAAACACAAGTAGGATCAAATAAATAATCAGACGTCATCGCTTCAACTTTCAAATCATTTATTTATAGTGCTGTAAAGAAAGAAAACATATGATACATGAACTACCTTGGGCAATAAGAGCTGTCTGCTGAGGAGTCTTCGATGCATCATTATCATCTGTATCAATAGCATTGAATGATTAAATAAAGTCATCCCAACACTTTTAGTTGTACTCTTTGAAAACAATATCGTAAATGTATGTGCAGGGTGTTTAGGGTGAGGCGTGTGGGTATTGTGTTTGTTTGAATGATTCCGGTGTAGACAACGAGGAAAAATAATAAAGATAATTTAAAACTTCTCCCGGCCCTCTTTGACCAGAAGTCCCTTGGGAGGGGGGGGGGGGGGGGGGGGGATCAGATGAGCTTTAGAGTTCTGTTCACTGCGCATGGATTTGTGTCATATTACCTTGAAAAAAAAAAGCTGAGGTTCTAATTGGACAATGTTTGGGTGAACCCACCCCTACTGTTGTTGATTCATCTCAACTGGGCACTGGTTTTTGTCCTACAAAAGTATATATATTTTTTAAATTGAACTCTCGGTAATATACAATAACAACAAGTATTACGGGGAGCCCATTCTTCTTCTTTTCCTCATTCATCTTCCAGTTACCGGTCAGCAAATAAATTATAAACACAATAAATAAAAAAGTAGTTTTTGTCTTCTAAATAGATTTGTTGGTTAGGGTTGATTCTTATTCGTCCCTGTGCTGGGAGAGGGGGGGGGCAGGGTATTTAAAAAAGTATACTCTAAAACGAAGTATCTAAAACGACACTTTGAGAAATATTATGTAAATGTTTTGACAAGACACTAAGGACCAAATGTGATTACATTATATGACTTGATAAAAATATTTGCGGGACAAAAGCATTACTTCAAGCCAATCATTCGTAAAATGGCAATTAGCATTCCAATTGTGCCTTCCTTTTATACATTTGAATGACAGTGATGAAGAGGACTGAAAGTGATAGTGGGAGAGCGAGTAAGAGAGAGTCATTGTTTAAGTATTAGAGTATTATCACTCCATGACAATATTACACCCGAGGACTTTTACAGAGTTATGTCAACAAAGTCATGGATTTTAGTTGAGGCAATAGTATATGGTGCACCACACAGGACATAAGGACTAAGTTTCCAATTGCTCATCATACCCATGCAGCCTGTCAACTATTGTCCCAAGCGTTTCCATTCAGGGAGCTCATCCCATTGGCTCTTTCACCGTGGGGTTATAAATCACATCATGGAACAGGATGGCATACTAGCCCAAGCCAGATAGACTGTTTTGACAGCAGTCGGAGACCGCTTTTTATATTAGACCGCTGTGTGCAAGAGTTCATTTATCTCAAACGTCAATCTGGTACCAAGTCAGCATTCCTCGTATGGTCAGTAGATTGCTCCGAAATGGCCAAACGCCTTGTGAGTGACCCTGTGCATCAGGATCACTGCACGTTAGCTAACGTCACTAGAATGGATGTCATGGTGTGTCATCTTCCTGATGGTGTTCAACACGCCATGTGACCGCCATAACCACTCAATAGCTATAAGAACAATTACCCGTACAGAGTCCTCGCGTACAGATGACGTAGACATGGACCGCCTTCAGGGTGGGAAGTGGGAGGTGAGAGCGACATGGCCAGCACGCTGTCCCTTAGGACGACAACCTCCACTGATGCTGCTTCCATTACCCGCACCAACCAAGCACAGATGCTGCCGCAGTTCAACGGGTTGGAAGCTTGGGAGCTCTGCGCTTCATATTTTTTTGTGGTTTCAGTTTTTCAAATAAACAAAGCCTGTGAAACGAGGCAAATGAGGTCAGAGCTTCTGGACCAGTAGCCTTGGGACTGACATAAAATACTGCGACTATCATGAATTCAATAGACCATGTCTTCTTCTCCGGCGAGAAACCGTTACAGATTCCCTTCTGTATTTCTGAACTTTTGTAGGTTGAGTATTAAACAAGGGCGCTTGTATTCATCAGTATTTTGTAAATAATTTGACTTGTAGATAGAAAAGAGAATTACCCATTAAGGAAACGTGTATACAATATCAAACCAATATCATTTTTTTTTTATCTCGAAAGGGGATTTTCGTCAAATTAAATAATGTTTGGCGTAAATTTGTGGGCCTATTTCTTAATTGAAAAAGTAAATAATTTTCATTTGACTGGCAAACACTTGACAAAGTGCTTGATTATCAGGCCAAAAATACACAATATCTATATTTACACGATAAACTCATTGAACAGTTAAAGTGAACTCACTCCAGTCCTACACAGTAACAAAACCACTTTACATCTGTGTCACAACACTCAGAGGCATAACCCTGACCATTGTCTTGTCCCAATTTCAATATATCTGCTAGAGAGAAAAACAATACTTTCTAAGTGCAATCAATCACTGACACGCCCGTTTCCTGGACTCAGGCGTATAACAATTCTATGGGGACACCGTGGGTTCACACCGAGGGCCAAGAGGACTGAAGATGTCAACGTCTGGAACGGCTCAACTCGTTCTCTGGGGATAAATACGTAATCTACGCAAACAGGTCACCTAAAAACACAACACAACACCGGAGCCCCTGTGGTCGCTGGGCCGTCCAGTGGCGTGCTAGGACGCTTCTACGTACGGGCTCATTCCTAGCCGGATTGGGGGAACTCCATCGTCAAGTTAAGCAAGAGTGATTCAATCTCGTAATTGAGACATAAATCATTCTAAAAAACAGGTTAAAAAAAAAAAAACAGCCCTAAACCCCAAATAAATGGGAATAGTCGTAGTCATCGTGGGCCAGAGGAAGTTGGACATTGCTCAATGTTTGGCTTTGGCTCAAGAGGCCAAATCATACAAGACATGAGGGACTCCACCAATTCATATTTTTGACAGATTCCGGAAGGACAACCAGCTCATCTTTAGATATTACGGTATGTCTACGTGATGACGTAGCCTCGTCACATCCGTCACAAGCCTATAGGCCCTGCCAGGCTAAACCAGCCGCTACGGTCATGCGTTGTGGTTTGTGTAAAGAGTGAATGTATGTGTATGTATAAAGTCAATAGAATGGGAGTGCTTGAGTTAATGACCAGCGCTCCCCATCACACCTCCACCGGCCAAGGGCACATCATGGAGTATTCCGGTGAAGGGGGCGAGGGGGGGGGTTGGTTAGCGATATCACTGTTGGTCTCTAATAAAAGGAGCCCTTCAGAAAAAAACAAAAACGATTACAAGAATACCATTTTTTTGAGGCTGCAGAGAGGCAGTGGACAGGCACACAGTCCACCACTCCATCTCTAGCCCTCTCCGTCTCTCCACGCTGGGCCCCTCTCGTTTCCCGCCATCACCTTTCATCTGGGTCCATTCGCCCACTGTTTAATTTACAAGCAAGGGGGTGTCTGTCCGTCCGTCCGTCCGTGCTTTCTTCTATAGCGTTGGGCTTGACGACCGGCTTCTTTCCTTGACGATGACAAAATGGTGAATTTTCGAAAGTTGGGGGTGGAGGGGTGGGGGAAACAAGCTCTGTGAGGTCCACAAGGAGAGTTTAAAGATGTGTTTTATCTCAGCTGAAGTATTCATGGTGTCAGGCCCACTGAGTCACATTTCCACGGCGTATTTCCTGCTCCTTGACTGATCAGGCTTGGGTGTGGGCGTCGATAATGATGTGCTGGTCAGCCATAGACAGGTGTGGTTGTTATCGAGTACTGGTATCCTAGGTGGGTGGTGTGGTCCATGCATGTCTGCGTGTTTATGTGCGTTATAGGCATAGGATATACCAAAATAGACTTTTTTTTTCAATCAGGACAACGAGAAAAAGACCAGTGTACATTGTCGTTGGTTAATAATTGGTTATTAACACCAGATCATTTTCTTATCCTCGTCAGAAATTAATCTAGTGTGGCAGACCCCGATAGATCTAGACATCTCCACTGCTAAGCGTATCATTGGATTATGCTCCTCAGACCCAATCATCGGTCGCCATATTGGATCGCCGTTTTATAGCACGTGTGTGTAATATATGCGTACGTGTGTACATGTATGTCATGTGACAGCCTAACAGTTTTGCAACAACCTTACCCTATCTTCATCTCCTTCACTCTTTCCTCTAAATGTCAAAGTGTGTGGCATACAAGTTCTGTGGATGTAACCATCTGCATCTTTCTGAATACTTGAGGATAATATTGTGTGTGTCTGTGTGCATGTGCGCGTGCGTGTGTGTGTGTGTGTGTATGGGGTGTGTACTGGTGTGTGTGTGGGCGTGCGGGGTCACGGCGTGCTGTAGAAGGCGTCCTGGTTGAGGTTGTTGTTGAGGTTGCTGGCCTTCATGCTGTAGTAGCCGCTGAAGCGCGGCTCGGGCTCCGCGATGCGCAGCACCCGGGGGTGGTTGTTCTGGCCGGGCCGCGCCGGCGGGGACAGGGCCTGGTCCTCCGGGGAGGAGGGCGAGGCCAGGCCGCTCCGCGGGCCGAGCCCGGAGAACAGCCGGTTGTTCAGACACTGGGCCTGCGGGGGGGAACACGGGACAAGATTGAACACTCAGAATACTCGGCGTGTCAATAATAGTACAAAAGTACTAAGAACTGAGGACGACAATATCATTAACGTTGAATTTAATAGATATAAGTTCAAGTATGTGCGTTGGATGCATAAGTAATACAAATTTGACCCCGATTCAGAGATCAGATATTACGAGTTATGTGCGATAAGGATTAATCACATCACCCGTGTGTATGTGTGAGTGTGTTTGCCTGCGTCTGCAGTACACACCTTGCACTGCAGGGGGAGCCAGCGCCTCCGGTGGGAGGTGTAGAGCAGAGCCGAGACCAGCAGGAGGAGGAGCAGCAGGAGGGGCAGCACCACCCACATGACGGTGGTGGCCGTCAGCTCCGGCCCGCCGGCCCCCGGCCCCCCCTGGGGGCCCCCTCTGGGGGAGCCGGATAGGAAGGGCATCTGGAGCCCGCTCACGTCACCTGGGGGAGCCGACACAACGGGGGAGTGACTGGGCGTATCTCAGGCCGGGGACGGATCACTGTGCTTCGAAGCTTTCTCCCGAAAAAACGTGTTGTGTTGAATCGGGTGTTGTCTTCTTTGTGGGGACACAATCAAAGCCATGAATGGATGATTGGCCGGACCCGGGCCAGGTCTGTCTGAACGGGAGGAGGGCCGGCAGCATATGCCAGAGTAAACAAAACATGAGCTTGCAGATTCGTCTGGTTCCCGGGCCGAATTGAATTCCTAAAACAGCCATATTTCCATCGTTATTTTGAAATGAGACTTCCGTGTTCCTACCCGACCGTCGTGCCACTGCTAAGGACAACCAATCAGGTGCTTCAGTGGATTTCAACTCACTTGTTTGTTTCTACAACGTGGGTAAAGATGGTGCTTTGGTTGAACAAAACACGCATATCGCAAAATAGGAGATCATGAATGAACAAATACTTTGACCAAACAATACAATTCCTCCTCCACTATTATGGTAGGCAGCTGAGGACTGGTAGGCAGATGCCTCTGTTGTGCTCCCCTCCTTTACAGGAGGGTTAGTGTGTGTGTGGGCGGTACCTCTGAAACGGGGCAGGTCG
>NC_044052.1:14403252-14410752 GCF_902167405.1 Gadus morhua
ATGTACTATATAGATAAACCATTTAAAAAAAATCTTAGCCTACAACACATGTGTGACCAATCATCGATCTTATCTTTCATTGTTGTCATACTACTTAAGATATCTGATGATAACAAAAGCCGTCTCTCTAGCCATTTCCTCCCATATCAATGTTTCTTTTCTCGCACAGAACAACATGTGGGATAACAACCCTGGATCCCATAGCTGAGCCCCCAAACCAGAAAAATTATTTGCAGTCTTGACTATCTAAATTTGTCCTACTTTCCGTAAGACATAGAAATAGGTTTGAATCCGATTGCCATGGAGTCCTTTGCCTTTGTTACCAAAACAGCGCTGCTTTTGTGTCATTTGTGCAGGGCTTGTGGCAAAACAAAACAACAATACACAATGCCCAATGTGACTTTTCATCTGACATGGTTGAGGAAGTCGATTTCAATTTAATATGAGTCACACTGCATTCTGGATTAAATGTCAAAATAAAACGGTATCCTGGTCAACTATGTGTGTGTGTGTGTGTGTGTGTGTGTGTGTGTGTGTGTGTGTGTGTGTGTGTGTGTGTGTGTGTGTGTGTGTGTGTGTGTGTGTGTGTGTGTGTGTGTGTGTATTATACCTGGCTCAGTGCAGTTGATCTCAAGGGTGCCATTGGCGACAGCCAAAAGCTTCCTGCGTTGAGATTGGTCAAGAGACGCTCCTGGGAATGACTCAAGATGTAACCTAGACACTAAACACACCAACAAACGCACAAACACACACTGAATCAAATTATAATGAATGCATTCTTATCGTTAATAAACGCTTGTTGACCTTTACAGATTTCATGCACAGGCTTCTTTGATCCAATATTTTATCTTACAATTTCACCGTGTCATTCATCAACATCTTGCCTTAAGCCGTTACTTTGACTGATACATTGCTGTGTCCCGAAATCTATAAAGAACCCAGGAGCATCGTGTGTTTGAACCTCACCGTCAGTCAGGGCAGACACTCCCCAGGTGATCCCAAGGACTCCGAGCACCAGACACACCTGCACATGCATCATGTCCCGCCTCTTCCGTCTCATGTACCGTCTGGAGGACGGACCCCTGCGTTGTTGCCCCTCCATATCTGCCGCTCGTTTTGATATTCTTACGAATCCTTCATAGACTACCTGTCTGCTGGCAGTCTAATAAGGAGGCAACATGTGTCAATGTATGCCTGAAGGCATATCACTAATTCGTTTAATCACATTAGTTAGACGTAGGCCTACCTGGTTCTGCTTTCAGAAAAAAGAAAATATAATGATTGTTAAAAACACTTTTCTGGTAAATGGCTGCATTTTGCTAGCCATTGTACTTCCTTCCTTTCATTCAGGATAATTTAGATTTAATAATTTGCAATATTCAGAAAGTGACATTTAGGTCACTTTCGGGATCATGTCGTTTCGGTAGCCTAGTTTCAAAAGTTCAACTTTTGGCAAGAGATACAATACATTTACTCATTCGAAAGCTAAACACAACCCCCACAATATGTAGCCTACCATTATAATTGTAAAACGCAACAATCCATAAGCAGACATACGCCTTCGTCAAACCCGTGTTTTACCTACGTTTCTATGATGTAGAAAATAGTTGTCCTGGCTAAGGAGCGAATACTTGCTGGGCTGTCATTTCCGTGTGTGGCCCCCAAGATAATTGTAGTATAAAAGAAAACAATTCGCCTGTTTGCATCTAATCTATTACAACGCAAGGTGTCCTTGGCAGGCGTCGTGGTTCACCGTCCAGCCGGTTATGGGCTGCATGCATGCTCCCTTGAAAAGTTCTTGTTGATAGGCAGAGTGTGGGTGAGACGCAAGGGAAAGGGGGGAGGGCTGGACCAAAAAGAAATGGGACGATCTGGCGTCCACACGTTAGGCCCGATCCATTGAGTGGTAGGCTACATGGTCTGGATTTAGCCCCAATTGTTTAGATATTTATCTGCAACGTCAGTCCTAAATTGTGCTTGAGGCAGATCTTTCTTTAATTTCATTCAACGTCATAGCCAACAGCATTTCCCTCTCTGTCATTTTTATGGCAGGTACAAATGTCTTGGTTTGAAATTAAATATGTAATGTAATATCATGTGATATACGTTACAATAGCATACAATACCCTGGGCTCTCTCGTCTGGTCGTCCCCTTAACGCCGCCACAGTAGGCTATATTCTAAAATCATTTGATCCAACTAAAATAAAACTGTTTAGAATGAATGACAGTGTAGGCCTATTGGGTTATTTGCAGTTCACTTCCAATTTCCATGAAATGCATTTTTTTTCCCGCACATAAACCGAAGAATCATTCTAACCTCTACACTCTGGGCCGTATGCGTGCCTGCCCCCGCGCTTCTGGTCATAGAGCAATCATGTGAGTAGTTACAGACATTCCCCGAATGACCGTGAAGTGTGAGAAGGTGTGCGTAAGTGAGAGACGCTGATCAGTTTGAACGTGTGTGTGGGTGAGCGTGAAGGTATTTATTTATTTTCTGCGTGTGTGTGCGTGCGTGTGTCTGTGTGCGTGCATGTGCATGCCTATGTGTGTGTGCATGTGTGCATGTGTGTGTAAACGTGATACTGTGTATGAGTGTGTGTGTGAGGTCATTCTGCTTATGTGCATGCTGTAATTGTGTGTGAGTGTGTGTGTCTGTTTTTGTGCATCAGGCTGTGTGTGTGTGTGTGTGTGTGTGTGTGTGTGTGTGCTCCATCACATGCTGTAATTGTGTGTGTGTGTGTTGGTTATCAAAGCATTCAGCATCAGAAGATCAGGCTTTAGAGGGATTAACTGAGGGGGCGCTGGGGGGTGGGTGGGGCTGTTTGGCCGCTTCACGCAGCATTAAAGGTTAACATTTTCAGAAACTTTTGCCTTCCATTCAACGCTATGATTATTAATAATAATAAAGTCAATGAAATCGCTGGAAATCCGAGTATGGGAAATTGCCCCAATGCTGGTGATTTGATCTTGAGACTTTTCTTTGGCTGTTTTGCTGTTTGCGTCGGCTGCGTAAACTGGCCTCCATGTAGCGGATGAAGGTAAATAGCGTTACGCAACGAAAGGTGGTGTAACAAAGGAAGGCAGCATGGGAGAGCAAAGCTTGGGTTTGAACCAAACACAAGTAGGATCAAATAAATAATCAGACGTCATCGCTTCAACTTTCAAATCATTTATTTATAGTGCTGTAAAGAAAGAAAACATATGATACATGAACTACCTTGGGCAATAAGAGCTGTCTGCTGAGGAGTCTTCGATGCATCATTATCATCTGTATCAATAGCATTGAATGATTAAATAAAGTCATCCCAACACTTTTTAGTTGTACTCTTTGAAAACAATATCGTAAATGTATGTGCAGGGTGTTTAGGGTGAGGCGTGTGGGTATTGTGTTTTGTTTGAATGATTCCGGTGTAGACAACGAGGAAAAATAATAAAGATAATTTAAAACTTCTCCCGGCCCTCTTTGACCAGAAGTCCCTTGGGGGGGGGGGGGGGGGGGGGGGGGATCAGATGAGCTTTAGAGTTCTGTTCACTGCGCATGGATTTGTGTCATATTACCTTGAAAAAAAAAAGCTGAGGTTCTAATTGGACAATGTTTGGGTGAACCCACCCCTACTGTTGTTGATTCATCTCAACTGGGCACTGGTTTTGTCCTACAAAATATATATATATTTTTTAAATTGAACTCTCGTTAATATACAATAACAACAAGTATTACGGGGAGCCCCATTCTTCTTCTTTTCCTCATTCATCTTCCAGTTACCGGTCAGCAAATAAATTATAAACACAATAAATAAAAAAGTAGTTTTTGTCTTCTAAATAGATTTGTTGGTTAGGGTTGATTCTTATTCGTCCCTGTGCTGGGAGAGGGGGGGGGGGCAGGGTATTTAAAAAAAGTATACTCTAAAACGAAGTATCTAAAACGACACTTTGAGAAATATTATGTAAATGTTTTGACAAGACACTAAGGACCAAATGTGATTACATTATATGACTTGATAAAAAATATTTGCGGGACAAAAGCATTACTTCAAGCCAATCATTCTAAAATGGCAATTAGCATTCCAATTGTGCCTTCCTTTTATACATTTGAATGACAGTGATGAAGAGACTGAAAGTGATAGTGGGAGAGCGAGTAAGAGAGAGTCATTGTTTAAGTATTAGAGTATTATCACTCCATGACAATATTACACCCGAGGACTTTTACAGAGTTATGTCAACAAAGTCATGGATTTTAGTTGAGCAATAGTATATGGTGCACCACACAGGACATAAGGACTTAAGTTCCAATTGCTCATCATACCCATTGCAGCCTGTCAACTATTGTCCCAAGCGTTTCCATTCAGGGAGCTCATCCCATTGGCTCTTTCACCGTGGGGTTATAAATCACATCATGGAACAGGATGGCATACTAGCCCAAGCCAGATAGACTGTTTTGACAGCAGTCGGAGACCGCTTTTTATATTAGACCGCTGTGTGCAAGAGTTCATTTATCTCAAACGTCAATCT
This sequence comes from Gadus morhua, assembly GCF_902167405.1. NCBI lineage: Eukaryota > Metazoa > Chordata > Actinopteri > Gadiformes > Gadidae > Gadus > Gadus morhua. Next base: position 14,407,763 of record NC_044052.1, read on the forward strand.
GGTACCAAGTCAGCATTCCTCGTATGGTCAGTAGATTGCTCCGAAATGGCCAAACGCCTTGTGAGTGACCCTGTGCATCAGGATCACTGCACGTTAGCTAACGTCACTAGAATGGATGTCATGGTGTGTCATCTTCCTGATGGTGTTCAACACGCCATGTGACCGCCATAACCACTCAATAGCTATAAGAACAATTACCCGTACAGAGTCCTCGCGTACAGATGACGTAGACATGGACCGCCTTCAGGGTGGGAAGTGGGAGGTGAGAGCGACATGGCCAGCACGCTGTCCCTTAGGACGACAACCTCCACTGATGCTGCTTCCATTACCCGCACCAACCAAGCACAGATGCTGCCGCAGTTCAACGGGTTGGAAGCTTGGGAGCTCTGCGCTTCATATTTTTTTGTGGTTTCAGTTTTTCAAATAAACAAAGCCTGTGAAACGAGGCAAATGAGGTCAGAGCTTCTGGACCAGTAGCCTTGGGACTGACATAAAATACTGCGACTATCATGAATTCAATAGACCATGTCTTCTTCTCCGGCGAGAAACCGTTACAGATTCCCTTCTGTATTTCTGAACTTTTGTAGGTTGAGTATTAAACAAGGGCGCTTGTATTCATCAGTATTTTGTAAATAATTTGACTTGTAGATAGAAAAGAGAATTACCCATTAAGGAAACGTGTATACAATATCAAACCAATATCATTTTTTTTTTATCTCGAAAGGGGATTTTCGTCAAATTAAATAATGTTTGGCGTAAATTTGTGGGCCTATTTCTTAATTGAAAAAGTAAATAATTTTCATTTGACTGGCAAACACTTGACAAAGTGCTTGATTATCAGGCCAAAAATACACAATATCTATATTTACACGATAAACTCATTGAACAGTTAAAGTGAACTCACTCCAGTCCTACACAGTAACAAAACCACTTTACATCTGTGTCACAACACTCAGAGGCATAACCCTGACCATTGTCTTGTCCCAATTTCAATATATCTGCTAGAGAGAAAAACAATACTTTCTAAGTGCAATCAATCACTGACACGCCCGTTTCCTGGACTCAGGCGTATAACAATTCTATGGGGACACCGTGGGTTCACACCGAGGGCCAAGAGGACTGAAGATGTCAACGTCTGGAACGGCTCAACTCGTTCTCTGGGGATAAATACGTAATCTACGCAAACAGGTCACCTAAAAACACAACACAACACCGGAGCCCCTGTGGTCGCTGGGCCGTCCAGTGGCGTGCTAGGACGCTTCTACGTACGGGCTCATTCCTAGCCGGATTGGGGGAACTCCATCGTCAAGTTAAGCAAGAGTGATTCAATCTCGTAATTGAGACATAAATCATTCTAAAAAACAGGTTAAAAAAAAAAAAACAGCCCTAAACCCCAAATAAATGGGAATAGTCGTAGTCATCGTGGGCCAGAGGAAGTTGGACATTGCTCAATGTTTGGCTTTGGCTCAAGAGGCCAAATCATACAAGACATGAGGGACTCCACCAATTCATATTTTTGACAGATTCCGGAAGGACAACCAGCTCATCTTTAGATATTACGGTATGTCTACGTGATGACGTAGCCTCGTCACATCCGTCACAAGCCTATAGGCCCTGCCAGGCTAAACCAGCCGCTACGGTCATGCGTTGTGGTTTGTGTAAAGAGTGAATGTATGTGTATGTATAAAGTCAATAGAATGGGAGTGCTTGAGTTAATGACCAGCGCTCCCCATCACACCTCCACCGGCCAAGGGCACATCATGGAGTATTCCGGTGAAGGGGCGAGGGGGGGGGTGGTTAGCGATATCACTGTTGGTCTCTAATAAAAGGAGCCCTTCAGAAAAAAACAAAAACGATTACAAGAATACCATTTTTTTGAGGCTGCAGAGAGGCAGTGGACAGGCACACAGTCCACCACTCCATCTCTAGCCCTCTCCGTCTCTCCACGCTGGGCCCCTCTCGTTTCCCGCCATCACCTTTCATCTGGGTCCATTCGCCCACTGTTTAATTTACAAGCAAGGGGGTGTCTGTCCGTCCGTCCGTCCGTGCTTTCTTCTATAGCGTTGGGCTTGACGACCGGCTTCTTTCCTTGACGATGACAAAATGGTGAATTTTCGAAAGTTGGGGGTGGAGGGGTGGGGGAAACAAGCTCTGTGAGGTCCACAAGGAGAGTTTAAAGATGTGTTTTATCTCAGCTGAAGTATTCATGGTGTCAGGCCCACTGAGTCACATTTCCACGGCGTATTTCCTGCTCCTTGACTGATCAGGCTTGGGTGTGGGCGTCGATAATGATGTGCTGGTCAGCCATAGACAGGTGTGGTTGTTATCGAGTACTGGTATCCTAGGTGGGTGGTGTGGTCCATGCATGTCTGCGTGTTTATGTGCGTTATAGGCATAGGATATACCAAAATAGACTTTTTTTTTCAATCAGGACAACGAGAAAAAGACCAGTGTACATTGTCGTTGGTTAATAATTGGTTATTAACACCAGATCATTTTCTTATCCTCGTCAGAAATTAATCTAGTGTGGCAGACCCCGATAGATCTAGACATCTCCACTGCTAAGCGTATCATTGGATTATGCTCCTCAGACCCAATCATCGGTCGCCATATTGGATCGCCGTTTTATAGCACGTGTGTGTAATATATGCGTACGTGTGTACATGTATGTCATGTGACAGCCTAACAGTTTTGCAACAACCTTACCCTATCTTCATCTCCTTCACTCTTTCCTCTAAATGTCAAAGTGTGTGGCATACAAGTTCTGTGGATGTAACCATCTGCATCTTTCTGAATACTTGAGGATAATATTGTGTGTGTCTGTGTGCATGTGCGCGTGCGTGTGTGTGTGTGTGTGTATGGGGTGTGTACTGGTGTGTGTGTGGGCGTGCGGGGTCACGGCGTGCTGTAGAAGGCGTCCTGGTTGAGGTTGTTGTTGAGGTTGCTGGCCTTCATGCTGTAGTAGCCGCTGAAGCGCGGCTCGGGCTCCG
>NC_044052.1:14415752-14613252 GCF_902167405.1 Gadus morhua
AAATGTCCGTGCATGACCTTTTTCAGTGGGGTAGCCTGCGACACAGCAAAATGTCACCCTTCTTACATCATTCCTATTGCTACGAGGCACAATATATTACCTTAACCCTGCACATGTTTGGATTTTATTGGACACATTTGATTGTACGGGGAGATACGCTGAAAAGCCAAACTTAATCCAGGGTGTTATCCTTCCTTACAGGAATATTAGGTAACAAACCTAAAATGAACAGAAGCACCCAAATGCAGTAGTTCGGTAGTATAAAGTGAGCGGTGCTCTGAACATATTGGTACATGATAATGAAGTTCTCTGCTCTAGTGGAGATAAACAATATAAGTTGCCCCTTGTCCCACTGATGGCTCAACAGACTGATTATGCACATATGCTACGCTATGTAAAGAAATGCGGGTTTGTGTGTGTGTGGTTGTTTTTTTAGCACTCATGTTTTCCCCATCATTATTTGAGCGAACTTCTTCACCTCCAGCCAGCGTAAAAAACCTGCACACAGATGTCTGCCGTCACATTCACACCTGTCCTACACCACTGCCAAATGTGTGTGTGCGTGGGTGTGTGTGTGCATAAAGGCATGTAAATATGTTTGTGTGCGTGGGTGCTGTGTGGTGTGCGTGTATGCACTAGTGAACTTGGCTCTGCTTGCAACAAATAACTGTTGTACTTGCAGCATTTCCAGATGCTGCTGCGACAATGCAGGGCTACGTTACTGTCCTCCCTCTAATAAACCAACTGGTAAACAAATAACTAAAGAAGATTTAAATTGTGTTTCAGTTCACAAATTCGTAAACAAGCACACATGCAACGAAACTTGGGAAGTTTCAATACTGTTATCTCAAGTTGTTTCTCCTAATAGGCTTGATTGTTGCTGAAAACCATGCGTACATGCCAATTTATTTCAGAAACATACTTTTTTTATGTTTAAGGAATAATTAAGGAATAATTCCCTGTAACAATATATATTCTCAAATCTGTTTAATGGCTTACTCTTGCACGGTTAAGTTTTCGTACGATTTTGACAAAAATGTGTACGCCTTCATTGTCAGGCTTATAAATCTCTTGGAAAGGCTGGTTTTTGCTCTTGCATACAAATCAGTCGATGTACGTCTAAATACAGACAAATAAAACAAATACAATTTATTATTGAAGGGTGGTTAAAAGCCTGGGTTAAGTTTAATAAATTAATGAATACAAAACACAGTAAAGAAAAGTGCTTTCATATTAATTCCTATCTCCGTCCTCTGAAAGTTTTGCTGTTAAAGTTTTCAGCATTCAGAGTTCTTTGTTTAACACAAACGTACCATTTTTTGTAACCATAATTAATTAACTCTGACGGTCAATCATTCCATGAAATGTCAATTAATCCTTAAAAATAAGGGTTCGGAATAGCAAATATGTTTCCAGATTTAACCAAGTTTGTAGACTTCTTCCAATCCTTATTTAGACCTCGAAGTGAACTCAATATTTCAAATTCCATACATTTCCATAATTTCCGGCCCTTCGTAGGAACCCTGCACTACACCTACAATTAGTTTGCGAGTGTATCACCAGACTAAGACGTGAATCACGACTAGATGCTTACCAGGGCAGTGTGGGCAGCAGGAGTCGTGGCTTCTGATTGGCCGCTGGCACAGCAGGGGCGGGCAGGCCTCGCTCTCGCACAGGGTCTGGCCCCGCCTGCAGGTGCACTGGCTGCAGGGGTCCATGTTCCACACCTCCCCCCCAGAGAACAGCTCTCCCCCGGGGGACACACACACAGAGGAGTCCGCCGGGACCCCCCCCCAGGGCCGGGGTGGGGAGCGGTACGGGGGAGTCTGGTGAGGCAGGGATGGTATGAGAGAGGGAGAGGGAGGGAGAGGGAGTGAGGGAGGGGGAGGAAGAGAGAGACATGGAGGTGAGATTGAGCCAGTGGAGGACATGACAGAACAAAAGTACGTTGGTGGAAGACATACATTGTCAGGAGTGTTCAGGAGTGCATTCCAAGTGAGCCTTGGAATGTAAACTAAATTAAACTAAAACTATGAAAATAGTGTAATTGTAGATTGTGCATCAGTAAATAAACATCATTGCTCCAATGCTGTGAGACAAGGAAGTATAAAGCGCACAGGGAGCGTAGATTTCGGTTCCTGTTTTTTGGCGCAGGCCAAAAAATAAAATCAATGAAATTGCTTTTAAACAGAGCAAAGCAAATGGCAGGATTTTTCCGCTCGCTTCGTCCCAAGTCCCTTTTGGACGGGAAATTTCTGTTTCCGACATTGGCCCCTGTGCTTTTGGATTAAAACCATGAACAGGAAAGAAGTACTGCCGTCCAAAAAGAAAACCCAGCGTTGTGTGGGTAACCACACTGCCAGCATCGACTAGGGTGTTGATTGGATGAGGATAAACTTGACCAGACAGACCACATGTCCCAGAGGAACCATGGTAAGTTCAACAAGAGTTCAGGGACCGCGCCCGCTATCGCTCCGGTCTGCAGCGATCAGACTGTTAGCGTCTGTCGTGTTTCTTTGGTGTAGAGCATTGCTCGAACAGGATGAGGGGGGGGGTGGGGGGGGGGGGGGGGGAATGAAAGGTTTGATGCATCTTTTGATGTTGGCGTGCTGCTGCTGCAGCAAGCAGCAAAGCCCTCTGTCAAACCAGTAGCTTTAAGATATCGTGTAGGGATCAGCAGTGACGTGATTTGAGAACATAATGAACAGGACTTTCAGGTCTACGAGACAAACAAGCTATGCTAATGTGATGTCAGCCAATGCAAGGGGCTACGGTCTGCTGAGATCCAGGACAAGGCTGTCGCTATGATGCGACGGGCTAGGTCCTGATGGTGACAGTGTTTACATGAACAATATCTATCCATCCATTCATCCATCCATCTCTATAGATATACAGTATATAAATACATTTCTACTTTGCAAGGCTACTTTATAGTGAGTTGGCAATTTTAGGGCAATGTATACATTTATAAGGTTTGCACTAGTCTATTTTGGCACGTTTCTTGAAAACATGGATTCTTGGACTGCATATCTTCTATACTTTACTAGGGATGCAACTTATGATTATTTCCATGGTCGATAATCATTCAATTCTTTTTTTCAGATTCAGCAATTTATGATTTGGTCTGCAAAATGTCATAAATATTCGCAAAGGCCCATAACAAGTTACCAAAGTCAAAATGATGCTTACTCTGACATGCATTTCAAGTATAACTAAAGTATGTTATGATGATGCATCAAACAATAGTTTAATTTCTAAATCATTAAGAAGTTACATTTGTACTTGATAAATGACTTAAAAGATGAACTGATGATCAAAAGAAGGTTTGCTCACTAACGTAATCGATTCTAATTAGAATAATATATATTATTGATTACCCGCGTCCGATGGTTAGGCTTCCCGGACACATTTAGTATAACGCTTCGGTGTGTGGCATATTTAATATGCAACATCGCTTATTATAATGCTCACAGCTGTTGCACAACAACAGCACTAAAAAAGGTTGCTTAAAGTTGGCATGGGTCGTAAACCATGGGGATAACACGGCCCCCTCTTTCCTAAAACTCTCAGCCCCAGAACACATATTTATTTTTAATCACATAGTGATTATAACATATGTGATTGTTGTCCTGTCTCGAAACAATCACATAGACAGTATATATGTGTGTATATATATTATATCTATATATATATATATAATGGAATTGGAGGAGGAAAATAATTACCTGGACCAAGTAGGACAGCATTGCCCTGGCTGGATTGTGGGATTCTCGCACTCGGGAACGGGACACGAGATCAGGGAACACATCTCCCGGTCGCCATGGCAATAGCAGTCCCGGCAGCCATCGTGCCAGCTCTCGCCATCGTCGTGATGCAGGCCGTCCATGGAGAGACACACGGCCTTCCCGCCTGAAGGCGCCTCGGAAGAGACACTGAAGACGGTGGGGGGGGTGGTACAAATACAAAGCATTGGGTTGATTTGTCTTCGTCTTTATAAGATTGAACTTTTAGAACATACATTAGTGCTCTGCGATTAATCAAATTTGATCGCGAATTCAATTTAAGCGGTCAAACGATCACACAATTAACAATCAATTTTTTCGATATATATTTTTTTTATTCTTTTATAGAAAGGGCAGAACAGCTGGATACTAGGGGTGTAACTGTACACAAAAAACTTGGTTCGGTACGTACCTCGGTTTTGAGGTCACGGACTTTCACTCAATCTTTATGTTTTTTGCCAGAAAAATCAGTTTATCCACACAGCAAGATAATAATACCCAAAATTTGAGTGTACATACGTTGTACCCTACATGTTACTCCCGTATACCACAATGCAATGTGGTCGTGTTTTTCGGAGGAGAAGAAGAAGCTGAATAACCGCGAAAACAAATACATTTAATGATGGAGACTCCGGCTTTCGTTTAAAAATGTCAACAATTTATTTGGGATTTAATATTGAATACTTAACATTCAAAATTAATGTTAAATATCCAGCTTTCCTCATGAGTGCCCGGTTTGTTTACATGATGTGGTTGCATCTGTCTGCGTCACAGAAATACCCGGCGCATTTACTAACGCAAATGACGTTTAGAAATGTTCAGCGTAGTGTCCGAATTCTTGTTTATTCGTTCCCTAAATAGTGCACTATATCGTGAACACTATATAGGGAATAGTGAGTGAGTGAATAGGTAACGGTTTCGAACACAGCTGCAGTGTGCACAACTGCATGTGCGGCCGCAGTATGTTCCACACATGCGGTCCTCCACTTAATATGTCCGTATGGAAACTCGTTCGGTTCGCCTCCGTACCGAACCGAGCACCCCGTACCGAAACGGTTCAATACAAATACATGTACCGTTACACCCCTACTGGATACATATCTGTATATCATTTTAGATTGGAACATTTTCTTTTTGAGCATTTTGTGAATTTTTTTAAGGCGAAATTTCAAAGTTCTCAGTTGCAGCAAAAAAAGAGACGTGCTGAATAAATAGAACATGTTTTCAAAGTCAAAAATAATCCTTTGGATAATCGTGATTTCAACATTGACCAAAATAATTGTGATTATGATTTTTCACAGAATCGAGCAGCCCTACTTTACATTGATTAATCTTTTCTTGTCAAACTTTAGTAGTCTGTATATTATCCACTCCGATGATGGTTGAACCCACCTCTGCACACGCAGCGCAGACAGCCCAGAGTGTCCGTCTCAAAGCCCATTGTACAGGACAGGTCACATGGCACCTCTGGACATTTCTTGCATCTGCAGGTGTCACAGCCGTGCCTGTTCTTACTGAGATTGAGAATCAGAGAGAGAGAGTCAGATAAAACAGATAGATTGAGAGTCAGAGAGAGTCAGAGAGAGAGAGAGAGAGGGTCGGATAGGGTGATAGAGTAGAGAGAGACGAAGAGAGAGAGACAGAGTCAAAGACAGAGACGGAGACACACAGAGAGAGAGAGAGAGAGAGAGAGAGAGAGAGAGAGAGAGAGAGAGAGAGAGAGAGAGAGACAAAAGACATTGATATTATGAAGCAGCAACTACTAAATGGGGAAACTGAGGTGAATTATTAACAGTGATTAACACACAAATTAGTGTGTTAATTGATGCCCTTGGGTCCGTCTGTCCCCTGTTTTCAACCCATCTCTAGAAGCAGTAGGCATACCCAGTACTGTGGCTGTGAACTCAATGCAGAGCTAAGCCTGTGTTCAAAGGCTAGCGAGATGACTAACCTTCAAACTTAATGTATGAGTACAAAAAAAACAGAACACGCAAATGAAACGCATGTGAACACAAATACAAGGAACTGCACCCACCGTGCTGGATACGTTCAAGACAAAATAATATGTCGAATGAGAAGTACGAACGTACAGACAAAAACCTGGTCCAGCCCCATTCAAAGAGTAAAGAAAGACCTGCTAGTACGACCCAACCATAGAAACATGCACCAAAGTGTTTGTGTTGTTTATGGAGCACTCCAAGCCAATCCGAAGCACTGATTGCATTTTTGTGGTTGGTTAGCAGTTAAATTATCCTTGATCCCATGACACCGACGTGCCTCACTCAAAAAACGAAACATTCTGCCGTTTTATATTTCTTGAATACATGTCTGTAAATCGCTCAAACAAGTGGAGTGGAGAGAAAATTTCCAAAAAGCTTATTTTAACCACTGCTCACAAATACTCTGACAAAGGCAGAAAGATTCTTGTGAGTAATGGTACTTGTGGGAGTTGAAGGCAGCACTTTTGGGCATGGGAATATGAACAAATTAAAATTATGAATCCACATGCATCCACACTTCAACAGGAAGGGAAGAGACAGCTCTTGAAATAATTATAATGACACAGGAAGAACACAATCATGCGTGGTATGAAATCACACTTGATGTACGAAAGCAACTAAGACCTGAACTCATATGCTTGGCCATATATGCAAAACGAGGAGGTTGTGTCTGAAATTATATTTGGCAGTGATTCGTTATTGTTCCCACTCCAAGAAAAGAAACACCTCTTATGAGCTTATGACTAGAGCCATTACTTTGGAATGGCGGTCTCTAACTCAGAGTGTCAACAATTGCATGCTTCTAACCCCACCGCTTTCATGGTCTCCTCCTTCTTCCCCTCCCTCTCCCATCAACCCATCCACAGCTCCCCTTTGTCAAGATATAATTTCTATATCCCTTATACCCCACTCCCCTTCCTTATTGCCACGCTCCGACACTTTCCTAATCAGGAAGTTGTCCGCGTGGCTCATCGTCTGGTTGGCTGATAAACAGCTGCTATCTCGGCCTATCGCGCGCGCCCTCCCCGACAAATAATAATAATATTGATAATAATAATATCAGAGCTGCCGTGGCAACGCATACACCGTGACAATGAATGATTCAGACCAAAGCGGCGATGGCTCGATGGCTGGGGTGGGGGGGGGGAGTCAGGAGGGTTTGGAGGAGATCAATCTTAAATTAGAATGGGCGATGACGGGCACGAGACAAGGCCTGCGGGCGCCCCGCTGCGCCCTGGGATGGAGAAGGGGGCTGGAACATGACCAATGCACCAGAAATGACAGATGGAGAAAGCGAGAAAATAAAGGGAAGTAATGGTGTGTGTTTATATATATAGTACGTCTAGCATGTGCTGCCCCATGGAGTGTGCGTCCTTGTGCGTTGCTATTTTTGTGCATTTGCGTGTGTTATTATACGAATGTAGGGTTAACGGTGACCTGGGACATGAAAGAATTCATATTGAGTCTGGGGAAACGTAGAAATATAAGTGGATCCGTTTGATGTGCGTGTGTGTGTGTGTGTCTGTGTGTCTGTGTGTCTGTGTGTGTGTGTGTGTGTGTGTGTGTGTGTGTGTGTGTGTGTGTGTGTGTGTGTGTGTGTGTGTGTGTGTGTCTGTGTGTCTGTGTGTGGACGTTGGCGCCTGCTTACTGGTAGCCGAAGGGACAGGCCCGGTCACAGACCAGGATCTTGCATCGTCTGTGGTGTGGGCGACACTGGCATGTCTCACAGCCATCGGCGTCTGTCTGCCGGCCAAACACACACTTGACACTGCATCCGGAGATCAGTGCACTGCAGTGCTCCTCTCCTGCGCACACACACACACAAAATATCATATACATGACTGCAAAAAATGACACACATACACTCGCAAAATCACATACACACACACAATTCAATACACACACACACACACACACACCCACACACACAAAATCCCATAAACACACACAATCACATGCACACCCGCCAAAAGTACATACACACCAATACACACAGATGCATTTTATATAGATGCATTGTAATGTTCCTCTGTCTTGGGTAATGAGCTATACTTTTGGATTGCTAAACTCCCCGATTTTATCCGGTGACATGGTTTAGTAACAATCAGACCTTATAATGACCATTAAAGGCTTTTTCTGCAGTTCATGAGAGCCTCTCTCTGGGCCCATTAAGGTAAACGGTAAACAAAGTCAGGATGGCTATTGTTATAAGAGTAAAGACGGCTCTGTGGTCTTTTTGGCATCTGCGATGTTGTTCACTTTATAATCTATATACATTGTTCATGAGCTTGAAGCTCAATAATGAATAGTCTGGAATTTCACGGCTCAAGACTAAATTCCGCATTTTTTCCAGGCGGGGGAGACTGAAAACTAGTCAGATATTATCTGTGGCCATCTAGGGACGTTACAGAGCAGCTGCGTAACTCCGGAGCCATTACAGACCATCAGGGCGGGAATCACTCACACATATGCTCTGATTAAATGCACCGATGACAATCATTATCCAGGACACAATCGCAAATTCAGCCTGTGATCAAAAAGGCTCAAGCATCACTTAACAATACCATTTAGTTCCAGGAAACACAAATGTAATCACTCGAGGAATACATTCCATTAAACTTCCCATTTTGTAACTGGATTGTTTCTTCCTGGAGGGATTAGTCTATTTTCTGAATGGTTATTTTTCTAAGTTAGTAGGATTATAGAATTGGGACAAAGAACCAATTTTCGGGGGTAGTGTTGATTTTCCCACCTACAGAAAAAGAAAAATAGCACCGTCGCGAAGTATGAAAGCATATCGACATGATTGAGACAATTTGGGTGACCTATCAGAAATCAGAACCTAATTCTGCAAATCAAGCAGGGAATGTTTGCCATTGCAAAACAATATCCAGAAAAGGTATTGCCTCTTCAGTTAATTGTGTTTAGTACAAAGCGGTGTGCTACGTGTTAATAACAGGAGATATTGGAAAGAGTTCTACTGACTGGTTTGGCAGCGGCAAGCCAGGCATCCCCGGGAGTCCGTGGGGTAACCGTAGCGACAGTCGCTCTCAGAAAGCAGGCAGTTCTCCTCAGGACAGGTAGGGGGCGCCATGGTGATGTAGCTGGGCTCTAAGGCACGAGCAGCGCACGCACGCGCACGCACACACACACACACACACACACACACACACACACACACACACACACACACACACACACACACACACACACACACACACACACACACACACACACACACACACACACACACACACACACACAAAATCGAAGCAGATGGTTGACAGTTTAGTGCTTCAGCAAAACTGCAGGGACATAACTTTAACAGGTGAAGAGCCAGGATCCCAATGACTAGTAACAATCGGAAAGAGGATTTTAAACCTTTCTCAAACCTATACCAACAACCTCCATGACAGTGCAGGCGAGGGCAGAAATGTCGTAATGGAAGCTGTCATACAGTCCTCTCTGAATCCACTACTAAGGTGCACTGGGGAAGGCATCTCCAAAAGCGTACATACCAACAAAATACACCAGTTGGGTGTCAGTTTGAAAATATAAGTGTGTATTAACACAAAGCTTTGCCCGCCACCAGCCAAGCAAGACTAAACCCATTTATATGTATAATCATGTCTTCTAAAAAAAAACATTGCTCAGTATTTTATCAAATTATGTTATTAAGTAAATATGTGAATGCCTGAATAACTTAATGTGTCAGGCTTTTCATACCCAAGGACTTCATACCCAAGATAATAAAAAAAGGACACATGGTGCAAGTCCAGCCATGGTTTTGCTGCACCCTGGCACTGGCCCAACTGTTCTAATTAGAAAATCCAGAACCTTGTCTCTTAATGCTGAGCAGGACTTAAGCCTTCTGAACCAGGCCTTATCGATTGTGCTCTACAGCAGAGGATCAAACTACTTTTACTAATGTACCCCCACTAGGATATTTATTTTAAGCCAAGAACCCCCTTTCGCCAGCAAAAAAACTTTTTGAGAGGATAATATATGAAGAACTAATATAATATAATGTATGTGTATATTACTTGATGTGAACATGTACGTGAAATGGGCGTTGCAAATATGCAGAAAGATATACCGATCTTTTAGTTTTCTGAATGTTAGGTTGGTATTCCTATTTCGACACATTCTTTTTTACAGTGGCATTATTTAGCACTTGTTCATAAACAACATTAGAATATCGAAAAGTACTCAATATATTCTTTGATGTCGCAAGAACCCCTGAAATCTCTCGAATGGCCCTCAGGGGCTTGCATACCCCCATTTGAGAAACAATGCTCTAGCCTCTACAGAACCGACATCCGTGCATCAGTGTGTAGATGGTGCATTTCTACATATGTTTTGAATATGGCAAAGACTCTAATAGCCCAATTCCCTTACAACATGAACGATTTAGGTAGGTCTTTGGAATAAGAGATGCGATGGCACATGCAAGATGCAGTTATTAGCTATTCTGGGAGAACAGCCACTGGCAGAGTTTTAAAACCCCATTAGAGGCTTTGAATTATGTTCTACAGACACCATCTTTATCTTTTGGATTGTTTACTAGTTCTACAGTCATTGTCAGGAGGCCGGATGTTCACGAGGACTCGAGTACATTGACACACCACAATATCACATTGTATTTTAAGTTTTACACATCTATGAGTCAAATTGATAAAACCATGAGCCACTTGCGGCTTGTTTTCATATTTAAAAAATGAGGAATATGAATTATGATGAACCTTGCTTTATCTTACTAGGTGGGCGAAAGTGTTGTGTGTGTGTGTGAGAGAGAGAGAGAGAGAGAGAGAGAGAGAGAGAGGAGAGAGAGAGAGAGAGAGAGGAGAGAGAGAGAGAGAGAGAGAGGAGAGAGAGAGAGAGAGAGAGAGAGAGAGAGAGAGAGAGAGAGAGTGTGTGTGTGTGTGTGTGTGTGTGTGTGTGTGTGTGTGCAAGTGAGAGTGTGTGTGAGTGTGTGATTTTCTGAGATACAAATTAAAGTGTGTTTTGATCACATATACTTAAGCAAGCACTTAGCATTTGTACCATCCCATCCTCAAAGAGTTCAGTAAGTATTAAAAAGAAAAATATAATGGTCTGGCCGAATGATGTCCAATTTAATAAATTGGGACAATTCCAAATGAGCATTTACAATAATTACAACTTTTGGAATTGAAGTGATTCTTACAAGGGCAGTCAAAGGCCTAGAATGCAACTAGGACTGATCATGTGTATGTGTATATTATATATATATATATATATATATATATATATATATATATACAAATATGTGAATGTACACGATTTGCCTTACATACTGTGTGGGATGTGTGTTGTGTGCCGCTGGTCAATTTGCATGTCTGACCATTATCTGAAGTCACTGGCAATCATCGATGTTGTCACGGCAACCCAACACAGTGTAAGCAACTGCATGGGAGCAATAACTAGCAGCGAGCGCCACCACATAGCGCTCCTGGGCCCAGTGATAATTACTTCCTGCAGAAACGCTACAAACCGGGACTGCGGACATCTTGTGACCGTTCCCTGAGGTGGGGGAGCTGGTCGTTCCTACCTGCCTTTCATAATCACCACTCAACCAGAAAACGAGCAACCTATCTGAGTAGGAAAAAAGAACACACACACCTGTACAACGGCTGCACAATATAGCACATTTATATTCAAGGGTTGTGGTCCCCTACCATACAAAAAGATTTTGTATTAGACCCAACCAATAACAACCACTTATCTAATAAGAGGCGGGATAAAAATAGCGTGGCATAGGCACTTCCAACAACAACAAAGATGGCTGCCGCTGATGTTAGAATGTCTGTTGATTTCACTATTGAGACAGTGTTAAACAAACTGGACGGTTTATATTCCCTAAAGCTTTTGTTGAGAAAATATATGTTGTTTTTCGTCGCTCAGTGCTGCGTCACCCGTATCACTGCAGTGATTGGTTGTAGGCCTATCCAATTGCGTCCAGAGGCATTTTGGTCTGCGCCCGTTGGTGACGGAAATCAAAAATGACCACAGAGGTCCCACACGAATTGCAGTTTGCAATTCGTCTGGGACCTCTCTGTTCATTTTATATTTATATATGTAGTAAGCTAGCATCGCCAGATGAATAACAGTTTGCAATTCGTCTGGCAATGCAAGCTTACTACAATACAGACATTCTTTTGAAAAATATTGTTTTTAACGCACACACTGAAGTGATCAAATGCGACTGGGATTCCCCAAATAGCCCTACTCGAGACCAGAAAGGCCAAACAGGAAATGTGTAGAATTTTTGTGTTACACCCAATTTCAAAACGACATCATATCGACTTGGAAAGGTGGTCATGTCAGAAAAGATAAACAGGTTCTTCAAAATATAGACAAATGAAGACAATAAAATCGCATTGGTACTTGGCTGGCCATATCGCTTATCTTAATATCGAGCCATGATAAGCCATTCCATCACACTTGTTGACACAATGTCACAAGCCCCGCCCACTTAAGTGCTGGGTGGGGAAACCCCCTAGTGGCCATGGGAGGAGGGCCCGGGAAGATCTTATCAGCGGTGTTGTTTCCTGCTGTAGGGAGATAGCTGCAGATAGCATCAGTGGTCGTTTAGTGGTTGATGGTCAAATATGTGCGGAGGGACAGGAGAGGAAGTGAGGGGAGGAGGAGGAGGGGCGGAGAGGAGGAGAGGAAAAGAAAGAAGGTGAGAGAGCCAAGGTCAGGCACAGACATGGCTCTGATGAGAGGCGGTGTGTGTGTGTGTGTGTGTGTGTGTGTGTGTGTGTGTGTGTGTGTGTGTGTGTGTGTGTGTGTGTGTGTGTGTGTGAGGTGACTGAAAGAGGAGAGACAAGGCATGCGTCTCTCATGGGAATCGGAAAATCAACGAAGCAGGAAGAGAGAAAAAAACACCAATAACAACAGACTGAGGGAGTGTGTTTGAGGGGAAGGAGGAAATAAAAGAGAATATAAGCATGAGCTCATTTGTGTGTGTGGGTCTGTGTTTGTATGTGTGTATGTGTGTGTGTGAACTTCATTAAACAGTAACTGACACTGTGGCCATCTGCCTCAAGGTGACTGCCACAAACAGCTTCCCTGCGCTCGCCCTCGCTCTCACACACACACACACACACACGCGTGCACACACACACACACACACACACACACACACACACACACACACACACACACACACACACACACACACACACACACACACACACACACACACACACACACACACACCTTCAGTCTATTGCTATACTCTCTTGCTTTTTGTCAGTGTCTTTGGAATTACCTTGTCTTCTCGTCTATATGACCCTTTTCAACATACTGCTTTATTTTGTGTTTTCCAAAGTCAAGAACTAAAAGTTTAGTTACTATTATCAATATTCCCACATATTTTTCTTCCTTCTTAAAATAAATACACAGCAATACACACCTGCGTGCCAGTGTACCACCGCAGCCTTTTGTGTTGCGTCTGTTTCCAAGGTAACATAATAAAAAAAACAACGTATTTGTTTGTGGCCAAGTTTGACGCCAATCTATAAGGGCTGTGCGGATACCACTTTTATCGACTCCCCGTAACTTTCATTATCTGAAGATAAAAATATTGATCTAATTGATGTTCATGTGCGCAAGCATTTCACACAAACGTGCAATCGCAAAGATTAAATCTGGGCTTCACCAGCTTACAGGGAAATAACCATAACCTATTATTCAGTAGTATGAAGACTAAGCCGTGCATATACACTTACTCCTTGATGTGTGTTTGTGATGGGGATGGTATTTTTTGAGGATAAAGATGCATTTTCTATAAGCCGCAGGTACGGCAAAACTGGGTTGTTTTTATGTGGTGTTGTCAAGAAGTATTGCCAATGTTTATTGTACATCTTTTACTCGCAAACCTCTAATTTAAATGAGCATTTGGGCTTTCCATCGTGAAAGCATTAAGAACATCACAATTTATTACTGAAACGCAGAACATTTTTTTCTCTGAAGTCTTTGTGTTTGCAAAATCTACCTAAGCCGGTCAGGAATAAAAGCCTACCTCGAAAAATACGTAATATCTGCTGCACAAACAGAATGCATGTTTTGCATATATATACATTTAATGGTTTTGTATATATCTGTGTGTGTTTGTTGGGGCCCAGTCTCTAGTCTCCTTACAGGTGGGTAAAGCACAACATGGCTTGTGATATTTGCCCGATAACTATCTGTAACATGCCGTTTTTAGATGCAGAGGTAACTTCCCATGTCAGTAAAATAATTATAATAAATTATGGAACTGACTCCATCTGACACGATTTCCATTTGCCAAAAAAGCGACATTAATTTGAAAGGCACCAAGGGCGATTGTTTTTGCGGCTCCAGCCTGCGATATCAATTTGTCTAACCAATCACAATAAGGAGTTTTTGTCAGAGTCACCGTGGTACATTCAGAGACCCATTATCACCATCTTTAACATGCATTCATCATTCATCTCAATCATCTCTATAGCAGTCCGTGCTACAAGCCATTGATTACTGAATATAGGTTACTTTTTATACCATGACGTGGTGCAGTTATATAGCAAAAGTCTAGCATTGGATACCAACTTTGTCTGAAAGACTGATACTTTTATCGACCAAAAGTGAAACAACCTCAAGTCAACTCTATGCATACATAAAAGAACGCCCCAAATGCAGACAAGACCCACCCAATTATCATAATTCCTCTCTCGCCATTCGCCACACCATTTTACAGTTGGATTAAAAAGTGAAACTCCATTATAATTGAATCCTCTGAATACATATGATACGTTGGCTGAATGGACGGAGCATAAGCTCGTTTTTATCCGGCTTTATAGGTTGAGGGCTGAATCCAGCTGTCTTTTTCACTGCCAAAATTGTTAATGAATAATGCAGCATATCCGCCTCGTAACTGATAGTTGACTGCAATTTGTTGGGTCAGAGTTTACGATTTCGGACCGAACAATTTTACCGATTGTACTTATCCTAAAGTTTTATTTCAGTGTTTGTTTACCCTTTAATACCTATAATCACACTTTTTCTATTGTGTGTGTGTGTGTGTGTGTGTGTTTCTGTGTGTGTGTGTGTGTGTGTCTGTGTGTGTGTGTGTGTGTGTGTGTGTGTGTGTGTGTGTGTGTGTGTGTGTGTGTGTGTGTGTGTGTGTGTGTGTGTGTGTGTGTGTGTGTGTGTGCTTGTGTGTGCGCGGGTGCGTGTATGCACTTGCGTGCGCGTATGTGTGTGTGTGTGTGTGTGTGTGTGTGTGTGCTTGTGTGTGCGCGGGTGCGTGTATGCACTTGCGTGCGCGTCTGTATGTGTGTGTGTGTGTGTGTTTCTGTGTGTGTGTGTGTGTGTGTGTGTGTGTGTGTGTGTGTGTGTGTGTGTGTGCTTGTGTGTGCGCGGGTGCGTGTATGCACTTGCGTGCGCGTCTGTATGTGTGTGTGTGTGTGTGCTTGTGTGTGTGTTTGTGCTTGTGTGTGCGCGGGTGCGTGTATGCACTTGCGTGTGCGTCTGTATGTGTGTGTGTGTGTGTGTGTGTGTGTGCGTACCCTCGCAGACGGGACAGCACTCCCCGGGCACCTTGACCGGACTGAGGCAGTTGTGGGCGCAGGCGGCGGCCACGCAGCGCCGCTCGCCCGCCACACACTGGCAGAAGGTGCAGTCGTCCTCGCGCCAGTGCTCGCCGTGCCCCACGATGCGGCCGTTGACGTAGCAACCGGCGGCGCTCAGTGCTGGGAAGATGGGATCTGCGGGTCAGGATGGGGGGGGGGGGGGGATTTTAGTTTGATCGTTTTTTTGGAGAAAACAAAATGGAAAATCTTTTAATGTGAGATATTACACACCAGGTGTGAGTGTGATTAGCCGTTACGAGCCGTTTTGAAAATCGGCCTCTTCTGACATCACAAGTGGGCGTGTCCGCCTAGACGTGTGCTGGATAGATCAGTCTACCATCCGACCCAGTGGACTGCAGCAAACGTTGCTCATCTGTCCGTCATACATCCAGGTGGACACGCCCACTTGTGATGTCAGAAGAGGCTTGTAACGGCTAATCACACTCACACCTTGTGGTATAATATGTCACCTTTAAGGGAAATTAAATACGAGATTGTGTATAATCACGGATCAACTTTTGATAGCCGTAGAATATTCAGGAAAATTCATATGCATTCACAGCCACGCCTAGCGGGGGAACAAGGGACGTGTGTTTCTGCCACTTGCACAAACAATTCCCACGGATGAATCGAAGAACTTTCGAAACAGCACGTTCGTGTTCTTTCTCTCCGCGTTAGGATAGGGAACAATCTGAAATAACAACTTTCACAGGCCAGTGCTGGACACATTCACCGGTGTGTAACGTCGAATCAAGATACCTCAGATCCATTACCGAGTGCAAGCAGTCACGGCTGGCTTTCTATACAGATTGAATGGAATCTGTTGGTTATTCAGTGTAAATATGCGAAATATGCCAAACGTGTCGGTGGATTTTATGCTGTTTGAGTGGCGCGTGACCCTTAAGGCCAATCAGAGTCTGTCAATCGGAAATCTCTGCCTGCTCATTGATCCGAAGATACTGCCATGCTTGCCTAAAAAAAGTCTATACATATATATATATATATATATATATATATATTTATTTATTTATTAGGGGTGAAGCAGTTCACAAAGCTCACGGTTCATTAGGATCCGGAAAGCTGGCGTCACGGTGTCATGTCATTTTATATTTGCATTAAGACTCCCCATCTATCATCGTAACAGTGAACAACATGGATAGCTCGGCTTCCAGCAGTAAATGGAAACAAACAAAAACAAACCAAGGTACTAGTTAAGCAGGTAGTGGTGTGTGTGTGTGTGTGTGCGTGTGTGTCTGTGTGTGTGTGTGTGTGTGTGTGTGTGTGTGTGTGTGTGTGTGTGTGTGTGTGTCTGTGTCTGTGTCTGTGTCTGTGTCTGTGTATGCGTTTGTATGCGTTTGTATCTTACCCTCACAGACTGGGCAGCACTCTCCGGGAGGAGTGTATTGCCGTGTGCAACGCAGTTTACCACACTGGGCATGGTAACAGTTGGCCACTCCCCCTTTGCATCGGCAGAAACGGCAGCCGTCCAATTGGAAGAGCTCGCCCTCTTCGCGCTCCACTCCTCCGAACAGACACACCGACTTGGTATCTACCATGAAGAAGGAGGAGGGTACAATTCCGATATAATGTAAGAGATTGGTATTTTATTATAAATGCACACAAATAGCAAATTCTTGATGAAAGTTGTGCAACGGCTCATTGACACTCCTAGCAAGAACTGATGGAAGGAGAATACAAAAGGTATATTCAAAATTGTCTTTGTTTGTCAACTATCATCTTATTGCGTGTACCCAACTGAATGGGGGGGGGGGGGGGGGGGTCTTTAGTTGACCTAAGATGGTTGTGAGTGTGTGTGGTTGATGGCTGGATTAAGCAGCCTAACCTGGCCTGAGTCAGACTGATTGGACCCAGCCCCAGAGTCCAATCAGTCTGACTTGGGCCATGTGAGGCTGCTTAAATTGAACTAAGATGATTGTTGTGGGTGTGTGTGGCTGATGGCTGGATTAAGCAGCCTCACATGACCCGAGTCACACTGATTGTACTCCAGGGCTGGGTGGGGCTGCATACCTGTTATTCATTTGCCAATGCCCACAAACAACTTCTAATAGAAGGCCTATATATTATGGGGCATTTTTCCAAGTTTTAACCACAACTTAAAAAAATCCAACAATTCCCACAGTGCAATGTGTTTGAGGACCACGTCCAGCTGCCTCCACCGATGCATTTGAAGATCGCTCAAGCTCTCTTTCTTCGTTGATAATCCAGGGGAGTGGTTGACATGAATGAGAGGGTGTGTGAACCACTTTGAACATATGGAGGCCAAAAACAATGATGGATAAAGCACCGAGGTGAAGGAAGGGTTGAGGAGAGAAAGTGTGGAAAAGACTGATTAAAGAAAACCTGCACTGAATGGTAAACATAAGCCGACAGACGCAGGCTAGATATTAAAGGTATGGTTTAGGTTTGTGTGTTTCTTTGCACATGTGTTGTGTATGTCTGAAGAAAAAGATCTGCCACATCTTGGTATCCATAGCAACCAAAGGCACAAGCTAGCTTCACATTCTCAGTCAGTGCCTAATATAATGGTTTTACTTCTAATCGCATCCACGTACACACACACACACACTCACACACTCACACACACGCACGCGCATCGCACCCAGTTGATCCTTTTTTTTCACCAGGCCATGTTCAGGTTAAGAGCGTCGTCCTTTACCCCCTATACTTTAGCTCTCTGCGCTCCTTATTCTGCCAATCCCCTCCCTTTCGCCATCATTTTTCCCGCCACCTATTTTTATTTTTTCATTATTGAAGGGAGAGGGTGTTCTCTCCTGAAAATTGGACCTGCAGTGGGTGGGACAAACCGGGCGGAAAATCGGGTTAAAAGAAGTAGTGTCATTATTACTTTTATATGAATGTACTGCATGGTTTTTCTTCTGTTGGACAAAAATGTTAGGTTAACATACATTTCAATTTTTGATGTCTGCTGACATTTTGCCTGCAGTAGTCATGTTTAATTGTGTAGCAACACCAATCATTAAAAGCAGATCAAGATGAAATAAAGCCACATTAATTAAGATTGAATTACCACAGATGACCCACTAAAGCGAATGCTGAATTCACTCAGGCAGTTGGGAGTTGAAAGCGAATTGCTGAGGTTAAAACAAGAAGTACCGAACGATTAAATGCTACGCTTTTAAGGGCTGAATGTCTCAACACTGAACATGTAAACATGCTATATGCATAGACATCTATGAGATGACACATGTTGCACACATGCATCTGTGATTACTCAGTAGAAGATTAGCTAAGGTACATATATATATATATATAGCTAAGAAGTACCAATGTATCCAATAACGTTCACTTTGGTCTTTCCAGCTACATATATGTTTAATTAGAAACTAAACGTCTAAATGTCTGTAAAAATTTTGATTTTGACAGACAGAGCTAAAGTTTTTTTATTCGTGCAATGTATTTACCAGCTTGTTGTGATAAAGAAAAACTTGAATGCTTGGCAGAATTACAGTTTAATTAATATAGCACGTAAATGTCTATGTGTTTTAATATCATTCCCGAACAATCGTTTCTAGTACGAAATACAATGGCCTATCACGCTCTCTTTCTCTTGCTGTGAGTATAGTGGAATGGCAATACTGACATGGAGTCTGAGTAAGAAAGAGGATATCAACATGCACATATATTCCCCCACTGTGTTTCACACAGATATGTCACTGTGGTCCCATAGACATCAGCGTAGAAAGACTGCAGATAGGCTTGCAAGACATACGGTAACCCAAGCCTTGATCCCAGAATCCAGGTGTCGCACCCCCACCCCCACTGTGTCACTGGACTTGAAAGGCACCCTGGCTGTAAGCTCCAGACAACCAGCGAGGGAATGAGTGAAAGCCTCCTCTTGGGCTCGATGTTGTGTTGCTTGTGGAGACAAACACACACACACACACACACACACACACACACACACACACACACACACACACACACACACACACACACACAATAAATGGGAATTCATCCCATTCTCACTCGCTGCGAGACAACACCGCTAATGACCAATGGAAAGCCTCCTGGAGAACTAGTGACAGCCACTTGCTGCTGAGACTTGGCGAGCGGTCACCATCTTTTGTGAGGCTGGGTTTTAAGGCTGTCGGACCTCACCTGCTTCCCTTCCCAAACTCCCTTTGGCTCATGACACAGAGAAGGGGATAAAACGGACACAAACACAGGCTGGATTACCAGTATTTTTTTTGGGGTCCAGTTTGCTGCTGTTGAAAATAGCCAGCGTTATACGGCCTGGAGGAAGATAAGGCCTAGTTCTTCCATTGGCCTTTACTGTACCCAAACCCCCCAGCTTCCCCTTCCGTCAAATTCCCCATGACCATCCGTGTTTTAGCAATGATGTGTGCCCACATTTGGATGTGACTGATCGCATGTATGGGGTGTTCAGGACAGAGGGTTGGAGAATGACATTCATCCTCCCATTAGAGAAGGCTTTAATCAAAGTGGAACATGTCTCAACAAGAGAGAAAAAGTGTTCAAGAGTAAAAGATTTAGACAGAGAAAGGGAGGTTGGGGAAAAACAAAAAAGAAGTTGCATTTCTTTGAAAGATGAGATGGAGGTCACTTCACAGATTCTGCCTTGGGCGGTCCTGTCCTTGTCTGTCTGTCTGTACCCCCCCCCCCCCCTCTCTCTCATTCCTCTTTCCGTCTTCCCCTGCCCTCTTTCTTCTTGTTCTGTCCCTGTACCTCTGTTCTCCCTTCCTCTCCTCTGCCTCAAAAAAGCATCTTGCATTTGGCTTATATTTGAGAGACCTTTGTGTACTCGGCACGTGTTTGAGAGACATTGTGTGTGTACGTGGTAGCTTTTTTTACAGGGGTGGAAGCGTTCATTTTAACAAGCTTCACCCCATATCAAAATTTGGATTTCCCTTTTGCCAGATCCCTCCACCAGCCAACGTCCACATACAACCCCACCCCACCATTCTGCACGCAAAGGTTGTCAGGATTCAAAAACACTGGCTCCTAACATCCTTGGCAGCCATTAAAACTGGATTCTTCCCTCCCTACTCATTTCTATTTCTATTTGGGCTGTTAACAAAGGACAGTTATACCGCTCAAAGTTGTCGTGATTGCACCCTCACTCCCAATTGTGGCTCAGTGTGTGACTGGCCGATTAAAGCTAATGTACCCTAGTAGATAGAGGAATGGATGCAATCTTGTTATGGTCAACAAGGCATTTTCCTTCCAATTTAGTATTTTAGCACCCAGTTTTCTCATATAGGACATTGATGTACAAATTCTGCTGAAGATTTCTGAACAGATGTACTTTGTGTTAATAACCAAGTTATTTGATAAGCGCAAATATAAGAATGACTATGAAAACGAACGCCATCACTACTAACAATGCCGATGCATTTACCACTTCACATTTAGTTAATAACAACATTCCCCTGTGAATCTTAATACAGGCATAATCATCGTAGGGGAATATTCAAATTTTGTGCATCAATAGATTAATCGAATAATCAGAATGCGCTGTGCTGATGTTGCTTATGGATGTCTGTGTATGGGTGACTGTTGCGTGTGTGCATTTGTGATTTTGTGTGATTTTGTGTACCTATGATTGTGTGTGTCTTAGTGTGTAATAATGTATTCAGGTAAGTGCTCATTTATGTCATAGGGATTGTTAGTAATCTAATGATCTGTATGACCTTCTCATACACTCAGACAAAGGCTCTGCATCTGTGTAAGGGTGTGTGTGTGTGGGGGTGTGTACCCAGCAGCTGAGCAGCTTTCGACATATTTACTCAAAATGCCAGTACTCAGCACCAAACTTTTATGGCATAGTTAAGTGAGTAAGAGATGAGTAAGTGTGTGTGTGTGTGTGTGTGTGTGTGTGTGTGTGTGTGTGTGTGTGTGTGTGTGTGTGTGTGTGTGTGTGTGTGTGTGTGTGTGTGTGTGTGTGTGTGTGTGTGTGTGTGTGTGTGTGTGTGTGCGGTGTGTTGAGTTAAGAGAAAGACCACTCCAAAGAGATGCCAGAGAGTCAAAGATATTAACTTTGTGCATGTACTCATGTGTTTGTATGATAATTTCATCTACTCCAGCACAGATGGCTTCGTCCAACCACAAAGTTGAGACATAAAGCAGTGCTTTTGTAGTTTGTATCTCCCTGGAGCACGTACACACACACACGTACACACACACACACACACACACACACACACACACACACACACACACACACACACACACACACACACACACACACACACACACTCTCCTTGTTCACCCTCTCATCTGCCCAACATCGCTTATACATTTTTAAAATGATTCCCAAATGTGCGCATTGAAAACGTAAAGTAAACATTCACAGCCTGTTCCGTGTTCCTTTAACCTACATAAGGAAAACTGTGTTTTTCTGCCGTCTTCATCTCTTACACTAGTATACCACACTACTTTTACACTGCAGCTTAGCAGCAACTTCGGCCTTCAATAAAAGCTCGATAATTTGATATGAAGGCTTTTATTTGTATTTTTGCTCGGCTTTGCAATCACTCAAATAGATCTAGCCGACTCCCTGAGAGTTCTGTTCACTCTTAAGAAATAAATTGGGGGAAACAGTTAAGCCTTTAGCAAAGCAAAGAAACATTCTACCCCTGCGACATCCTACTTTTACAGCGACAGCAACAGGCAGTGTGGACAAGTAATTGATGTGTCTGGTGTGTGCGTGTGTCTGTGAGTGTCTGTCTGTGTGTGTGTGTGTGCGTGTCTGTGTGTCTGTGTGTGTGTGTGTGTGTGTGTGTGTGTGTGTGTGTGTGTGTGTGTGTGTGTGTGTGTGTGTTTGGGGATGGGAATAAATATTAAGGAACCTCTTCCCCTGAAGCGTGTATCTTCTTGTGAGTACCGTAGGAAGACTTAAACTAATCGACTTCAAAGTGGACTGTGTTTTCGCAGCAGACACAATGAGGGAGACACACGAGTGTTGGTCACAGCGACCGACCCTCTAGTTGAACCCCCACCGTTCCTCCACCACTTCACCACCGGCTTCTGAACACGGAATCTGAAAGTGATTTAAACGCCAGGTGCAAATGAGGCTCCTGAGTGAATTCCAGTAGCGTTGGGTCAGATGGGATTATTATTGGCTATCGGGACTGCGGCGTGATGCACCCTACAGCTGCTCTCTATATTGATTTTCAATCTCTCCGCACTCTCTATATCTCCCTCTCTTTCGCACACACAGATTTTTTTTTTTGGACTGAAGACGCATTCAAACAGACGTACAATGCCTTTCACCGTTTCCCCCTGAAATGGTGAAAGGTTTTGCTGATTCCATGCACGCAAATGCATGCACGCGCACACTCACACACACACACCCACACACACACACACACACACCTCTGTTGCTGGATCTCTGTGCAGCACGTTGCCATAGTGACAGAGTTGTCGTAGCAATGAACAGATGTTTGTTTGACTGATGATGTTATAAGTGCTGCACCTGCTGTCTCTTATGCCATTGGTCCTCTCTGTCTCTCTCCCACGTTCACTTCCCTCTCCCTCTCCTTTCTCTCTCATCAATATTTACCTCACTACTTCAAAGCCCTAGTTTTGGGACTTCAAGTTATTTGGGTTCTGTTTTGTTTCAAACCCATAGAGCATAATCGTTTGTATAGCTTCTCTCTTTGTACAAAAGAGAAAAACATTGCTGGAGTCACTATTTGTTTCTTTGATGATTAGATGCTCTAGTGCCACAGCTCTTTTGCAACATCTTGTTTTAAGGGGGACTTAATAGGGGTAAAATTGCTCCTTAAAGAATATGCCTCTTTGCTTTACAAACCCATAAAATCGTACATTTGTCTTGCGGAAAAAGGGCACACATAGTGCAGCCTCTCCAATGCAGTAGGTAGACAAACTGAACACTAGCATCACCCATTACTCCCAATAAAATTCACATCAAATGATCCACACAACCAAATGTGTTTTTATTTATAATTGGGAGTTCTGGAACAGATATGTAAAATTGTATGCTTTATGACATATCAAATATTAATTAATCCTGTGACTGTCACAACATCCAACGTGTGCATGTGAGAGTAAGCGTGTGTGCCTGTGTGCGTGTGTGTTTTTCACCCACCATTAACACATTGGTAGTGGTCACAGCAACTCCCTGGAGTGCCGTTGCCGTTGGCGACCATCTGGGGATAGGTGCCCGGTGGACAGGAGGGAACGACGCAGCTACCTGTTGGAAGACACTCACACCTGGACACACGCAAGCGCACACCCACACACACACACACACCACACAAGCACATGCACACAGGCAAGAACCCCCACACACAGACGCGCACACAGCACGCACACCAACACAATAGCCCATGATTCATTTTCCCTCCACAATGAAAGAGCATTTACGTTTTCGTCAGTAGAGAAAGCAGGGATGCAGGGCGGATAGTCGGCGTGTTGAATCACATGCTAGTCTCTGTTAGTTATTGCACACATCAGCTCTCACCGGCTAATATTCAGGCTGCTTTATCAGCAGCTCTTTCTGTTGAACTCACCACAATGGGTGTGTGTGTGTGTGTGTGTGTGTGTGTGTGTGTGTGTGTGTGTGTGTGTGTGTGTGTGTGTGTGTGTGTGTGTGTGTGTGTGTGTGTGAAGGGGGGAGGTAGGTGATGAATATTTATCTATTCTGCTTCTAGACCTCCTGCAAGCTGTCAACTGAATTACAGCTGAACGGACACTTCGGTGGTCTAATGGTATAAGGTGTTAAGAGGCAGTGAACATAACCTCCAAATACATATATTTCTGTAAACAACATCCATTGTTTTCAGAATCAACGAATCTCGATACCAGATTCAGCATGATATGTTTTAAAGTAAAATTCACCTTTTGTTCCCTTAAACGCATTGCATGGCTTTTCCCTGCAAATGTATTAATTAAACAGGAGGACAACCGTAAAAATAGGCTGATAAACATTCAAGACGGAGCCTAATGTTGACTAATTCAATGAAACTGTATGTTCGACTCAGCCTTGATTTGCCTTCCCACTTCTGATTAAGAGTAGAAGGCTAATAAATGTACAATAATTTGCCTGAGAAGTTAATGCTCAGACTCTTATCGAGGATCAGGGAGTCACCAACGAAATAGTACCCATTTGTTTTTCTGAACACGCCCGTCTCTGTCTTACCTAGTAGGAAGAGTACAGCACCCGTCGGCGGTCAGTCGGACCTGGGTCTCGTAGCTGTCTAGTGGGCAGTTCCCCTGCTGGACCAGAGGGCACTCCACGGCACTGCAGTCCACGCTGTAGACTGCAGACAACAAAAAACACAGAATTTGAGTTTGATTTTTGGAGGAGGCTACACGATCCACCTCGCTGGTTAACCATGCACACCTGGTTAGACCTCATTGGGCTGTACCAAGTGGAGCTGAATGGAGAGGGTCTCCTGGCAGGGATCCTGTTCAATTACCGGTAAGATAGTTCTGAGAATGAAATTTACAATCTGAAATTGTAAACCAGCATCATGCATCTGTGGTCACATGGAGAACTTTAACATATGATTACAGCCGTTGCGACTACCTTGATAGAGAGAGAGCAATGTCCAGACATTGAAAGCAAGTATGCAAACATGAAATGGGCTGCTTGGGAACCTGTCCAGGTCTCCCTCTTCTCACTACCGTATTAAATGAATACACTTAACCACACATCTGGTGTAGTACCGTCACAGTGGTCTGTATATAGAACCGGAATTGGCACTTCCCGAAATCCCAATAGACCCCATTCACCTATACCTTAACCATCAAACAATGACTCTGCATTCCATTTCTCCACCCAGCGAGTAAAACGGTTTGATGGGTTTCCATGGTTTCCCCAAAGCTTCTAGAAGATGTACCCGCCCAACTTTCCAATATGGCCTATATGGCAAACAAGCCCTAAAGTGTATCAACAACCTGCATCGGCTGCGGTGCGACTAACCGCCACAATCGGCTGACTGCTGAACGTGCAGAACATGGCAGCCCTGCGTTTTTCTTCCAGGGATTTTCCACACACACACACACACACACACACACACACACACACACACACACACACACACACACACACACACACACACACACACACACACCCTCGCACACACACCCTCGCACACGCACACATGCACACACACGTCTTTAAACTTATCTTTGATCCTTGTCTTAACAAAAAAAAACGGAAAAAAAAACCTTGGAAAGATTACAAGGTACGAGCGTGGAATTCCAAAGGCGACCTACTCACCGGGCTTACACTCGTAGAGGTCGCAGCACTCGCCCGGGCGGCCCGTAGCCTTGGTGATCAGAATGGTGAGGTGTCCCGGCTGGCAGAGTTTGCGGAGGCAGCCGGAGGGGCGGCAGACGCAGCGGGACGGCAGGGGGCAGCACTGTCCCGCCGGGGCGTAGCCCTCGATGAGCACCGAGTCCTCGGGGCAACGGGGCGAGAACTGCACCTCGCACCGGGCCTTGGAGCAGTCGGGACGGGAATCTGGGGGAGAGCAGCAGGGCATTGTGTGTTACGATGGGACGGTGGGGCAGTGTGGGGGTTCTGGATGAGGGCACCGCTAGTACCAGTCCAGAGGTGGAAGGAGAGCGAGCGGAAAAGTGGGGAAGACAGCGGTATAGAGCACGTTTTTTTCCTCTTTCAGACCGCCTGGTACACCAACGGAGGGGTACCGGAAAAGTTGAAAGGCTTAGATCGGCTAAGTGCGCTTATTTTGGGACCCCACCCACTTTTGGCGGTGCAAACGCGAACCGCGTTTAACGCGTCTAACCGCACCGCTCGGTGGAAACACACCATTAAACAACCAAAAAACACAGCCCCTCTCCTTCTCCATGTTTCTCCGCCATTGAGAAGTGTTGCATTCCACGCACCTGTGGTCAACAGGCAGAACAAATCAGGGAAGAGATGACCTGATTGGTCAGAAATGAGCCGGCAGCCGTCTCAAATCGAGGTGCATTCAACTCAAAAACAGATTATTCTTACTGGGGAATTCACGCACTAATAGCCGACAGATGGCTTTGGCATTTCTAGCAAATTGCAATACAGGCGCTGAGAGAGCATGCTAATGCCATAGTGTTTTGTTGGCCGTTTCCAAGAGGGATAAGCTTCTTGGACACTTACATTACCGTGCCACACAGAAAGCCAAGCACCATTATAAATATTTTAAAAACACCATCGCTTATTATTGTGCTCATATGCAACGTGTGCTACGAATAACACATGTACTAAGTCGAGGTGGACCATAACAGTGGGGAGAACGCTTTGCCCATCCTTCTAAGAACCCCCAGCCCAAAACACATTTTTATGTTCGATTTCCAGCTCAAGCCGGGGGCTAAGAATTCATCCTCTAAAAGGATTATCCCCCTTATTATTTATAAGGGAATGGTATTGTAAGGAACTTTGTAGAACAGCATCTACCAAAGGGTAGATGTCCTTCTTCATTCCTCAGAGCCTTACATAAGACATTGTACTAGATATTTAAAGTCCACGGTTTTAATAACCACAATATTACTACACTATTCAATTGCAGTAAAAAACAAATTATAGTCTGGTCAAAAATACAACATACTCAAAAGTAAAAGTGAAGTGCAAGACAACGCAATATAATTAGCATGCAAGCGTTCCTTTATTACACAACAACACACTGAAAAATAACGACATTAACAAATTTTTTGACAGTTGTAATATAAAGAGTTCAGAATGATGATCTATCTTTCCAGGTTTTTATCCTTAACGTAAGCCCATTTTTTTTATATTCTATATATATATTAAGAAAGAACACCACAACATATCGCTCGTCAATCGAGATAATTGTCCCTAATAGGCCGTCCTATGGGATACAAAATTAGCGCTCACTAATGGAGATCATCGCTCTAGTCTCTCTAGGCACTCGAGGGCTGAGCCTCATGGCTGTCATAGTGAAGGAAGCCAAATCCCCCAAATGGTCTCCATGGAAATTCTGCCTCTGAGCACGTGGCAGAAGAAGGTAGCCAAAGTCAACTCATCAAAGGCCGGGAAACCAGGGATTCAAACTGCTGCCACCCGCAATCTCAGTTAGAACTTGTGCTTGGTACCATGGTAGAGGCTAATACTGTACAGGTTACTAATACATGT
The DNA here is from genome assembly GCF_902167405.1 of Gadus morhua. Classification (NCBI taxonomy): domain Eukaryota; kingdom Metazoa; phylum Chordata; class Actinopteri; order Gadiformes; family Gadidae; genus Gadus; species Gadus morhua. The sequence goes on from NC_044052.1 coordinate 14,443,276, forward strand.
TGAAGTAAACGATCAGAAACAGTAAACTATAGTTAGCCAAACTGGGTTAGGAATGGGCAGGGTAAGGGATTAGGGTTGTACCTTTTAGGTAAGATGTGATACGTTTAGGTAACGCAGTGGCCTGGTAAAGACAAACATAATGATCTCGCTCTGCTACCTGTGTTTAGCGACATTATGTCAGTAGAGATTCTACCCACTGCAACAAGAGAACTGAGAGAACTGAGAGAGAGAGAGAGAGAGAGAGAGAGCGAGAGCGAGAGTGAGAGAGAAAGAGAGAGAGCGAGAGCAACAGAGAGAGGCAGACAGAGAGAGAAACAGAGAGTGAGTCAGTGAGTCAGTGAGTGAGTGAGAGAGAGAAGGACAAGATAGAGAGACGAGACAGTGACAGAGACGGACACAGATAGAGAGAGAGAGAGAGAGAGAGAGAGAGAGAGAGAGACCATAAAGACGAGAGAGAGAGAGAGACAGAAAAGACGAGAGAGAGAGAGAGAGACGAGAGACAGCGCATAGTGGAAGGAACAACAGGAACTGCCTGCACTTTTTAAAATCAGTGACAGAGCCTGTGGTTATGGCGGAGACGAGATAAGGACATTTACATTATGTTTACTTTGAAGTTTTCCAGTCTCCGTCTTCTGAGACTGTGCAGCAGTGTGAGGCGTGCACACTTGCAAAAGGCATACACACATTATAGGCGGGTCACACCGCCAGGCAGGATGCACAGCGGTGCCTTACACACAATGCGTACACTGCACAGGCGCCTCGACGCCTCTGTGGCTGTCATTCATCCTTAAATCACCTCATCCTAACTGACAGACAAGCCCAAAGTGTGTCTGTGTGTCTATCTGTATGTCTGTGTGTCTATCTGTGTGTGTGTGTGTGTGTGTGTGTGTGTGTGTGTGTTTGTGTGTGTGTGTGTGTGTGTGTGTGTGTGTGTGTGTGTGTGTGTGTGTGTGTGTGTGTGTGTGTGTGTGTGTGTGTGTGTGTGTGTGTGTGTGTGTGTGTGTGTCTGTGAAATGTGTTTTTATTTAATAGTACGGACCTATATATATTCGTTCTTTGTGTTTTTGATCAACACACACACACACACACACACACACACACACACACACACACACACACACACACACACACACACACACAAGTCCTTGTGATTCACAGTCTCACTGTGGAAATGAAAACAGCTGGGGGCCTTTAAATATATTACATTATATTTAAAAAAGCACTCACACCAAGTGCCAAGCTTGTGCTAATCTGTTCGCTGAAAGCCAAACACGAATCAACGGTCAGCGTCCAGCTCTGTGACTTCAGCATTTCCAGCGTTCCATCATGTTTCCACTCTGGATTTTTTATAATAGAGGATATAACTCCTGTCGGGAAATAATTCAAATATCCTCAGACCACACACACACACACACACACACACACACACACACGCACACACGCACACGCACACGCAAACGTGCACGCGCACGCGCACACACGCACACACTCACACGTCGGTAAGCCCTCTGTTGCCATGACGATGGTACACATCTGATGAAGGTAATATGTCTCATTACCCCAGGGGTGATGATGTTAGCTTGCAGGCAGCGCCCCGGGCTCGCTCCCCCTTGGCCCCTTGCTCTTGTTTGCGCTCACGTTATCTTGTCAGATGAACTGACTGGTGCTTAATTAAGGTCGGCGCTGATAGGAGCAGCCCAGACATCCCCCAAGAAAAGACCAAGAGGTCACGCCTCCACCCAACCTCCATCGCCAACCAGCTCTCTCTTGCAACGGCCCCCAAAAGACTGGGAGGAGTAAAGTGTTAAGCGCCACGTCTTAGAATGTCTCCTACGGACTCTAGCTCCTTGTAAGCCCTTTTGTACTGATACATGACCCACCAGATCACAACAACCTCAACCCCATATTTAGTCATCGCTGGTGTTATGTTTATTTATGGAATAAGGCAAGATCTCTGCGATAGCATCTTTAAATAATATAGATATATCATTCAAATATGTTGGGTGGAGGTTGTTTGTTTTTTTCCCCAACAATTGAGCTGAGATAGAAATTGCTAATTTATTTATGCGAATGAGAGATTATTGTTTTGCATATATTTATGCTATTGATATTCCTCTAAGTGTACAATTGCTCCATACTTTGCAGATACTATGAAAATAATACCACATTCACACACAGAGCCACAGTCTGGGGTTTTGCTATGCAGCACCTGTTTGTGCGTGTGCGTGTGCGTGTGTGTGTGTGTGTGTGTGTGTGTATAAAGAACAAGTGTAGTACACTCATTGCTAAGCCTTTGTAGTTTCTCTGTCTTCAACTCTCAAGGGGAAGATCTGAGAATGTGAGAGTATTAGTGTGCGATTGTCCTTCTATACGGCTGTGCTTGTAAGTATGGCTTTGCATGTTTTAGAAGCTGAAAGCATGGAAGAAGAGGCAGACAGAAAGAGGCGACGTGTGTGTGTGTGTGTGTGTGTGTGTGTGTGTGTGTGTGTGTGTGTGTGTGTGTGTGTGTGTGTGTGTGTGTGTGTGTGTGTGTGTGTGTGTGTGTGTGTGTGTGTGTGTGTGTGTATTGCAGGGGAATGTGTTTAGGAGCGATTACCCTTTCTAACTGTTATATTGCTACAATAACAAACAAAAAATTAATTAAGCTGAAGAGCAGAACAAAATACTGGCACGTAGGCCCCCACATCAAACACACGTCATACTCAAGTAGACATACCCAACCAAGATTGTATACACACACACATACAACGCCAGCCTAGCACAACATGTGCAATAACTCAGAAGTCTGTTGTTCAACACGGATAGATAGTTCTAAATTATGAAAACATTGAATTGAGAAGTATCCAGGCATGCACAAAATGGCAATAATAGGCACATAAATCGTTTTTCAAAACAATGATTTGTATTCCCCGCAATATGACTTTGTTCGCTTTTATCTTGGGATGAAACTCTGGCCTGTGGGGCTTCCATTTGGTTGGACATCGACTTCCACTTCACCCGAGACTTGCCCGATCTCCAATTCCACAAACTCATCAGGGGAACCTCGAAAGGTCACCGACACCAGTTATCGTCTAACAGAGTGATCAGCTATATTCACCCTGTACTGATGCATGGAGGTGGAGGTTGGTACATTGCAAAACCAAAGGTTTCACGAATCATACTTTTTAAATACTTTACACCTCAACACTTTTAATTGCATTGATCAAACACAACAATTTTGAGTTATTTTGTCCATTTATCCCAAAAGAGACCAGCACTCGATATTGAAATCTCACATGTGCTAAATTGTTATTATTTTCTGGCGGCATTAATTTGTATAAAGTTAATTTACCGCTCTTACACCGACACGCTAAAGCCAAAAAGAAAATCGATTTTATTAGCAAAATACAAACATTTCTTGACTTTTGTGTTCTTGCATTAAAGGGCACATGTCATGCCAGCAGGTGTGGGTGTGATTAGCTTGTACAAGCCGTTTTAAAGGCATTCCTTCCCCGTGCCATAGTGACATCACAAGTGGGTGTGTCAACCCAGATACATGAAGGATAGATGAGCAACGTTTGCCACAGTCCACTTGGTAGGCTGGTAGACTGATCTATCCAGCGTATTTAGGTGGACATGCCCACTTGTGATGTCACTATGGCACAGGGAAGGAATGATTTTCAAAAGGCTTGTACCAATAATAATAATAATCACACCCACACCTGATGGCATAACATGAGCCCTTTAAATACTTTCGAAATATACAGTGGCCTTTCTTTGAAAGTTAAGTGTTAGACTTGAAAGAGTTAAGTGTTAGATTGATTTCCTTCTTGATGGCCAAATGCCTTCTATCTGAGGATAGGGAAAGAAATATCAGAAAAGACTGCTGACAGAGAAGAGCTTAACAAGCAGACTTGAAATATGCACACACACACACACACACACACACGCACACGCACACGCACACACACACACACACACACACACACACACACATTAAATGTCTGGAGGAAAATCCAACATTTCTCCCTTTCTCTAGCCACACAATTGCCCACTCTACCGTATACCTCCTCCCCTGATGGTTCATCTCTCTCTCACTTGCTACAACCCAACCCTTCCGAGCCACCACCAATATTCCTAGAAACTCCTTCAGTTCTGCCAAGTTCCCATGGCATCGAGGAAACATGGAGGGGAAATAAAGCCTGACACAAAAATGGACACGACAGGATGAAATGGAACAGAGAGAGGCACAAGACAACACAACTGGATAGGAGGGAGAACAGCACCAAAAAAGAAACAGAAAAGAATAGAACAAACTTTTTAACAAAAAACGAACCGTAAAACTTAACAGAAGTGGAATGATACACAGGCACTGGGGCTCTGTTGTAACGGCCTCACTGTGTCGCCATTATCATCGTGCCATTGGTCCGTTCTCCGTGCTCCACAAGACGCTTGCAAACATTTTCACATTTCACAACCTGAGAAAAATGAAAATCGATGACGTCTTCATTCACGATGCCACTAGCGCTTTCCGTCAAGAACCTAAGCTACGCACATGTTTTCTACGCTCGGGTGGAGCCAATCGGAGGCGCCGCACGAGATGGCCAGCGGAGCGCCTTCCACCGTTTGTCACGGCAGCATTTCACCACCAGCACGACACAGAAGCTGAATGGACGCTCATTACCAGCAGGGTCTGATGGCTCCAGTGGAGCCGGGCAGTAACAACGCCAACGGTAAAGTCATCTGAATACTGATTCAGCAGCCTATACTTAGGCTTTGCAGCCTAAGCCTAAGTATAAGGCCGATACGGAGTTGGTCTGGTCTGTTGCTCTACACAACACTTCAGCTGTTAAGTGTTGACAGCTATAGTTACACTATATTCCTGTGAGAGAAATGGAAAATGCAGCTTCTATGTGTCAATGTTTGTCTATTGGATCGTTGTATAGGAAATTGTCCGGGAGCCTTTCTTCAAACTGAACGGAATAGCTCCGATCCGAAACAGAATTGCCAATAAGAGGGCAGAGCACGAGAAAGGGAAATTGACAAGACAATATAACGGCAGCTTATCCAGCACCATGAACGCTGTCAGATATTGGAATAAAGATGAATATGAGATATACGTGACCAGTAAGATTGATCCCATTTATCTGACCCGGAGTCAAGCTTAAAGAAATAAAATACGACATGAAAGAGTGGGAACACAAACACACACACACACACACACACACACACACACACACACACAACAAATAAAAAGTGCCTGTGGATCCCTCCCGGGGTAAACAAACAGAATACCCAGGAATAGGAGGGGAAAAAAGGAAATATGGAAATGTCCCACTACAAGAAAATAGGACAGGGAAATCTGATTATTAACGGCTCAAATCGGTTGGAGGGAGACTTGGGGGGGGAAGTGTAGTGGAACGTGATGTAACTTGATGAGAACTTTAAAGAAGTCCCCTGGTAAAGCATGCTGGGTCTTTTTATCCAGACCTACAACCACTTAATGATTCAATGAGGGCTATATTTGTGAAGACTACTTTCAAGTATTAACCCAATTCTAAATTGCAACAAATGCATAAAACAAATGAACCCATGGTGCTGCGAACATGGATTTTATTGGATCGTATATACACACATGCTGACAAAACCAAGCACACTTTTGGCAACCCAACATTTAATAATACATCATTACATATGTGAAGTGGTTGCCATAACAACATTTCAACTAGTCGCTGTAGAGATTCAAATATTTCTATGGATCAACATCAATCAGCAAGCATTTAAAAAAAAAGTTAATGAACCCCTCTCATGGTAACCAAGGGTCTTGTGTGTACCTAAAGTCCCCATTAAAAATAGGACAACACAACACAACAATACATACTATTCCGTTTTTTAACTGTAGGTCATGTAGCAGCCATAAAATGCCCTTCTCATTTCCTTGCGTCTCTCTGTGGCTCACGTCCAACAATAAAGGGGAACAACACTTAGCCAGAACTTAACAGTATCACACAACACATGGGAGACATCCCGTGTGTAGTCGACGGTTGGAATGTTTTCCGAGATTACGCTTTTTTACGGTATTCAGAACAATAAAGACGGGACCTTTCATTCTCATCCCTGTGTCATCCGGGGCCTATCCATGTTCGGTATCTGAACACCAGCACGGCCTTCCCACTGCCTTTCTTCCTGTGTCTGACTACCTGTTGGTCCATCGCACCGTGCTCCATTGTCTCCCTGCTGACGAGCCTCGCAGAGGAGTGCTGACCCAGCTCTGGCAGTAAAACCCCCTTTATCCAAACTGCACTGCTCCTATTCTCTACCCTCTTCTTTGATTATTAGAGAGAGAGAGAGAGAGAGAGAGAGAGAGAGAGAGAGAGAGAGAGAGAGAGAGAGAGAGACAGAGAGACAGAGAGACAGAGAGGCAGAGAGACAGAGAGAGAGAGAGAAAGAGAGAGAGAGAGAGAGAGAGAGAGAGAGAGAGAGAGAGAGAGAGAGAGAGAGAGAGAGAGAGAGAATAGAACAAATGATGCAACGAGATTAGAGCATTAAAGGTGAAATTAAGAGGCATCGAAAGAAAGCTAACGAGCTATAGTCATCAGCTCTGCAGCACAGCTGAGAGAGAGGGAGGGAGGGCGAGAGACATAGGGACGAGAGAGAGAGAGAGACGAAAGAGACGAGACAGACAGTGACAGAGACAGATGAGAAAGAGAGAGAGACAAGATAGAGGGACAAGACATAGCCATAGATAGTGACAGAGAGAGAGAGAGAAAGAGAGAGAGAGAGAGAGAGAGAGAGAGAGAGAGAGAGAGAGAGAGAGAGAGAGAGAGAGAGAGAGAGAGAGTGACAAACGAGACAGAGAGACGAGAGAGGGAGAGAAAGAAATATGTTGGGGACACTGGGGCATGTATGCAGATCAGAGGGCGAGGGTGGGGGATATGGGGGGGGCAGTGAGGACCTGAGGAGTAGTGGAGAGGAGAGGAGGGGAGGGCAGAAAGACGGGGCGGCGTGTTTTCTTGTTTTATTCATGGGGGATTCTGTTGGAAGCAACGACACAATGATCCACCCAGACTTTCCTACCTTCTTCCTTTCCTCTCATCTCTTATCCCTCACTCTTCTCTCCACTGCTCCCCCCACATCTCACACACACACACACACACACACACACACACACACACACACACACACACACACACACACACACACACACACACACACACACACACACACACACACACACACACACACACACACACGTCTGTCCTCTCCTAACCCCCTTTTCTCTCACGTCACTCATCTCTCCCTCCCCCTCCCTCTCCCGCTACCTCTCTCTCTTTCTCCCCCTCCCCCTCCCTCTCTCTCTCCCTCTCCCTCTCCCTCTCTCTCTCCCTCTCTCTAGTCTCTACCTGATCACCCTCTCTTCTTGCCTTCTGTTTTTCCTCCCTCGCCTGCTCTGGGCTTGGTGTCGGATCAGTGCTCTGAAATACACGCTCATTCTGCTCCACTGTGTCTAACTCGCTCTCTGTGACTTGTATTTCGCTCTGTACTCAGCGAGATCTCACGTGAGACTGTTCCTTTCATTCGTTCCTTCTCCACCTGAGCAAAGCTCTGTCTCCGCCCTTCAATGGTTCCAACAAAAGGCAAGACAACTTCGTTTGTTGACAGGATTTGCTCACTAAAAGCGTTCTCCCTTGTCCCAACTTTTCCCCCTGTCACACAATAATAGATCATTCTCCAACTCTTCAAGAACCCTCACGGTGGATTTGGCTTTTCACGAACAAATCTCTATGCCGTGGTTTGTATACGTGCTCACTCCATCATGCCTGATCAATAGATGTTGAGGAGAAAAGCACCATAATCCAATAAATCGCGACAATGGACTCTGCTGACCAATGTAACCTGTGGCTGTTTTTTGTGTGGTTGTATTTTTTAAAACCATCGATAGGAGGACTACACCTGTGAGCCGGGAGAACATAGAATACAACGACATCAGACCTAACCTTTAACAACGTTTCAGAGAAATACTGAAAACTAAAAGATAAAAACAGCCAAATCAAAAAGAGGTTGGTTTTTTGTTGGTTTTTTGTTGGAGGTTTGATTTTTGTTGCAGTTTATATGTATTTACAACCCAGACCCTTATGTGCTTCAACACCGGCAAAGTCACCATGCCATCTGGTGCCTTTGTTATAAACAACCATGCTCCTTTCATGTGAGCATGTTCATATGCATGGACAGTGTGCGTATGCTGTGTGCAATGTCTTCAAGCTACTGTGACTTTGAATTTCCCCTGGGGATCAATAAAGTATACATCTATCTATCTACATACATCTATTTATCTACTGGCGGACAGCAAAGACGGCGCAGTTCTGCAGACAGTGAAGGATGTTTCGGTGTCCACTGGTAACCCTAGCCCTAGACCATCCTGATCACATGACTTCACGTTCTGTTTCAGGGCATCAGTCCGCACCTTTAGCCGCCCACATTGATTTCCACTAATAACAATGTAATCTGTGACAATCAGGGACTGGGCAGTAGTTGATTACGTACACTGGACCATCAGGGACTGGTAACGTATTCTATGATGGAAACATTTCTACGATAAATTTGTATCTTCATATAGTATATTAAAAATTGTCGTGGCAGCTTAATAATTAATATTCACTCAACTTATTATAATTTCAGACAAGCTTGTACTTCTGAATAAACATGACACGAAACCAACACTATAAAATAGAGTAGGTGGTCTTAAATGTCATATGAGAAAACTGAACACAACAATAATAACAGGAGAGAGACAAATGGGATACCACGGAGCCCCCGGTTGTGACTTGTTACCGTAGCAACTGGCTCCATATTTAATAAAGCTTGGCCAGGTGAGCAATATAGGAGCTGGCAGCACTGGACTGTAGCTTCGTTTGACTGATATGCTGGTCGGTATAAGTGGAGACTATAGAAGGGCTTCCGTACTGACCCTCATGAAGGCTTTTAATGGGTCTAGTGCAAACCCATTTTAAACCTTTACAGATATTCAATATAAGAGCAAAGGTTCTTAATAAATGGTAATGGTTTTGCAAAATGTGCATGAAGACCTGCATAATAATGTAAAGAAAAATTGAGGCTTAGGAGATAAATCATGAAAAAAAAAAGCATATTTTTGATACCAATAAATACGTGCATTCATTGTTACATATCTTTACAAGAACATTAGAAGAGAAATGTTGAAATAATGTTTCGAGGCTGCAGAGTTGGGCGTGCTTCTCTGATGGCTTATTATATTGATTTTATAATAGCCAATTATAATGATACGGAACGTTTGGCAAAATGATTAAGCAACAATAAAATATAATCTATCCAATAGGGCTGCGTCTCACGGGGCAGGGTGGGGGGGAGGTTAGGGGGGATCAGTGCAAACTGTGTACAGGCTTGCGGTGTGAAAACGATCCAAATCGCTGGCTACCGCATTTTTTCAACACATACAATCAGTGGCATTTGAACGTCAATTCATGGATGAATCATAGTGTGTTCTAAAGCCGATAAACTACTTTGATTTGAAATAGGTAGAGGAAGAGAGAGTTAGAGGTAGGGAGGAGAAGAGAGGTAGAGGTAGAGAGAGAGGTAGAGAGGGAGAGAGAGAGGGGGATAGAGAGAGTGAAAGAGAGAGAGGGAAAGAGAGAGATGTGCTGGAGGTGGGATCTTCAGGAGCTCAGTGTGAGAGCTGGTTTCAAAGCAAGGTTTTTGCCTACTAGTCCACCCAAGTTTTCTCCCACCTAGCCCACCTCACCGCTTACTGGAGGTGTTTTTCTTATCAGGGCATCAGTGGGGAGAAAAGCCCACAAAATGACATGTCATTTCCCGACACCTAAATCTGTGTTAAAACATGCCGCACGTTGGTACAACACAGTACACCCTATCGTATCCACAGACCCTATTCTAAATTCAACACAAGATTTTGCAGGGTCTTATGGCAAATATATCAATGTCTTGTCAAGCACAGAAACACTGGGAGGCAAACGTCTAGTCTGTCGTCTCTTGTTCAGAGGCATTTCCCAATCAAGACCCTCACAGGCACCGAAGAGCCCTGACTTCGAAGCGAAGGAAAAAAATATGAATGTAATTTCAAAGAACACCAAGCCTAAAGCTTTGACACAACTTGAACTTTGGAACAGGACGGGGAAGCCGTGCATGAAGAGGCTTACTGCAACGATGGGAAGGAAGGGGACTCGGGGGGCAACATGGTTGCTGGTCCTCGCTTTCTGTAGCGAACTTGGGCCAGGATTTTGTAGGCTATGTAATGACACCCAAAAAGCGGTCGTAATTATTGCACCTATTGAAAACAGAATGTATGTTTGTGTGTGTGTGTGTGTGTGTGTGTGTGTGTGTGTGTGTGTGTGTGTGTGTGTGTGTGTGTGTGTGTGTCATTTTTTGTGCTGTTTATGTGTATCGTCACATCGTTTGTATCACAAACAACTAGAAAGTAAACATTTAGGCAACTTCCATAGGTTGAAAACGGAGGCAGAGAGAGCTAGACAGATCGTGTGATTGTCCGTGTGTTTAGGTGTGACGTGCATGAGAAGGATGAGTGTGTCTGCATTGAAATGCAGAGTGCCAGCTTTAGACTGAAGCACAAAAATGAACAATTTCACCCTCAGCGAGAAACACCACCAGCTGTGACAGCTTAACACACACTTCATGCTGACAACCACTGAAAGACACACACTTCAAGTTGCATCCACATGCACACACTCTTCCCACTCATGTTGACACACACTAGTTTTACACTGGTGCCAACAAGCACGCGCACACGCACACACATGCCTTGGTAGGCCACAATGCTGATTGCCAGGCATGTCACAGTAGCTGAAGTAGCTTGACAGAAGAACAGAGAAACATTTCCTTTTGCCGGCAACAGCCTTCCTATGCACTGCCTCCCTGGCGCTTGCTCTCCCTCTCTGCCGTCATATCCCTCTCTCTCTCTCTCTCTCTCTCTCTCTCTCTCTCTCTCTCTCTCTCTCTCTCTCTCTCTCTCTCTCTCTCTCTCTCTCTCTCTCTCTCTCTCTCTCTCCCTCCCTCCCTCCCTCCCTCCCTCCCTCCCTCCCTTTATCTCAGTTCGCACACTTTCACTATACCTTCCAATTCACCTCAGCTTCTCCATTTCCTGTCTTTTAGCCATTCCCTCTGTCTCTCTCTCTGCCGATTCATTTCTATTATTACTTTGTGATTTTTTTTAGATTAACATTTTGAACACAGTGTGTGTGTGTGTGTGTGTGTGTGTGTGTGTGTGTGTGTGTGTGTGTGTGTGTGTGTGTGTGTGTGTGTGTGTGTGTGTGTGTGTGTGTAGAAACATAGTGCTGACCCATGCATTCCTTGGCAGAGTAGATCTTGTGGGCTGTATTATGGCACGTAATGAGAGGCCGTAATTATTGCACAAAAAGAGGATATGAGTTTAATGTCTTCTTATCTATGGTGATCCTCCACTAGAATTATTAGTGTCTCTAATACATTATACATTAGGAATACAATACCAATAAGAGGAAAAGGTATAATACGCTTGTTGTAGAATACTACTGTGTAAGAAAACAACTTGTGTATGAACAATTCTCTATTCTCTATAGATTCTATCTCTATATAGACAATTCTAACAACATTTTCCAGAAAACACTTCTTCTAATGTCTTCAGCATGCTTGTAAGCAGGGACTGAGAATGCAAATACATTTCATGTTTTTTTTTTACAGGCCTTAGGGACATAGTGGAACAGGTTCAGAATGAACCACAGTTTTATGGTTGGCCTGACATGAAAACGGTTGCTTATCAAAGACGGTACTCACTTCAATAAAATCTCAGACCAGCTTTACTCTTCACTTATCAGAGTGGATAAACAGGCGGTGATTCGTTTTTTGCCTTCAGTATTCAATTCAAGGCATGATCAATTGATTGGCAGCGGCGGCCTTTTGGATAGCATTTTAGGAAAGGAGATGCAAGATATTGGAAAACTCTCATTCCGGGGACCCAATAATTCTTAACGCCGACTGCTGCCCGCCGTCTCCGGTTCTCCCGCCGTTCCGCAGTCGATATCTTTTAAAAGGGGCTCATGGTTCCTCGTACATGTCACATTTTCCGAGCCATTTCGTTTTCTCTCTTTTGTTCAAATGGCTATTCAGAGAGACCGTACGGAGAGAAAGCTCGCTCGCTGCTGCATGCATACCAAATGAAGACACCAGGCGCACCTCAATAATTGATATCACAAAAATGGAAACAATCCCAAATTCAAAGACTTATAAAGGGGACAAGACTGGGGCTCGGGCAGTAAAGTATATCAATTGAATCATAATTGGAGGATATAGAGACAATCAAACAGAAAACTGTGATACAAGGACAAAGGGGAATGAAAGCCCATTCCAATCTTTCTTTTCTTTGCTATGGTCCCAAACTCCTGTATGTGTGTATGCATGTGTTTGCACGCGCGTGTGTGCACTCACACGCTTGTAAAATGACGCATTTGCATGCATGCATACTCAGCCAAGCAGGTGGATGAACAAAAAAAGAAACCAGGCCTGCTCTCTCACACAGAAACATGAATTATGGCCTCTGTTTTACTGTAAGGAAGCAAGGCAAAGAGAGTGAAAGAGAGAAGAAGGGAGAGAGAATGAGAAAGTGTGTGTGCGAGAGAGAGGACAGAATAAGGGATCAGTACATTCCAAAGTAAAGTCCTAACATGTTGAGGTGTTATATAACAAGACACACAGAGACACACACCCACACAGCTGAACTTTTTAAGTGTTGTTTGCCATGTCGTGTCTTTTTGTACTCTCCACCAGGTGGAAGCACACCAGAGTGAGACCATAACAGTTAAAGTGCAACACATGTGGGAATTCCACGTAGAGTGGCTTTCAAAAAGGTCAAAAACTCTTGAATGCTGGTCAAGTTCTGGTCGGTTGGTCAGTTGGTTGGTGGATACGGACCAAATTAGCATTGCTCGGAAAATCGCTGGTGTCTCTTTCATAAGGAAAGGCTTGTTTTTTGGTGATTTTTTAGCTATATTGTGTTTGACCTAACATTAATTAGGAATATTAATAATAGTTTTAGTAATCATATGGTAACTTAGCCAAAGTTAGGGTAGGCTGCTCATCGAAACTTAATGAAGAGTTTCTCTGCTCCAAACGTATTGATACGAAAGAAGTCGTCGGTCTGGCACTAGTATTTTATCATTAAAAAAAGACGAAAAGTGTGTCAAGAGTAAAGTAAATGAATCTATGTAGGCGTAACACCGAAAATGGGGCATAAGATATAATTTTTTACATTCTCAATCAACTTTTTCTCAATCAACAAAACAAAAAAAAATTTAATCTTCCGACGTGTGATCTACTACTCCGTGGCTCGTCGGGTGTGTGACCCGTTTTATACCGAGGCTCTCCCGTAATCCAAGACGGACTCAGACCAAGTGTGGATCTGAAGCCAACTGACCTTCTCCAAACAGCAATTGCGTGATATTTAGGCTAGCAGGTTGAGTAGAATACAGTGTGGCAGAGAAAAGAAATCTGGAGATAACGTGCAGATTTCTTTTTCCGATTAGCATAGAGTTGGTCGAATTTCAGTCAAACAAGATTTTATAAAATTGTATTTGAAAATTTACTTTGTGTTTCTCTTACTTTTGGTCCCAGTTGGAGACCTTCTACTTAATTGTATAGAGTATTGACCTATAGCAGTAGACTGTATAGATTGGAACCATTGCCAAGAGACTTGAATAACACCAAGGTTGTTTGTTCACTTAAAAGAAAAACATGTACACTCCAGTCACAGTAGATATCGAAGAGTAAACAAACACTGAAATGAATCCTTCGGGACAATACCACATGAAGTGAAACACCGGTTATTGCAAATGCTCTTTCTAACACCGAGGATCGATTTATAATAAAACGGCTAACTTTTCTCTCTTTTTTGGGTATGATGTCTGCCATGCAGTTTGAGGACGCATCTTGAAATTGCGTGGGGGATATAGTTCTTGTGTGAGTATCATTGTAATGTCCTAATACATAGTCCTTTTGAGTGAACAAAAACAATGTCATCACGCCTCTAGCCATGTTCCGATGTCGATTTTAACCTTAAGTGTTAAAAGTCTGCACGGAGAGTGCATGATTAGTGCGTTGAGACCAGTGTTTGGGCCAAATGGTGACTATAAATACCCTGGTCGTGCGTGGACTTCAAGCACGGCACATCAATGCCACTATACTGGAGGCTTCAGTGTGCCTTTTAGACTATGCCCAAACACACAGAGGCACAATTACACACACACACACAGAGCTACACACTTTCATCTGTTTTCCCTTGCTCTCTCTGCGAATAGGTCATGGAGCTGGAGACGACTGGCGATTATGGGCGGGCCTATATAGGTGTGCTGCAGGTGCAGAGGATAGTCTACCAGAGACAGGTGGTTTTGAACACCTTGCTTATTCTTTAATGCGGGGCCAGAGGCCCACAGTCCTGTTTTAACAATTTTGTTTCCATATTCGAATTTTGCTTTAGTAGTTTAAGGTCAGCGCAGGGTTCTTCCGCCCTGAGTCTCCTTCCGCCCAGAGTCTCCTTCCCCGCTTTGTTTGGTTTTCCGTGTCCTCTTTCTGTATATCGTTGTTCACTTTAGTTGTTTTCGTTGGAGGGAATACAAATATATTGTTGACGTGGGGATTTGTTACCGGCTGGCTCATGCACACCAGCCAGTGAAGGGGCTGTAGCAAGCGCGCGCACGCACACATTCACACACACACACACACACACACACACACACACACACACACACACACACACACACACACACACACACACACACACACACACACACACACACACACACACATCCTTCATTGAGATAGAAAGTGGAGTTAATGCAGCAATTATAGCACTAATGGCACCAGCTGGAATTTTTGTCTAAATACCCAGCAATTCAGTCAGGCATATCTAGCCGACGGAGCATCTATGATACACAAAGCTTAAGTAGTTATATTACAGAACAATACTAAACAAAGGGGAATTTTCCTCCGAAAATATGTGTTTTAAATAATAATAGGTATGCTGGAGCTTGAGTTTCCCAACCTTGCCAAACATATGCAGGGCATTAACACCTCAACCTTCTGTTCGACCGGCGGGGAGAGCTTATGACACAGACGAAGGATCCCGATCAATACAGCGATATGAGATTTGTTGTTTGTTCATTTTATCATGGCAGCGTGGCCGGAAGGACCTGTGTGCTTCTCCTCAACTCTTGAGTTGTTTGAATGCAACGCTCATACCGAAAGAGAGATTGAAAGAAACAATACATTTTGTGTGTGTGTGTGTGTGTGTGTGTGTGTGTGTGTGTGTGTGTGTTTTTGTGTGTGTGTGTTTTTGTGTGTGTGTGTGTGTGTTTTTGTGTGTGTTTTTGTGTGTGTGTGTGTGTGTGTGTGTGTGTGTGTGTGTGTGTGTGTGTGTGTGTGTGTGTGTGTGTGTGTGTTTTTGTGTGTGTGGGTTTTTTTGTGTGTGTGTGTGTGTGTGTGTGTGTGTGTGTGTGTGTGTGTGTGTGTGTGTGTGTGTGTGTGTGTGTGTGTGTGTGTGTGTGATGGCCATATACCCAGCCACATAGTAATGCGGGTCAGTGATAATTCCTATAATGATGCTATTGCTTATTAACTCCTGGCCTAATAAACATCATTCATAAAACATCACATGTAAATATACTTAAATATAATAAACTTTAATTCAAGTATTGCCTTGTATATTAGGAATATTGCCAGCTAAAACACTTAAGATATTTTAATAAAACGTCTAACATTGATTTGCTAGCAATTTCAGGACAGATTTTTCAGATATTTGTAATATTCTACTTTAATTTGTCACTTGCTGTCGTGTCAGGCTCCCGCGGTCGGCTCCAGTGTGCAATTTTCCTACATTACCCAGAATTACTTTTGCCAGCAGCTCTCAACAATAGGAGGCAACATTCTAGGATGGTACTAATACATTTCATTTATGAATCAATTGTTTTACAATGATATGCATAACAGGCTATAATAATCCTTGTGAAAGCTATTGAGATTGTATAGAAAGCTCTAGAATATGCCACATGGGCGATCAAATTTCCACTATCCCTTCGTGAAAACCGACGCAGGATTAGAGAGCTGGGGGCTCGGCAGAGATAGCTAGCCAGGCAACGCTAACTTTAGCTTGGCCAGTGGTGCATTGTAGAACACTCAATGGCAGTTTGTTGATCCTGTTCCCCTCGCTTTAGGAGAAAAACTCTTTGTCCGAAACCGCCATGCAAAATATTTTAGACTGTAGTATTACATTAACACATGCCTTATTTGACATCAGTTGTCATTCATTCTAGGTTATGGTACAATTAAGGTGTTAAAAAAACCTTTTCATTATTTGGTTTGTCGTAGAATAGAAATATCCCCCATGTTTATTTAATGGGGGGAGGAATTTATGGCAGATGTCATGAATGTCTGCAGTTTGAATTATGTTCTGTTATATTTCATCCCAGTCTTATTTTTGGGTTAGAACAGTATACACCAATTAATTATGTTCTGCTCCATTTTTTGATCATATGAAATTTGGAGTCAATAAAACTCTTATTCCACCCTAGAGCAAACAGCTACATCTCTATCTCTATATATCTAGATAGATATAGATAGGAATTTATAGATATATTATTATTTTGCATTCATTATCATGATTGAATATGCATCGATCACTTCCTGTGACTTCATGACCGAGGCAACAGCCTGATTCATGAGCTCCCGGAGGAGAACTTTTAAAAAACTGGCCGGAATTTAATTACACTTTTGTTTCCCATCAAAACTACTCACAACAACTTTCTGAGATGACTACTGTTCGAAAGGAGACCGAAAAAAAGAACAACAAAACTCCAAGACCCTGCAAAGACCATCAAAGTGACTCAGGCAGTGACAAGAACATGGCGGCGGTGCTAGCCGAGTTGCGCACATTTAGAAAAGAACACTCTGAAGCCTCTATGGACACCAAGAGCTCGTTAGCAAGAGTTGAAACGGCGCTCAGTGAGGTTGCTGAAAGGACGACACAGCTTGAACAACGAGTAACGGAATATGAACAGAGGCTAGGGGCTGCTGAGGATAAGACACAACGACGTGAAAGAGCCCTTCGTTACCTGCTACAACAAGATGCCAGCCTAACAGCAAAATGTGTGGATCTAGAGTCCAGAGCTAGACGCAACAATCTCCGTATATACGGAGTAACAGAAGATAACGAAAACAATGATATGCTGAACTACATAAGCAATCTCATCCAAACAGCACTGCCATTACCAGAGGATTTGAACTTAAATATAGTGAGAGCACACCGATCTTTGACCATGAAACCGACAAACCCAGGGAGCCCTCCGAGGTCGATCATAGTCAGATTCCTCGACTTCAGAACTAAAGAATTGGTCATTCAAGAAGCATGGAAACACCGAGGAGGAGTAATTTACAAAGGGCAGAAGATCTTCTTTGACCAAGACTACACATCTGACATCCAGAAGAAACGTAAGCAAGTTAGGGAGGTGATAAAGCAGCTTAAAGAGAAGAACATAAAAGCTCAATCGCCGTTCTCCGCGAAGCTGAAAATTCACCTGAGGACGGGAACTAAGACCTTCATGACACTGTCGGATGCGGCACCAACTCTTCATACCATTGGTATACATGTGCATCTGGATGAACGGGAGACGATCCGGGCGGAACTTTTACGGAATAGCTGGTCTGAGACTTCAACATCAAACAGAGCCAACGTGATGTCCAATGCAGATCTGAAGAGGTTCCTTCACGGCGATAAAGAAAGAGTAAAAACACTGGGCTGTGGGTAGACTTTGAGGGAAATGGAGATTCAACTTACTGGTAAGATTAATATGTTCTGGCTAGTTTTATCATAGAAAGTTTATTAACATTATGTTAAAAAAAAACAAGTTCTCCTCATTTGAGGAGCTTTTTCTTTTTTGTTTCTTGAACGCTCCTTTTTGACGAGCACTACAGGCTATAGCAAAGCCATTGGACTTGCGTGTAGCCTAACCGCACTGAGTGCACACCCCCGGAGAGACACAACTCTTACAACTCTCTGTCCTAGTTGAGACTGATTTTATGTTCGTTAGATCAGTCGGGTTTTTGGAAGTCTGCTTCCTCTTTGTTTTGATTGTATGTTCTTGTTTTCCACAACGGTGGATATTACATGTGTATTTTATAACTATGCAGTCACATATGATGTTTTTTGAGTACGGGTATATCTCTGGAAAATATATGTTAACTTTTAAAGACAGAAGGAAGGGGTACTGTTATCCTTATGGATAAACTAAACATAGTGAGTTATAATGTCCATGGGCTAAACCATCCTATAAAAAGGAAAAAGATATTCTATCAGTTAAAGCAACTGCAGTGTTCAATTGCGTTGCTACAAGAAACCCACTTATCCGAGAAAGAACATAAATAAACGTAAATTCAGTGTATAGTACCTCAAATGGGAAAAAAAGAGGGGTGGCGATTTTAGTAAAAC
The DNA here is from genome assembly GCF_902167405.1 of Gadus morhua. NCBI lineage: Eukaryota > Metazoa > Chordata > Actinopteri > Gadiformes > Gadidae > Gadus > Gadus morhua. Next base: position 14,461,775 of record NC_044052.1, read on the forward strand.
TCTGGCCTTTAGTGCAGAGAAGGTGGTGCAGGATAAATCAGGAAGATATGTCATGGTGGTTGGAAGTGTTGGAGGAAATGAAATTTCCATTTTGAATGTATATGCTCCAAACGAATATGATCCAGGTTTGTTCAAAGAAATTGCGAACATCATTGCAGAAAATTCAAAAGGTATGCTAATAACTGGAGGGGACTTCAATGCAGTGCAAGATGGGAAAAAAGACAGGAACCCAACAGACAAAGGACCTCAAAGTCCAAAAACACATACACTGAATAATTTCATTTCTGAACTGGGACTTGTAGACCCATGGAGAACTAAAAATCCTACAGGGAAAGATTTCACCTTTTTTTCTAATGTACACAACAGTTATTCAAGGATTGATTTCTTCTGTCTTCCTCAACAATACATGTACAAAGTAATTGATTGTCACATTGAACCTATAACTCTGAGTGACCATGCCCCAATCATACTGAAGATAGACCTGGGCATGCACTCTTTTTTCAGATATTGGAGGTCGAATGTATCTCTACTGAACAACGCAGAAACAGTAGAGGATTTGAGACAACAATTAAAAGAATACTTTGAGACAAATGATAATGGAGAAGTTAACCCTTCAATTTTATGGGAGGGAGCAAAAGCAGTTATAAGAGGGAAAATAATACAGATATCATCACAACAGAAGAGAAAGCGACTTGCGGAAAAGTTGAGCCTAGAAAACAAGATAAAGCTCCTAGAAACACAACACAAAAATAATAGAGCAACTAATACTGCCACAGAACTTAAGGAGGCAGGCTTTTATCATATAAAGCAGAGGGAGCTCTAGGATTCTCGAGACAGAGATACTATGAGATGGGCAACAGAGCCAGCCGCCTCCTTGCTTTCCAACTTTGCAAGGCTCAGGCCAACCGAACTGTATCTAAGGTTGTTCATCCAACAGTGGCAAGAACAGTATTTCATCCCAAAGAGGTGGCAGATGCATTTGCATAATTTTACCAAAATCTGTACAAAGAACCCAAATCACAAACTACAACAGACAATACTAATACCTTCCTAGCTAATTTAAACCTCCCTAAACTGTCAGAAGAAGTATCACTAAGCATGGTTACACCAATTTCGGAAATGGAAATAAGAGATGCAATAAAAAGATTGAAAAATAATTCTTCCCCAGGGGTGGACGGATTTAGTGGAGAATTCTATAAATGCTTTATAAATGATTTGGTGCCGATCTTAACCAGGGTGTTTCGATATGCTCTCTCCAAGAATGACCCCCCTGAGACATGGTCACGGGCCATTATATCTGTGATTCATAAAGAAGGTAAAAACCCAACACTCTGCGAAGGATATAGACCTATTAGCCTGATATGTAATGACCAGAAATTATTGACAAGTATTTTAGCAAGAAGAGTCCAACAACATATTACCACACTGATTAACCCGGATCAAACAGGATTCATTCCCAGCAGACAGGGTGCTAATAATATAAGAAGAACCCTAAATGTTATTACCTGTGCTAAGAAAAATAAGCAGACATCAATGCTCATAAGTTTTGACGCACAGAAAGCATTTGATACGGTGAACTGGGACTTCTTGTACAGAACACTATCGGCAATGGGGTTTCACTCGGAGTTCATAAATTGGGTCAGAGTCATATACAAAAACCCAAAGTCGCGTGTCAGAGTTAATGGATGCTGTTCTGAGTTCTTTGAATTGCAGAGGGGGGTGAGACAGGGGGACTGCCTCAGTCCCTTACTCTTTGCTATGAATATTGAACCCTTAGCAGCAGCTATAAGACAGAATAAGGTAATAAAAGGTATAAAGGACATGGGAAATAGAGAATACAAGATATCTCTCTATGCAGATGATATCCTGACTTACATAAGTGATCCTGTCATATCTGTTCCTGCATTGATGGACACTTCAAAAGAATATGGAGAACTCTCTGGCTATCAGATCAACCAATCAAAATCAGAGGCAATGATGATAATTGGACAATGGCCTATACAACTAACAGGAAGGCTTAATGCTCATTGGTCACAGGGATTTAGATACCTGGGAATCATTATTACAAATGATTTATCAAAACCGTTCAAGGTCAACTATGGAAAATTGTTGGGCCACATAAAAGCAGACCTAACAAGATGGGAAATCCTGCCACTCTCTTTGATAGGGAGAATAGAAACGATAAGAATGAATGTCCTACCAAGATTGCTTTTTCTCTTTCAATCACTACCTATATATGTCCCTGTGGCCACTTTTACTACACTGAACAAATGGTTATCCAAATTTATATGGCAGAGAAAACCTCCCAGACTTAAACTTGGAAGACTACTGTGCCCAAAAGACAACGGAGGCCTGAACTTGCCTGCCCTGAAAAAATATTACTGGGCAGCCCAATTACGAGCAATGGTTGCTTGGGTATCTCAAGAAACAGACACTATATGGGTGGGAATGGAGCAAAGTGAATGCCCGGACACACCACTGGACTCATTCCCATTCCTGAATTTGGCCTGTGGGAAGAATAAGATTTCCAACATATGGGTTAAAAATACTTTAAAAATATGGTCAGTTGTGAAGAAGAAATTAAAACTTCCCATGAATATATCCAGAGCTATAAGAATTGCAAGCAATTCAGAATTTCTTCCTGCTAGATTGGACAGGTGCTTTGAAAGATGGAGGGAGAGGGGCATAGTAGTCTTTGACCATATGTTTGAAGGAAGTGTTTTGAAGTCATTTGAACAGCTTAAAGAGAAATATGAGTTATCAACCCGAGACTTTTACAGATATTTACAATTAAGACAATATTTACATACACACCGGGATTGGGAAAAGCTCTGCTCACCACCATCCAAAATAGAACACTTTTTCATATCGACAATTGAAGGAACGGTCAAAGCAAGGTTCATATCACATTTATACAGGATATTGCAAGAAGAACTAAAGGAGAATAATTTGGATATTAAAGAAAAATGGGAACTAGAGATGAACACAATAATTTCTGATGAACAATGGGAAAACTCATGTGAGCAGGGACACAGAGTAACCAGTAGTCCTAACTGGAGGGAATTTGGATGGAAGATTAAAATGAGATACTTCAGAACTCCATTTATAACATCTAAATGGAGCAATACCTCAGCACTATGTTGGAGGGGTTGTGGCAAGGTGGGAGACCACACACATATATTTTGGGACTGTCCAAAATTATCAGAATACTGGAAAAAAAATACAAAAGGAAATAAAAATATGTTCATTTATTGACTCAACATTAGAACCATCACACTTCATTTTAGGGATATTGCCTGATAACCTTGAAGAAAACAACCAAACTAAAATTTTGAGAGCCCTTCTTCTAATAGCAAATAAAGCAATAACAGCCTCCTGGCTGAAGCCACAGCCCCCCACAATAACCCAATGGAGGGATAGAATTCAAGATATGTACAGGATGGAACACTTGACTGCACTATTACAACTTAAAACAGAGGCATTCATAAACAACTGGTCTGTCATTGCTACACACTTCCATTTGGTATGATGAAGGTACGCATGGATGTGTGTGTGTATACAAGTGGATATGCATATAGATATATACATTTAGAGATTTATATTTATTTTTGTTTTTCTTAGTTTTTTCTTTTAAAGCAATGGTCGTCTGCAGGCCTTTTTCTTCACAGAATACTTTCTTAAAGTAATATCATATGGGATGTTTTGTGTTTGTGGACAATGTTACATTTAGATACATATGTGCATGTGGATGTGTAGGCTACATGTATGGAGATATGTTTCTTTGTTTATTTATGTTTTAAGCAATGGACCTTTGCAGGCCTTTCTATTTCAGAATGCTCTCTTTGTGTAATGTCATGTGTGATGAATGGTGTTTGTGGACAATGTTAATGAGTAACTCAATTCTGATATGCATGGATCCGGATGGTTTGGGCCCAAGACATCCATGGACTGTTAACCCCACCAGCTTAAGATTTGTACCCGTAGCACTTAAATTCATGTACTGATGTGATGTACTGTATGACTGCAACTGATAAGAGGAAATAAAAAGAAGTTAAAAAAAAAGAATATGCATTGATAATCAAAAACAAATATCCTCTGGCATCTCTTCTCTCTTGCTTTCGTTCTGACGTATGTGGGATGCTGAGAGGATCGAGGGTGGATGCCAAGCCACTGGAACTTGGGAGCTACATACAGGGTAAGCTGAAACTGACGAGGAGGAGCGGGAGTATATTGATGTGGCCATAGGCTCTGAGCAGGCAGAGACCAAGTGCACGCCAGGAGCAGCAATTGAGAGAACTTTAACACAAGTTCCGTCTTCTCCAGGTGGAGGCACAGGCCGATACTTCTCCTTGCCTGGAGCAATCTCGCACCGGACTCTCATGGACCCAAGGCACAAGACCTAAGCAGTCCTCAGTCTGCTTCCCAGGAGTTACTTTTTCATGTATACTCACTTGCCGGCCCTATTTCCAATGACCACTGATCTGGTAGTCATTGCCTTTTAAATGCCTTTAAATGGAAGGCATTTAAAGAACCAAGGCTTGAGGAGTTGACTGATTTTGACAATGTTGAACGTTTCGTAATAAAATTTGAACGGCTCAGGAAGGATAAAGTTGGCCCTGCAGAGAGGAGCAAGTCAGGCAATGACTCCTTACTAGTAGTCACAGAGTACGCTACCAGGTACACTGAGGTTTTCCCCCTGAAAATGACCAAGGTCAAATCCGTTGCCTTGTGCCTAGTAGAGCTCTTTGAAAGGGTAGGATTTCCCTTTGAGATTATCACGGACCAAGGCATAAATTTCATGTCAAATTTTCTGAAGGACATACACCAGTTGTTGGGAATTAAGGGCTTAAGAACTACTCCCTACCATACATAAACAGATCAGGTAACAGAACATTTCAATCAAACTCTGATGCAAATGCTTAGGAAATGTTCCCCAGGACTCTAGCAGGTTCCCTTTCAAACTGCTCAATGGCCATGAGGTATGGGGACCTCGGACAATGCTATCCACATGAGTGAGTGGAGAAGACAAGTTATCCTGCCCTGGGGAAACTAGCTGAGGGCTAACTACACCAGACGACTTGGTATTACTAGACCCGCCGGGAAATGAGCTTTGAACATGGACAGAAAGTTCTGCTGATGCTCTCCTCAGAAGATGGCAAGGTACGTGTCGAATGGCAAGGTCCCTTCCAGCTAACCCGCTAGCTTAGACATACAACATATGAGATCTCAACTTCTGGTCAGGGTTCCTCATATGAATCTCCTAAAAGAGTGGACACCATGTCCTGTGAAGAACAGTGAGGTCCTGTTCATCAAGAGAGTGCAAACTGAGGAAGAAGCTGTTGAGCAGTACATTCCAGTTCCAACTTCCTTAGGTCCGGTTCATCAAGAGGGTGCAAACTGAGGAAGAAGTTGTTGAGCAGTACATTCCAGTTCCAACCTCCTCTTCCCTTGCCTTGGACCACCTCCCAGGAAACCAGCTGTTCAAGGTGAGAGCATGTTTTGATCCAGATTCGTTACAGTAGAACCCTTGTTGTGCTGCTATGCTTGTAGATGACATGTAATTAAAAAGGTAAGGCACCAATAAGACGTTTGAGTCACAGGATCCAAGAGCGTCTCCTGGTGGCCATGAGGAAGGAAGCAGACCTTCTGTTAGCAATGGGAATCAGTGTCAACCACTAACAAGAAGTGAGTGGAGGAATTCAATCGTTTTGAGGTGAAATCTGGTTCTGTATTGTCTTTTGTTACCTGAATAATATCTCAATGTTTGACTCATACCCAACTGCCCACATTGATCATCTCAGGAAAGGCCAAATTCGTAACCACTATTAACCTATGCAACTGCCTTAGCAAACGACCTGGTGAATTGACTGCATTCAGACAGCATTGGGACTGTACTGCTCCGCCCTTTGGGTAGCATTGCACACCGGCTACCTTTCAGAGGCATACTATTCGATTTTGGACCTGCTATCATATTTTTTGGCTTTTCAGAAGCTGACTATCATATTTTACCTGGATGCCTATTTTATTCACAGCACAACATTGAGTAGATAACTGAAGTGTGTTGGAGTGATCCTTGCCCATCTACAGACAGCCGACCTGAACGTCAACCCCAAAAACAGAAACTGGGCGAGTATCTGGGCTATGTGATTTTGAATAGAGACATCAGGACCCAATTCAGAAAGTCCAAGAAAACCAGTCCTGTCCACTTTCTCAGTCAGAGATCCAGCTGAAATCCTTCATCTGAATGCTTCTAACCCTACCAGAGAGGACCCAAAAACAACATTCAGCTTCAGCGGATGGAGGAAGGGGAGCAGACTTTTCAAAACATCCAACAAGCACTCAGTAGGAACCCAGTCTTGCGTAGCCCAGACTTTGGACAGAACTGTTCACTGCAAACAGATGCCTCATCTGATAGCCTTCCTCAGCCGGAAGCTATTTCCCGGTGAGGCTGGCTATTCCACTGTGGAAAAGGAATGCATGGTTGTTAAGTGGGCTCTGGACTCCTTCAAATACTACCTCTTGGAATTGTCTGGCTATCCCAGCGTGACGCCAGAGGAGGGGGCATAAGTGACGGCATACCCAACCGTACAGTAATGGAGGTCGGCATTAGGTTAAGTTATTAGTTGTATATTAGAGGATTTCTACACCAATAATTCATAATGCATTGCACACAGGAAAACCAAATAGCGACAATGCATAGCTCTTGTGTCATGTAGTATTCTCATACAGTGAATCAAATCATGAAATAATAGTTTATTCAAGGAAATGTTAGGCACATTCTTGTTTTGTAATAGGAAATAGAGAGTACTTTTCTTTAATTGGCTGTATGGTGATCTAACTTGTAATTGAGGTTATAAATTAATGCTTGATGTTCTGTTCAGTTCAATTTTTGTTCGTTTGAGTCCCCTCACAGTGTGCGTGTGTGTGGGTGTGGGTGTTTTCATGTGTGGGTGTCAGCATGTACCTAAATAATCAGCTCTTGCTGTGAGCAAAGGCACCTATTGCAATCCTGGTCTACTGAGGTGCAGTACACACACACACACACACACACACACACACACACACACACACACACACACACACACACACACACACACACACACACACACACACACACACACACACACACACACACACACACACACACGATTATTATCATAAATGGCTGAGAGGCATAAATAAGCCGCAGCAGATGTGAACGCTCTCTGCCACCCACCTGCGCCACACTCAGACAGAAACAGAGACAAACACACACAGACACACACTCACATGCACAGCGTAGCTGCCCAGAGTAAAAGGTGGTTTGTTTTGGTTTCCGATAGCTGGTGGAAAAAGGGGCAATGTATGACCGATAAACAAGCCTATTCATCTCGCTTGCGCCATCTCGCTCTTTCACTCTCTCCCCATCCCTCTCTGCACGTCTCTTCTCCGTCGTTTTGTCATCTCTGCAGGAGTCTAAACAACGATAACAAATAGCCATATCATCTCTGACTGGTACACAAGCCACATGTAGGAGCCTGGCACATGCAAATGCATTTACACACATGCACAGACAGCGTCAAATTTAATCCTCTTTTTAAAAAACTAAATTGCCTTAAATATGGGTATGTGTGAATCAGCTTTGGCAGTATGTGTACATCTGCTTGGTAGCGATTTAACTGTCCCAGGTGCAACTACTAGTTCATGTGCTTAGCTTTGTTTTTTTAATCCACAAAAAAAAGGAAGGAAGGAAGCGCTACTAAAATAACTAAACATCTGTTCCTATTTGAGCCACCAGTGAACATTATTAAACATACCAATTCACATAAAACCAGATATGCCAAATGCCACCACTAGATACAACTAGCCTAAACGTGGCCTTTTCACATGTGCGCACGCACACACACACACACACAGACACACACACAGACACACACACACACACACACACACACACACACACACACACACACACATAGAGGAATGCAAAGAATTTCCTCCCTTATTTTGTTGAAAGTGAGAGAGTGAAGGAAAGAGTGTATGAGGAACGAAAATAAAAGTCCGGAAAGGGGGAGAGAGGGAAAATATGTGGAAAGAAAGAAAGAGCACACACACACAAATCTGTTTGTTTTCAGCTTTCTAATTTATTTTTTCTTTATAATCTCATCTTCAGAAGTTTTCTATTATCCATCTATGCTTTCTGGAGTTGATCTTTTGGTAACAAATGGAGGCTTTTTGCACGTAGAAAACCACACACAGACATGCACACACACCAGGAGTTTGTAAGATAATTTATTAAGGGTGTGTGAAGTCCTTTTTTTAATAACCCTAACCCTAACCAAGATAACTGCAATGTGCAATGTATCCCAGTGGCAGCAGTGGGATCAAAGTCATATCTTTAATCAACTGTCAAAAATAACAAACCCAAACAAAGACCTGGTCTTTGACTACATTATGACCAAAACCTCCTTCTGAAGACTACTGAAATAATTTAAGCCAAAAAGTATCACCCCAAACTGATGTTATTCTTCAAAAATATGAATAATATAAAACGGCTTGTCAGAAAAAAGTGAATTTATACATGCAGAATGATTACTTTCAAATATGTTTTATCAGCCAGCACAGACTAGAAAACCTCAGAGAGTGTTATGTTTAACGGAACTTCCCTTTATGTAATCGTTACCAAATTGTCATGACAACACAGGAATCAGGACATTCACAGCATTCCATGCATTCTTTGTTGGGAGTTTTGTGTGGCCGGACACATACACACCCTCACACACACTCAAATGACTAACACATACACGAACATTTGAACAAATGTTTACACATATGCATACTCACACAATCATGCAAAGACAAACACTATTATTACATTGTAAGCCCTGAGCAGGCGCATACACACGCACACGCACACACACACACACACACACACACACACACACACACACACACACACACACACACACACACACACACACACACGGCATAATCTTTTAATGATTATGAGGCACAGTACACAACAATTACACTTGCTAACAACTCTAAACACTCTCAACACTTGAGACTATGTATTTGAGCTTGAACTCAGCATACATCTCTACAAACCGTATCTCGATTTGAATGTAAGACATTGCGTTAAATGTATCCATATGCCTATGTTGAACTGAAATATTTTCTACTGTTTCTCTGTGAACATTACACGTCCTAATGGTTCAGGACTCCTACTTTGTATCTTCCTTCTGCTGCTGTTTGGTTATGTACTTGAACAAGTTTATTTACACAGCCTTTATTGAATTGTCTTTGTTAAAACCACAACAATCCTTTCTGTGGCATGTCGGCCTAGAACTAGCACTGATTCACTGCCAATCCTTGGATTAAAGCCTGAGGAATCTTAATACCCCAACATAAGCATCATTAAGAGGAGGGTATTATTTAAACAGGTTGTACCTTGTTTGGAAAACCATTTGGCTGTCCTTTTTTTGAGAAACTTATCTCATGAGGTAGAGCGGGTTGCCTTGTAACCGTAGGGTTGCTAGTTCAACCCCCGGCTCCTCATTGCTGAGTGTCGCCTTTCATATGGTTGACGCCACCCTCGGTTTGGGAATATGTGCATGTTGTAAGTCGCTTTGGATAAAAGCATCTGCTAAATGCCCAAACAAATATGTCAAATATCAATCTGTGCCAGGTGAAATGTCCTGACTTAGTTTTGAGATGTTACTATCAATGAAATATGTAGGTAAATAATCAATGTTTACGTGTTATTATTCCATACAAATTAAGTCTATACAACTTCCAAGATGGAGTTACATGCTAGCTTTTTAACTCATAGGTCCAGTTAGACATGCAGACACTAAAGACTATTTTTCCTGGGAATGGAATTTGCTATGCTTGCATTACAATTTTTGGCTTCATGTCGTCTTACAGATTTCTAAGCTCCACCATGTGCTGAAACACTGAAAAACATAATGAGGCCAACATTCACATTCCCATCCACCCACCGCCATTAGAACAGCAACGGGAAAAACAAGCGTATAGGAACGAAGGTAAAGTAACTTCACTTTAGAACACACTCACACACACACACACACACACACACACACACACACACACACACACACACACACACACACACACACACACACACACACACACACACACACACACTGTATATTGGTGTCTTACAGCCACAAACATACATCCGTTCCCGCTAAAGAAGCAAAAAACAATCTTTCAAAAACAGTGGAGATTTACTATGAATCAAGTTTAAATGAAACTAGAAGTGGATCATCAATCCCAGACGGAGTGTATGGAGACCGGCTGTGACGTCCACCAGTTGTGTACGCAGCACACCAATAGTAGTACGATAATGGAATAGTCAAGCATTTTCTGCCGCATGCCTCCGTCATCTACAGCATTCTAGGGGTCCTTGTATCTGAGAGTTTAGTCTACTCCTCCTGTGTCACAGGGTTAAGACACTCACTGTAGTCGTGGTGCAACTATCTAACCAGCCAAACCAAACAATTCGCCTCAGTTTCTGTAACATATAACTTAAATAACTGTCTTGACGTCTTTCGGAAGTGTCGACGTCATTTGGACGTGTCTACGTTTTCGGATGAGCTAAAGCTAAAGAATATCTGCACATCTCAATGTTGTCAGGGGCTGCAGCCAGATAGAAATGGTTGCTGCTTATCTCACCAAAATCGACCGTGTGTTGTCCAGACCGGTGTCTGTGAGATGGCCTGCCTTGCTGGGTGCATGGGTGATTGGAAAAGGAGTAATTGTGTAAGACTTGTTCATTTGTGATTTGGGCTTTCAGTCTCTCTCACTCTCTGCATTTAATGTGCCCATTCATGTGCACAGGTGCGTGGCAGCATTGTAATACATTTGTGTTGGATAGTTTAATGGAGGTCTATTTTATGCAAATCTAAAGCTGATGTTGCAGTGTTTTTGTTTTTTTGGTTTTAAACAAGGTCTTTGAAAAAAATGGTGGGATGTGCGCTCTGCTTAAAAACCAGTGGGACGGCGAGACATGAAGGGAAATACAACGGAGACGGGAATCATCACAGGAAAAGGGAGAGTGCAGTCTGCAGTAAGTTTCTGGGCGAGGGATCACACATCAACAGTGAACACTAAAACAGTCAGGCAGGAAGTGGGGAAGGCCCGCAGACGGTGTTAAACAATGTTGACAACTGCAAAGAGTGGCCGTGACCCTGGCGGTAAGAAAGATGGCGGCTTCTGAAGCTGTAACTCCTCACTGTAAACAATGGCACCAGTCAGAGGAGCTAGGTTCAGACGGACGGGCCAGGAGATAAAGTAGAAAGGAAAAAAAGGAGGCACACCTTCTATTTGTCGCAGGGCTGTCTTGCAGCTGTCCAGCGAGGGGAACTGGAACGGGTTGGCGCACGTGCGCAAGGCATGGCAGACGCACCGGCCATCTTGGATGTTGCAGCCGGTTATCAGGTTCTCGCTGCAGGGCTCAAATCCAAGCAGTTGGCCCTCCTCCCAGTCTTCATCTGCCAATAGGAGAACAGAATACACCAATTAGGGAGCTTGCCAGAGGGGTGGTTGCACCTTTCCCCCCCCTCCGAACCCCTCAATATTCTTTCAACGCCCCCGAAATAGAAATAACACTTCAGTTTGATTAGTGGCTGGTCGTCCAATGTAACAAATTGCATGGTTGCAGCCTGCCCCACTAGTTTCATGCCAATTGAATTATTATTTTACTCCTCTTGTGTTTCACACCTACAAGCGTTCTTCTTTATCAAAGGCGTTATGTGTGTGAAGTCTGAGCTAGGCGCAGTCTGTAGTTCAATGCACTTTACCTGGCCCCACGCTGAGCTATATATTTGCATTTTGGGCTACGCTTCATGAATTCAACAAGCCGAAAAGCAAATACTGAAATGAAGAGGCATTGAAGGCCCTGAGCAACAACAAAAACAGATATTTGTGTCAGTGTAAAGGTTATGGGGTTGAGTAAAGTGACAGCTCTCAGACTCTGCGTGTCAGGTTAGCCTCTTCGGTTCAGGTTGAAAAAGTTTTGGACAGACAGCTGACCCCGCTATCTCTTCTCAAGCTTTCAGGCAACGTGGATGTTCCTTTCTGACATTTGTGTGTGTGTGTGTATGCGTCTATGAGTGTGTGTGTGTGTGCGTGTGTGTGTGTGTATGCGTCTATGAGTGTGTGTGTGTGTGTGTGTGTGTGTGTGTGTGTGTGTGTGTGTGTGTGTGTGTGTGTGTGTCTCTTGTCATCAGGGTAGCAGCAGAGCAGAAATGTGTTTACCTATTTCAAGGCCTTTCCCTAGAGTGTGCATGTCAAATGCTTCAGCATGCACACATGCACAGGCCAACTTGCAATCCCCTACCCCCACCTGAAAGAAAAAGTGGCCGCATTCTGACTTCTTCTAAATGTTCCACCTGCAGACTCTCTCTTCCTCTTGTCCTCCCACCTCCCCTCCCCCCCCCCCACACACACACACACATTAGTTTCCAACCTCAAGGTAATTTGCATAATTTGTGGTTCAGATCATAAATATGTATCATGTCCTTTGGTCTTGGGCCTGACGATATAGCAGACATATTTTTAGGACCACATGCCCATCTGATTAAGGGGAGTTGCCTCAACTTGGTACGCACCTTTCATCCCAAGAGTGATTTATACCGTGTTCCCTTAATAAAAAGGGTTAAAAATGTCCTGTGTTTTCCTGAACCAATAGTAGAACATGCTAACAATCAATAATCAAATAATCCTCAATGATTAATAACATACAAAACGGATGTCTTCTTTCGGCATAAGTTTTATTCAAACAAATTCCACAGCCACATTCGTTTTTTGAAACACTGATTCTTGAAGACCACAAGCCTCTCACTCGAAATGGCTGCTCTTGACCGCCTGTCCTGGGCACAGCCAAACAAAACAATGTCAAATGGGCCGCAATTACTGCCATTTCTAAACTAACAAGACAGAACAAACCAAACCAAAACTGTCAGTGAATAATTTATTTTTACTTCTTAACGGCAATTAAAAGGGTAAATGATTTATCATTAACATCCTTAGTATTATATTTGTCATATTAGCATACATGTTTGCTAGATATATTCACTCAGAAAATATTAATTCAATGTATTGTGTCCCCCCCCCCCGCCCCCACCCCCACCTGGCAGTGGAATGTAATAGGAGCCAAGAGTGAGAGATAAAGCTTTGTTATAATAATCTATCTGTGGCTGGGAATCGCACACAAACTGTCAAGATAGGGCCGTATAAAGATTGTAGATGGCATAAATCTGGTACCTTAAGTCGAAAATTCAAGTGAAGGAGATCTTGAGATTATAATACAACAGAAATGTCCTTAAAAACATGTGCGACTTGCTTATTAGATGCCCACAATGTAAAGACACTTGGCTGGCGCTGTGCTTATAAATAAATAAACCTTGAGTAAAAAAAAAAAAAAAAAGAAGAGACATCTTATTCTGAAACCAAACTGTTGCACGTTTACAATTCGATGTTCGCAGCAGAAAAAGAACCCCTGGGGTACGAAAGCCGTTTATGAAAATGTTGAGATCCATTTCAGATTGTAATAGCAGGGGAAGGCGGCTGCAGATGGGGGACAGTAATCATACTGGCTACGTCAACTGACTTGTTGCACTTTCACCTCCTCCAAATGAGATCCCTTTGAGAGCCCTGTGTGGGTGTGGATGTGGTTGTGTGTGTGGGGTTGTTGGCGTGTTTGTGTGGGGAGGGGTTGTGGGGTTGTGTGTGTGTGTGCGTGCGTGCGTGCGTGCGTGCGTCCGTGCGTGCGTGCGTGCGTTCGTGCGTGCGTGCGTGCGTGCGTCAAACAATCTCCATCAGAAGCACGGATCATGTCATGCCCTTCAGTTCCGGATTTGCGTTCGTGAGCAAAAGTTCAAATGCTTAAAGAATGAAAACAATCTTGAATTAAAAACTAATTCCATTATTCGGTGACAACAGAAGGAGAAGATAATCAAGAAATGTTTTTTTGTTTGTCTTTGATCATAGTCTATGGAGTCAGCATTTTATCACATCTCTGTACAAACAACTCATCCCTTGGAGGGAGAATTACAAAAAAGAACACCAACCCTGTATCCCGGATCACTGAGAGCCAAATTAACTTTGAGTGTGTGGAGCTGCAGGACGCTTTGGCTTAGAGTTTATTCTGCGTTCTGTCTCCAATAACAATGCGATCTTAGTGGGCTTAGGTACAGAGCATTTATAAGTTCACCTTTACACATCCCTGTGCTAGCCAGTGATGGTCTGCCTAACGAACGGATTGATGCTGGATTTCTGCTTTAAAAGAGTTACTACATCAAAAGGCAAACTACCATCCCTGCATGGACATCATCAGACACAATTGTGGTTTCAGTTTGGGGGCGAATCACGGGACGATCAAATCAGGTGATGTCAGTTGTGATAGCTTGCACTTCATCAGATATGATTCTATCCCCCGAGATCGATTTTACTGTTGTCTGATCTTCAGTGAGTGCCATTATGTGACTCAATGAACTTTTCACCGAAATTGTATGGTTTTTTTGCAACCAAGAAGTTAGTTCTTTAATCTCTCTGAGCCCTTCCACCCTAGAGCTCCCAAACACCAAATCAAACAGAATATATAGTTATAAATATAAACTTTGTAACCCCCCTCTGCATGCTGTGGCTTAATGAATGATGAAACGTTACCGGAAATCTTAAAATGACACAACCGTATAATCTTAAACTTAAAAATATGTGATGTTTTTCCATGGCTTTTCTGCGGATATTACCTTTCTGCTTCCAAGCAGCAGTTGAAAACCAACTAACCTCATATGAGGAGGACCCTCTTTCAAACAAGATTTCCAACTTTCACATAGAAGGCAAGGCACCATCCAAATAATTTAAACTCAGTAGGGATTTGTGATGGAAGTTTCTATGCTTTATTCTTATTTTTGCATTTGCCTTCCATCTATCGGGCCAGAATCCCACGTCAACCACATTCCCTATCTAAATCTAACATAGAAAATGTATAGGTTGGACCTTTAGTGATGCCTTCTCAGTGGCATCCAATGGACTAATCAGAATATATAATTTTATATTTGCTGAATCCCTTTATGTTTCCATGGCAGCACTTGTTTACAGACATATCTCAACCACATTGGAAGAGATGATTACGTGCACTAATTACTCTTCGAATGCACACGCAAACACAGCATGTGCACAGGAACTCTTGCCCTCTGGCAATTATATGCTAGTTATGCAAATGTTGCCCCTCCCCCGCTGACCTAATCCAGCCAATGGTGACTCGGTCCTCAGGGCATCAGCGAATCGAGTGTAAAAACAGAACTGATTGCTGGCAACTATGAAATTACACAGGCTTGGCAGGTACATCAGAAGGCAGGCACACACACACACACACACACACACACACACACACACACACACACACACACACACACACACACACACACACACACACACACACACACACACACACACACACACACACACACACACGTTTTCCATTGGAATTCAAAATATGCAGAGATTTACAGACATACAGGGACTTCAGGGGTACAGGATATGCTGTCTTTTCCCCACTGTTAGGCTGCCCATGGTTTCTGGGATTAAGCAATACCTTGCCAGCTGTTTAGATCTGCTCTTGGGTAAGCTCCGTAACAGCTAGCTGCTGTACAAGTCCCAGACTGCCAACTTAGAAGAGCTATGATCCTACACCTATAGCCTAGATTGCGTATGCATGTAGCTAGAGGCTGGTTATTTTTCAGCTTGGTGTTTCATACATGGTCCATGTACAAGTGATATGGGAAGCCTGCCTCTGTAACAAACGGCGCTCTCTGACCTCTGTCTATCAGGACAAGGTCAGTGTCGGAGTGCTGTTTTAAACCACCATCGCCATTACTCACACACACACACACAATCTAGCATACTAAGACACTGGCGTGTCCACCACATGATTCTTGGTACATTGTTAGGGTTTATCTGTGTACACAGTAATACAGAAGAGCAAATAAAGGATTTGCACTGAAAGCTTTTTTTCACTTTCGCAAATCCTCTTATGAACACTTGCTTTCAAGTCGTGTCATTGATTGCTCCATGGTGTTCTATTCACACGGGCCTGTCCTGCTATATCAGCTTACTACCAAGTTTCATCAGTTGAACTATTTGCCTAAAAATGGTCGAGTATTTAGGCAAAAATGTATGCATTTTAAAATGCAATGTAATTTAAATGTGTTGAATAAAAAACATTTTGCCGACCGTTAAAATTGCAAAAAAAACGAGAGGGCTCAGTAAAGCAATAAGAAAATGTATATTATTCCTTTAGAGTTCAGAGATCATTTTCTTTTCAATTAATTCAACAGTCAACTAATTGTCTATTCCTCATTTACTAATAGCGTTGTGATGTTACCTAAGATATCCATTTAAACAAGGGTTAGTGTTGACTAACTAACAGGAACTGAGCAATAATCATCAAGTGATATATCCATCAATTTAGAAGCTGCGTTGAATTTGAGTGCACTAGTCCATGAGCACTTAATTAGAATGAACGCCAGCCTCCCTACTTGTACTAATGCAGATCTGTATATATATATTCATATTCACTCACATTTCCTACTCTAATAATATCCTCTACCTTTCTCTCTCATGAGCAAGGCATGCATGTATCAAACCATGAGATGCAAGTCAGCCAGTGAAGCGGGAAAACTACTCTAGGGACGAGCACATTGGCGCTTGAACTTCCGCCCGACGATAACGGGAGCAATGAAGGAGGCTTGGGTGCATCCGCGCCGGTGTACAACCCCTCCTCTGCATTCTTCGAGGAACCCTTTGCCTGATGAATAAATGAAATGGCTGACATTGATAAATAAATGGAAACCTAAATAAATCATCTGATCTTGAACAATTCTCTGTGGTTAAAAATAATACATTATTTAACTGGTAATATGCAGACGTGCCGGGAAATAATACAAGGCACTTTGCCTTTGTATTGAATCCCCATGTTTCACTGTTCACTTCCTCGAGATTAAGGACAGCTCAATTATATGAAAGTAGGAATACGGGTTAAAAAAGGTGCAAAGATATAAAGAAGAAAAGGAGGAAATTCTCTTGTACATTCGCAGCAGTATTTCTGAAATGATTTCATAATGCTCGGCAACTTTGCCTCTATTTTTTCCAAAAAGGTTTAGCATGACCATAACAACATCATTATAAAAATATTACTCAAAACTATTTTGGGATGGTCGCACGGTCCAGCATCTAAATGTGAATGAACTAGGTGGAACAGTGCACACAATGGTCTGTTTTGTTCAGCAGTGATCGTTTTTTGATAGGTCAACAAGTGTGTAATGTAGCCTATCTCGGACATCACAATGGGTAGGGTACGGTTTCTATGAACATGTAAACCACTTCACTTGAGAAGCAGACGCCGGCGGTATTGACGCCCACACTGCTATTGTGTAGCGCCGTGCGGCCACTGATAATGTCTTTGAAAATGGGATAATAACGTGATGTTTTTATTAGATATCAAGCACTGGCAGACAGTACAAAACATTGGACTGTCTAGGATTAGCAATGTATGGTCTGCAGGAACAGATATTGAGGAATAGACAACTCACAATAAAATAATAGTCTTACCACAAGCTTGTTTCGAAATTTAAGATTGACGGATAACATCTGCCGATATTACATCTTAAAATGGGTGCAAGACGTAATATGTCAACGGCTTACTGAGGTAAGCCGTTGACATTTGGTACAAGTTTCTCACGCCAATTGCACTACATACACCAGGGGCCGTATTCACAAAGGATCTTAGGGCTAAAAGTAGGTCCTAACTGGCGAATTTAGGAGTAACTCCTAAAAATAATGGGCGTGTCACTCTTAAATTTAGGACTCCTAACTTTTTTCAAGAGCAATTCACAAAGTATTTTAGGACTAACTCACAATAAAATAATAGTCTTACCACAAGCTTGTTTCGAAATTTAAGATTGACGGATAACATCTGCCGATATTACATCTTAAAATGGGTGCAAGACGTAATATGTCAACGGCTTACTGAGGTAAGCCGTTGACATTTGGTACAAGTTTCTCACGCCAATTGCACTACATACACTAGGGGCCGTATTCACAAAGGATCTTAGGGCTAAAAGTAGGTCCTAACTGGCGAATTTAGGAGTAACTCCTAAAAATAATGGGCGTGTCACTCTTAAATTTAGGACTCCTAACTTTTTTCAAGAGCAATTCACAAAGTATTTTAGGACTAAAAGTAGCACCTAAGTCTAGGAGAGCTTAAAAGTCCTCAAGAGGACTCCTAACTCGAGACCTATTCACAAAGAATCTTAAAATGCCTGCGAGACGAAATGTTAGGGTATTCAACTTATTGTGGAGTTAATGCGCGATGCAATAACATCCCCGACTAACAGGAATAATCCGATTAGTCCCGAAATAAAATGTTATAAAAAATATAAGTTATGAAAAAATATATATAACTTACAAAAAATAAAAATAATTGCGCCATCAAAAGACGAGGACGTGTTCGTCAATAGGAAGAAAGTGCATTCCATCAACACGCAGGTTGTTTTTGATGCAAATTTTAACAAAGCCTACTGGATGTTGTTGCAAAGTTGCCTGGATCTTCAGCTACCCATGATTCGCGCATTTTAATGGTGAGCGGTCTGAGGCAGCTTTTTGAGATGTACCAGTTGGGTGTCACTTGCTGGGTGACAGTGACTATCCATGCAAGACGTGGCTCTAGACACCCTACCTCAATCCACAACCGGGAGCACAGTTAAAGTGTAACATGTAAGTGATTACGCAGATTACGCTTAGTCCTATGCGTAAAACACATCGTATTGGCTCTTTGCGAGCACACAAACATACACGAAATGTTGTGGAGAGAGGAATTGGGCAGATGAAACGTCGGTTTCATGTCCTCCACGGCGAAATACGCCTCACCCCAGAGAGGGCAAGCACAGTATTCACTGTATGTGCCATTCTACACAACCTCTGCCAGCGGAGGAACATTCCACAGCCAGACGATGATGATGATGATGATGATGATGATGATGATGATGATGATAGCGATCAACATTACAAGGAATTTGGCCGTGTGGAACCGAGTGGACAGGCATTTAGGGATCACTTTGAAAACACATTTTAGGTAAACACCTTGGCACAAATCAGTCAACACTTGGGTAGTTCGTAACATTTATTTTCTTTTAGATTTTACCTATTTTTATTGTTTGCTTTCTCTCTCTCTTGAACGTGCAGGCTACAACGTCATTATCGTGGTCTGCACAAAATTGCCATCATGCGTGTATTCTGCTAACTGCACTATAACTACTTAATAGGAATTCATTTCTAGCCTAGGCTATTTCCTTGTTTTTCGGTGATTCAGTGGGCTCGTCTGAACAACCAATCATCTAAACTCGTGCACGAGAATTGACGTAATCCATAGCAACGGCGCGTCACTCTTAGTTCACTCTTTGTGATTTATCCTTGTAAGAGTAGGTCTCAGCGGCTTTGTGAATAACTTTTAAGAAAAAACTCCTACGTAAAATGTTTTAGCGCGAGTTAGGAGCACTCCTAGCGGTAAGATAAAATGCTTTGTGAATACGGCCCCAGATCAGAAATGTGTATGGATAAACAAACAATTCAAAAGTCTTGTGCCTCCATTTAGATTCTAATTATATGCAAATCATTGAATGTGCATTGGCCTTTAATCAATTATAATGACCTTATTCTTTACTGTGTTGGTAGGACTGGTGAATGCCCGTTAAGGTTGGCTGTAGGCTACAACTAAACAACAGGGTTTACAGGGTTTTGAGCACACTTGAACGCTGCCCAATATGGCTGTGCATGAGGAGATCATATCTGTGTATAACTGGCAGCACGCGTCACCTGAACAAGTTGTGGCCTGATCAACCATGGCTTGGTTGGTCTGATGTGTGCCCAAAATGCCCAGTGATCCCGGGCTCCAATTACAGAAAATGTGTTCAGCAGATGTATCACAATGTGAAATCAATTCTTATCAAAGTCTTCATGAATATGCTCTATTATTTGTATTATTAGTCCTTCATTTATCCAGGTGGAAAACCATTAAGATTAAAAAATCTCTCCGCTGAAAGGGTGACCTGGCCATTATGTGTCCTCCTGTCAAGCATTTGGTTTTCCAATTAATTTTCTATGAAATCTTATTGGTCATACCTTCTTTGGCTGCACCCAGTGGAGAATCTGAATTTTCCAAGCAGCCTATTATGATTGACCCTGGCCCTTACCCACAACAAGTTGAACCTTGCGTTAAGTTAAGTAAGCAGTAAGTGTGTGTCTAATTTTGCATTCTTACCCTTGTCTCCAGATCTACTGAAAAATGTATCCAAAGCATAACCCAACAAGGTAACAATTTACCCCTCCGCCCACTGGAGTACATTCCACCTAGCATCAGACACGTTCCAAGATGCAGTGCAAGGCTGGTCTAAATTTGGACAGTAAAACTGCCACATTCTCTCCTTTTTTGTATTCTCTACCTGTGGCCGATCCTTAGTCATCGCCGTTGCAATAGCTGCAGGACTTTCTGTACAAATACAGTAGTGAAGCTGGGATAACAACAGCGTAAATGTCGTTTCTGGTGTGGTCCCGAGGCTTCGTTAACACTTTCTGGAATGTCACAATCACAGGCATTTCTCAGGTGTAACCTCCAATATTGACCTTGAGAGACATTGACGACATTTGAGCAACAATAATAATTTACTAGTTTTACCTCATAATTATACATTGTGTAATGAAGTGTGCAATCCATTGCATATACATGCTTTGACTGTTATTTTTTGTTCAAATTTCCTTGACACTCATACCCTTGAAGATTTCTCGGGTATTTCTCTTGTGGACATAACTCTGAAGATTACTTGGGCATCCCCTGACTGCATGAGTGAGGAATGTGCCTTATCTCCACATTACTCAGATGCTGAAAAGCCTTGCCCTATGCTGTCAGAATTCCACTGCCACATGTTATGTACTCTCTGCAAGGGTTTGAGATGGCAGAAATCACTTATTGGTTTTAGATGCTATATGTGGAAGGCTGTGCAGTCTTTCAACAACAACACAGATCATCTGTAATGGTGAAACGGAATGAGGTTTATTTTGCGTGTGTTCTACAGCTTGCGCCTTTGCCCCTCTTCTTGTACCACTGACCTTTGACCTGTCTGTACTGTCATTAGCCTGAGCCCTCGGATTGTCAGTGCTGCTCCTTGGGCTAAGATATCTAGCAAATTGTGCATCCATGGGTCATTGCGTCTTCTGTATTTCTCAGTAATTTGTCTGAGTTTCTTATAATTAGATAGCAGTTTTCTAAAGAAGTCACTGCCTTCATGTGGATGTCATAGCCAATTACGGTTTCCTTTTTCTTTCATGGAATTCATTGTTTTATGGAAACAGTTCTTAGGATATTCAAGTTTAATTATAATAATAAAAAAAAAATCCTTCCAGCACTTTTCAGGGCACTCAATATTGCTTTAAATAGAGTGTGTGTGTGTGTGTGTGTGTGTGTGTGTGTGTGTGTGTGTGTGTGTGTGTGTGTGTGTGTGTGTGTGTGTGTGTGTGTGTGTGTGTGTGTGTGATACACTAACACACCACCCCATCCATTACCAATGTGCGGCGCCCAACTAGGCGATGCACTGCGGCTATCTTTCAACCAGAACGCTCATCTGACACCGGCTATCACAGTGGGGAGGTGAGGGATGATATAATATCCGATTCAAATCGGGGAGTAATGAGGCTGCGTTGGACAGGATACCAGATGAGCAATCATCTTATTTGAATGACATGTCGTTGAAACAAGTCAAGTCATTCGGAGTAGACAAGTTTAAGTTGCTGCTTGTCAGAATGTGTACTTCATGCAACAAACCTGGGTACCCCAGAATGGCCCAACCTGATGAGAAAGATAATGCATCAAAACTTGTGAAATTCAACATGACTGCAAGAAAATCTTGTTTGTCCTATCTAATGGCACTTGGGGAGAGACTTCACCTTGAAAGGTCATTACACTCTGTTCCATACTTGCGAACCATCATGATTTTCCCCGGAGAGTCACTGTCTTCTCCCAATAGTTACCAGGAGACTGAATTCTTCGGCAGTTCTCCTGAATTCGGAGAAAATACGTATTTGTATGGTTTATAGGATTGTCTGTTATAGTAAAATTTGAAGTAACTATTTCATCATAATGAAACACATAAAGAAAAAAGCTACTGTATGTAAATGGCTTTTTGTGGATATTTAAAATATATATTTGGTAATAAAAAAAAAATCTAACAGATTTGCTATCGGCTTCTTTATGATACACAGTAACCATTTTACAAGTCTCAAAAATCGAGGAAAGGGACCCCTGGTGGTTTCGGAAAAAATTGCTAACTTTGAGGGCTCAAGGTTGGCAAGTGTGCAACTAACCCGAAATTGAAAATTGGCCTTATCAGTTATGTAGATACACTTCGACAAACACATTTAATCTAGTATTATCTGATATCTTATCAACATTTCCTCATTATTCTCCAACTCATGGTATTAATTAACATATTAACCAGGTTGAGAACTATTTTATTAAAAATTGTCTGCTTAAAATGGTCAATAAAAAGTAAAAGTGATTTTTGAATACCCAACTGATAAAGAACACAATAGATAGCAAATAAAATAAAAGGCTAATTTAAAGCTTACTTCCCCAAGCCTGACAGTGACTCCATTGTAACTGCAACTGCCCGCAACGACACCAGACCTCTATCCAATAATGCACATTGGGATGAGGTGAATGGGCGGTTTGAAGACTCCCAATGGGGGCACATAGCCACATACGCATCGACAATAAATATGCGCAGACTCTATTGACGATGCCTTCTAGTAAGCCTGGCATTATGTCCATTAGGAGTGAATTCATCATCCGTGGCATACTGGTTAAGGAGTCGGACTGGTTACCGGAGGGTGGCCAGTTCGAGTCCCGAGCCTCCACGGATGAGGTGCCCTTCAGCAAGGCACCCGAACCCCCCCCCCTACCTGCTCCCCGGGCAGCCCACTGCTCCGGGAGTGCCGGCGTGCCCCCATGTGTGTGCCCCGTGTGTGTGGACCTCTGTGTGTGTTCACCGGCTCCCCGGATGGGTCAAAAGCAGAGAAGAATTTCCCCCTAAAAAGGGATCAATAAAGGATAACTTAACTTAACTTATTCAGAACCTTAACTTCCATGACAAATAGTAATCAAAATGAAAATACTACTCCTGTTAATGAACACAAGGTAAACCAAGGTGACATTACATTTTATTAATTAAACATAGAAATTTTTAATGCAAATGGTCACTGTAACCAATTCCAAGCTCAAACGATAACTCCATGTAAAACAGTATTCCATGTGGAGTCAGTCGGGTATTAGACGGCAAATAGAAAATACCTACAGGGAATTCTTTCGGTAAACAAACTCAATCACTTTCAGAGGCATCTCTGTAACAGGTGAGCATGGGATTAAGATTTTCTGATTAGGGACTCACAATGAGATGCTCTCATAACGCCTCGGTACACACCAACGAAATCAAGCCTCATTCCCTAGAAGATGTTGTGACAGAAGAACTGCCATATAGCAACAGCGTTACAAGCAAGAATAAAATCACAAGTCACGTAACAAGATATAAATATCGCCTGACCTTCTAGCTAGATATATATATAATGCTACCTGAAACCCATTACAGTAAATAGACAACATTTCTTGCACACTCCATTGGAAGGCCGTCAACCACTTGGCCCTCCTCAACCTAAAGCGATAATGGAACTATGGATGGCAGGTGAGTCGGTCAAACCCCTGCATTTTAGCTGCCGTCTCTACTGACAAGCCTGTTGCATTTCTATTTGGCAAGTTGCATATTCAAGATGCGGTTCCATCTTTCAATCATTTTCAAAAATTCCAGTTTAATCGTCTTTTGAAGAAATAAGTTAGTTCTTCAAACATTAGGAGCTGCAGTCAGTTACACAAAGGGTTTTATTGAGAAAGCATATCTACTGCAACAGAAACTTTGAAAAGTAAAACTACAAATAATCGTCAGTACTCCTTTCTTTCTTCATTTATTATTCGTAACATATGACAGGCATCGTCCTGAATTTATTAAAGCAGGTTACAGGCACAGAAAGCTATAAAGCCCTATTTAAGGTAAAGGAAAACATATTCAGCTTCCAATTGGGGGCTATGAGCACACGTGCACACTCACGCACGCGCGTGGGGTGGGGGGGGACGAATCTCGGTCCAACCAATTACTTCAACCTGCTGCGTTTGCGGAGTAGGGGTGGTCAGGCTGGGGCTGCTCAGGGTTAATGCTGGTATTCTGTAATGACGCTGTCAGTACAAATGAAATTGGCAGGGAAAAGTCATTTCATGCAGTGACAGGGTGACAAGTATCTGCATGCACAGAACCGGACCCTACAATAAAAAAATTGTAATTGGTCCAAATTTGCTCTCTGAAATGTCCATTTGTCAAAATCCCCGCCATTATGATTTTTGTATTTATTTAAATACTGGAATACAAAAGGATCTCCTTCCTTCTGCGACTGGACCTATACCTGATGCTAGTCTCTGTGCATTCCTAGAACAGATGGACAGCAATAATAGATATTCTCTGGGCCAATCAAAGATCACTGTAGGTTGACAGGCGCACGGAAAAGGCAAGCGGGTAGCAAGACGGCCCTGTCACGGCTGCCCCTGACCTCAGTTCACAGGCAGCGAATGAATTATGCAGTAACGCCTGGCATCACGAATATTCATGAGACGTTACACTTCAAAGCCATCAGAAAATGTATATTGAAAATTATAGACGCATCAAACGGTCTATATGGCACCAGACAATGCTGCGTTAGAAAAGAATGCATGACATGCATAGTGCAAAAAAAAAAAAATGTAAAGGAGAAATGAAAAAAAAGAATAGGAGGCCTGGACTCGATGATCTGGTATAATGGCTATCAAGGTCAGAGTGGGAAGTGATATTGAAATTTTCTACATGGGTTGCGCAAGAAACCCCAGGGAAGAAAGCCTGGTTCTGTGAAATCCATAGGTTTTCATCCATCTCAGTTTTGCTTCCTGACAGGCTTATTAAACCCAACGGTCACATGTATTGAGTTGGCCTCCCTCCGACATCGACTGTAACGCAAATCACCTGCTAAGCTGTTAATTTGAAAAGGGGCGTTCTGTTTTCTTTCTTTTACCCACTTACGATTGTGATGTTTGATTGACTCGCCTGTATGACTAGCTCCTGAATTAGGCAGAAAAAGAAGTACAGTAGCATAAGCAAGAGGAGGAGTAAAAAGTGGGTATAGCTTCAATAATTCACGTGTCCAAGAATGGAAACCTAGGTGAGGAAAAACCGTACCACTTAATCATCTTGAATGTTCAATGTGGGATTGTGTGCAAGTCACTGTACATGTCTGTAAAATAGCAACAACACATTTTAATGGCAATGTTTAATGCATCTTAATAGGCTCCATATCACTGCACTGCATTGTACTTAAAAAAGCAGAAACAAACTTAATGTTCTGCATGACCATCTGTGCAATTAATGTCACGATTTGAAAGGAGATAACCATGAAGAAATTCTTCTGAATTTTCATGCTTCAATATCATTGTTTCAATCTCTCCTCCTGGTCTAACCTAGATGACGTGACAATCCCCTTGTCTTTTTGAAGAATTTGTTCAAGAGTGTCAAAGACATGGTCGTTAAACAGTATATGGAGCCACATGATCAAGAGGCTGGTTGGATACAATGGTGTCTGTCTTATTTGTAATGAACTGCTCTCACTCATAATCAAACCACTTCTCAGGAGGAAGGACAAAGGAAGTATGCTGTGGTAATATAGTCATTGAATGAAAATGATGATGGAAACAATAGGCCAAATATTGAAAAACCCATGTAAATGCCAAGTACTATAATCCCCTGGGGGAGTTTAGTCTGTTTTTTGGCAGGCCTATACTATAGCATGTGCAGTAGTCGTGCATGGCACATAACACAGGTCTGCCAAGATGCTTTGGCACTTTCTCAATAACCTACATCAAGAAATGCAGACTTATGTTTGTATTGAACCAAGCATTTGAAATGAGAAGATGTCAATGTCATTTAATCAACGGAATAGCAGTAAGCGCTAAGGAAACATGATACTGAATGTGGTAAAGACAGTATTCATTGTCTAGATTTCAGAGATACCCATGAATATGTATATCACAAAATGTGAATGTAACTCAAAGTGAAGTACCTAGGCCAATGACCAATATGGCAAAGGATGCAAAAGCCGTAAATATATTTGATCACCAACACTCTAGCATTGTATCTTCTTGGAGGGTTGTTGTAGACCGACAAGTTATATTTTCTGTTTAGTTGATGTATACAAGTTTCAATTCTAATCTGACAGAATTACTACATTAGGTAGGTATACATTTTGTACAAACTCTAATATGGCTATCTGTTCAGACATTAAACATCTTATCTTAACATGACCCTTTATGGGAAGCAAGAAATAGCACCATTTGGACTGGGTCACAAATTAATACTCTTAATACACTTGTATGGACGATGAGTGCTGCATTTAATTAATAATAAATATTCCTGTACCCCTTCAACCAATCCTTTTTTTCATTCCCAATAAGCAAGTAAGTGGCGTGACTTCCAATTCGGGATATTGTTGGAGTTATTTGAAGGATAATAGTTTTCAGGACAATGCAGTCTATCGTTATTCATTTATGTCAGACTCAAGGATATTATGTAACAATATTCTTGCCAAAAAAGAGAGTGAGCAAACATACAAGTATAACAGCTGTGTGTGTGTGTGTGTGTGTGTGTGTGTGTGTGTGTGTGTGTGTGTGTGTGTGTGTGTGTGTGTGTGTGTGTGTGTGTGTGTCTGATTGACTGAGTGACTCACGCTACTGACTGACTGAGTGAGATGTCCATGGGGTGAGCGCTTCCGTTGCAAATCATCTTCACTCACCTTCACATACGCCAACTTCATGTTGAGTGATCCCGTCTCCGTTCTCTGGTGGTCGTATCACGCATCTGAGCCCACGATCACAGGTACCGTGCAGTCCAAACACGCCCCCGCACGATTCGTTTCGTTGCCTGGCGCAAACGCGGCAGCAGCCGCAAATCCCCGGCACCACCGAGCCCTTGCAAGCGCCAACCGGCAACTCCTCGCACTTTGACTGATCGCACGGCAGACACAGTAAAGCCTGTGTGACGGTCGAAGCAAAAATGAACCAGCAAACTACAAAAAGAGGCGCAAAGTAGGTCGTCCGAGATGGTAAGACCGACATGAGGGTAGCAGACCACGGCATGATGATTGGCAAACTTCAAATCAAGCGTGAGAAACTAGATCTACTATGATCCAAAACGATGATCAACAAATTCAGTACCATCCAAAAGTAAAGCACAAAAACGGTTTTCAAACTTTGGGTGCAGACCCAGTATGGGTCGAACGGTTGTTCCCAGTGGAGACCCACATCTCACCAGTTCTGTTTGAACAATAGTCTGTGTCTTGACTCCGTATCCCAGGTTGAAGGCCCGGTGGAAGCAGTTCGGGGCCTTGATGAGGAAACTTCCGTTTTATTATTCACCGTAAACCGTTCAAGTTTTGCTCTGTTATTGCGTAAGAAGAACGCAAAAGGGATGCTTTATAGTTCCAGTCACTTCAATAGTCGAGGAAGTCCTCGTAGAGCATACAACAGTTTCAGTCCTGTTGTCGAGTAGTAGCGCCGATCGAATAGTACAAGTAACCTCAACAATCTGGAATGATGGTTATTGTATAATACTCATTCTCAGCACAAAAGTAAGCGATTCTATGAAATAGGCTGAAATAGACTTAAGATTGAAGTCTGGTCGAGGTGTGACGTTAGCGTATAGAGTTGGATATGAGTCTGTAAACCACATGCGTGATGGCCAAAAAAAACAACAACAGACTTTTTCCAACACAACTATATTAGACAGTTATAACGTAGTATACTAACGAGACTGATCAGTTCAACTCCTGTGAGACATCACCAAAAATGTTCACTTGACAACTGGCATATTTAAGATCTTAACAGTCCAAATGAATGTTTGGCAAACTGACAGACAACGCTTGTTGTTCAATCAGAACCTTACCGCGACAAAAAAAGTCTCAGACACGACTCGAATAACTCGTGTTTTCAACTATCCGAACTGAACGTCCTCTGTCCCTTGGGTCTCTCCCGTCCTCTCCGTAGGGGTGAAGGGGGGAGTGTTGTGCAGAACGCACCGCGGTCTCTCCCGTCCTCTCCGTGGGGGTTTGTGCAGAACGCACACAACGGAAACTTTCCTCCCCGGTGGAACGTTACTTGTCCGCGAGGCTCAACCCTCCTCCCGACTCACGCAGCAGCAGCAGCAGCAGCAGCCAGCAGCAAGAGCGGGTGGAATGTTGGTCTGCCTTCCAAGTCCACTGATTTGTTCCAACGACAAGCAGAAACCCCGCATTCATACGCAATTACCGAACACAAAAAAAACACTCTTCCCGCCAGTGGACGTCTAGAAACTCTGGTGGAACGCCAACGTTTTAAGGTTTTGCTGCGTCTTGCTTTTCAATATCCTTAACGAATGTCACTTTTTTTTCTTCCGCAAAACGTTTCCTGTTCATGGACTTTCCTTCCTGCGTGTTTACCGTAACAGCCCCAGCGCGCACTGCCCGCTCTCGGCTACACAGCCACCGAGCACGAGCCGTGACCTCATAACGGGACCACGCCCACCACCGAGAAGACCCTTCGTTCCCATTGGACAGCGGCGGAATGCGGCTGAGGGCGCAGGTGTGGAATGTTGGGAGAGGGAGCGAAAGAGAGCGAGAGAGGCATACTGACAGGGATTGAGAGATTGAGGAAGACACACATTGAAACCGTTATGGACGACATCCATGCTCTTCTTAAAGTCACATTTTCTGCAATGCCTCTTTCTCTACCTCTATCCTTGCCGTGTGTGTGTGTGTGTGTGTGTTATAAATTATGATCCTTCCTAAATCTAGTGTTATCAAAGCTCAACAACTTTTAAGTCCTAAGTTAGATAGGTGTGTGCGTACGTGTGTGTACATACATGATCTTTCTTTAAATCTAGTGTTACCACAAATTCAACTAATTTTAAGTCCTACGGTACATAGGTGCATGCTTGCGGACGTGTGTGTCTGTGTGTGTGTGTGTCTGTGAGTGTGTGTCTGTGTGTGTGTGTGTGTCTGCGTGCGTGCGTGCCACTCATTCAATGTGCCACTGAGCACGGGACCACAGCAGTGATTCCCACAGCTTCTGGGTGACTGGATTCGGGAAGGGGGCACAGGTGCTAAAATGTACTTAGAGTCACTACAGTAAGGATAACATTAAATGGGGAACGGAGCGGGGGACCAGGAAGGGCCGCTTCACTGATGGCTGCACAGGGTTATACGATACAAAGGGAGCCGCGGTTAGCAGCCAATGTTCTTTTTGATTTATGAAACAGGTACCTCAAGTCCAGCCGCAAAATATACAAAAGTTTGGAGGAAAACTTTGAGTCACTGGTCCGATAAATCAGACAGAACATAGCTGCTAACCACCATTTTCCATGTTGTATTATATCTGGGCCCTAACACCTCAAGATGAATGTTATTGTCCTCCACAGGGACATGCCCTCGTGTGTCTTGTCGTGGCTGTTGGATAAAAGGGTTGGTGATAGTGTGGAGCCTTGACTTTATAATAATATTTATTGGCATTCATATTTTAATTTTTTGAAAACAAAAGTTTGTTACAAGGGTCTAATTAAAATGCAATTGAAAAAAACGAAGCAACATGTATTCTCAATGAAATAACCCCTTTTCTTCAAATAATTTCCCAATGAGAAAATTGTATGCCGCTTTCTAATTTAACAGCTTTTATTCAAATAAGAAACAATTTAAAATGCAGAAATAACAAAAACAAGTAAATACTATTGGGCCCTAGCCCCAGGAAGGACAGCACAAGGGGACCCCAGTGAGAAGAACAGTGACCGTAATCTCATTTGCATAATGCTCAACTGTCTGTCCATATTCCCAGGTCACCTAATGAATAAACTGTTTGCAGGGAACAAATAAGCAATATGAAACCTGGGAAGCCAAAAACTACTAATTTAAACAAGGAATAGGAGTAAACAATTATTGTCACCTCAAAAGTATTCCTCCATCAAAACAATATTAATTAAATCCATAATTAATGGCATGGATAGGTTTTGTCGGTTACATGAACGCCCATATAAACAAACACAGCCTTTACACGATAAGTTTGGGTTGTGTGTATTATCATTAGTTCCACTGAGCCTTCAGAAATAAATATTTGTAATGTATTGTCAAACTTTTATGCTTTGGCAAAATATTCGAAAAAATATGTTAGAATGTCATATCTTGCATGTGTGCCCATTCAAAAAAATACATTTTAATGACTAATTACCTTTTCGGTAACAACCATAACATATGCATAAATATATATACAGTACACACACACACCTTATTCAATTCAGCACATAATGTGATGAATGGAATTGTTCAAATTGAAAAGCATAGAGGGATTTGTAACAATCCAAAAACCAACAAGCAACGTCTATGCATGTGTTTGATAAAGATAAAGAGACATAGAGCAGTAGTGTGAAATGAATAAGGAGCAGGAGTCTGTGACTGTCAGAGAGAGAGAGAGAGAGAGAGAGAGAGAGAGAGAGAGAGAGAGAGAGAGAGAGAGAGAGAGAGAGAGAGAGAGAGAGAGAGTAGGAAATGAATAGGGAGATGGTGTGTGTGTGTGTGTGTGTGTGTGTGTGTGTGTGTGTGTGTGTGTGTGTGTGTGTGTGTGTGTGTGTGTGTGTGTGTGTGTGTTTTAGAGAAAGACTTGAGAAATGAATAGGGAGGAGTGTGTGTATGTGTGATTTGCTGTGTGTATGCGAGTGTTGCGATTTGTGTATGTGTGCGTGCGTGTGTGTGTGTACGTGCATGCGTGTGTGCATGTGTGTGAGTGTGTGCGTACATGTGCACACAATTTTAAGCGGCCCATTAATCATCAAGCCGGGGGGAGAGAAGGGTGAGGGGGAACGCTACGCACCGGTAAACGTCTTGCTACCAAGCTTTCTCTCTCTGACGCAGAAACACACGCACACACACGCACACGCACACACAGACCGACACACATACGCACACGCACACACGACCCACCCACACACACACACACTCTCTCTCTCTCTCTCTCTCTCTCTCTCTCTCTCTCCCTCTCTCACACCAGCACCCATAAACACGTATTTCACCCTAGGGCAGCGTCAGCATGCTGTTTTAGGTAATTCTATTAAAACGCTGCTATTTATCTCCCTCACTCTCCCCCCCCCCCCCCGCCCCCTCTTTCTCATTCTCACCCCCACTATTGCTCCTGTTTTGACCCTCTTTCTATTCATTTCCCTTTTTCCATTTCTGTCAATGTCAATGTCTTTGGTTTCTTTCTTTTTTCGTTTTCATGCCGATATCGGACTCATAAATAAATAAACCTTTTTCTGGTGCGTTGGTTAAAATAGAATTTCAATTTAAGTCAGGACTTGCAAATCCTTTGACCCTGCAGGTCTGTGGAACTCATTCAGAGTGAAAAAAAGCCTCAAGATCACTGAGCACTGTTAGGAACATTACCCAGGTAGATTTTATTCTTTCTTCGTCTTCTGGCTGTTTTCATTTTGCTCAATTCTTAAAAAAAAGGCAACTGCTTAGAATGTAAGTCTTTTGTTCTTCTGAACGCACGCAATTACAACAACAGAGAGCAGTGTGCTGCCTGTGTGTGCCCTCTGTCTGTGGACAGAGTGATTGGGTCTGTTGAGTTGGCAGGCCTTAACATCAAAACATCCATGACTCGCATGAAATAGAAACAAATCAATTATTAAAATAACACCAGCAGGCATTCTCTCTCTCGCTTTCTTTTTTTCTCTCCCTCTCTTTTTCTCACATTCTCCCCTCTCTCTCTCTCTCTCTCTCTCTCTCTCTCTCTCTCTCTCTCTCTCTCTCTCTCTCTCTCTCTCTCTCTCTCTCTCTCTCTCTCTCTCTCTCTCTCTCTCTCTCTCTCTCTAGGCCGATGATAATAACGATTATTTTTAGAACTGTTTAACAGTCCTAACCAAGTAAATATCACACGCCATTTTCCAAGATGAAAACTCAAAAACAGTAATCTCCATAAAAACACTTATGTACAAACTGACTTCACATTAGGGCTGGCTTAATTGTTCAGCTTAGATATTTATGGAACTAATGTTCTAGCCAATTGCTATTTTGGTTACTGTCATATATTGCCACTCCACTCCATTTTCTCAAGATTTGTAGCCGTGACGAACGTGGTTGTTATGTAGCACTGTGTACTACATAATATAAATAGTTTTTCTATAGTCCTGTTCACATTCAAAAAAGACATGTATGAGATGGTGTGCTGATTTGATACAGCAACCTGTGCATAATATTGATAAGAAAGGCTTCAGAGTTTGAAGGTGTTGTAGGTAAGATTTAAGAGCTATCATTTAATGGTTATTTTCTAGAAATGTGAGAATATATTTTGACTGAGTCCGCCTCTGTATGAGATCATTTTGATTTTTAGACCGCTCGCAGCTTATTTCATACCAATCAGGGCATGTCTTATGGGAATTCAGGGAATCCTCCTTGCCTGTGAATCACAGGTGCATGAAATGCAACAGTTCTCAATGTTGGAAAAACAAGGGAGGTTTCAAAGTCTTGCCCTCTTCTGCTTTCTCTCACTCAATAACTCTCAAATCTTAACTGCAGCAGCTGTAAATCAAGTGTGTCTGAATACACACTTGATTTACAGTTTCTAACAGTTGTGCACAGCAGCATTAGCCTTGCGTCTACCTGAAATATAGCCAACACAATCCACAGCTCCCTGAAACAAGCACACACTCACATACTGCGTAAGGGATTTCTAATGCAAAAATGAATGCATTAATTAACACATCTTCTACGTGTTGCCTATAGCTTCACTTGTTGTTTTCCTCACATATACGTTTGGTGTTGAAGATGAACCTCATGATTATCAGGCTCCCCATTCACAACTTCTCTGTGCAGCCCCTGCTTTTGTTTTGTGATTTGTTTCCTTCTTAAAATGGTTGGTACGATTTCAGAATTATAAAGAGAGAAATAATGGAAAAGAGCGTAAGGGAGAAGGATGTTGAAAATGGACAACCCAAATAGCGCACCCTTCATATCTGCTCCCTCCTTCCCTTTGTTTCTCCGCCATGTCAAGTCAAGTCCATTTTGTTTGTAGGGTCCTAAATCACAGTGACAGTCTCAAAGGGCTTAACAGGCCATATATTTATGACATCCCCTAACCATAGCCCCCCGATGTGCGGAAAAGAAGATAATGGCCATCTAGATGTTAACGAAGTGTGCGCAAATGTGTTTGCAAAATGTATTTCACGAACCAATATGGGAAGAGATGTCCTTATTGGTTAAAAATTAGCCAGGAAAGTCTAAAATTAAATCTCACAAAGGGTCAACTTTAAACAGAAATTCACACAGCACATTTCACCCACTAAAAGTTGACGGATGCCATTGCTAACGGATTGCACAAATTATAGTTCTATAACTTTTATTTGAGTTTATTTTTTGTAAGTAAAGCTTTCGGTTTTAAAAGGAATACACGCAACAATGTGAATGTGCTGCAAAATAAGCAATACATTTACTTTTGGCGAAAACCGTGCCCTGTGCCTTGGAATGAGGACTCTAGCTGTCTGGCCCTGAACTCAGCCCTTCTGCTGTATCTGCTAACAAGGTAACCAGTGAAGAGCTGCTAGTAGAAGGCTTTGTCTGCCAGTACCAGCTGTGACATAAAATTAAGATTCTGCATGTTACTGTTGGGCAAGACCTCGAAGATACTTTTGATTGATTGAGTGAATGGAGAAAAATGTGTTAAAGCTCAAAAACTAAAAATCTGTAAAATAGATTTCCAATGCTTTTCCTCCCAACTGCACGACAGCGAGATGTCGACAGCCCCAACATGCGAAGTCCCGGAGGGTTCAATTAGCTAACTCCCATCCATCATTTATCAGTTTATATGCTGAATTCAAATGAAGCCGCCTAATGTCACAGCAGCGACGTCGACAGATACACACTTAGCAACGCCGATGCCACTTGAGTAATAATAGGAGCCGTGCATTGGCCTTTAGAGACGGACGCTGGAGGGCCGAAATCTCATCAACTAAGACCACACTCAGACCAATGGTCACTTTACTTCGCCAACAGCAAAGAAAAGTGGTCGTTGGACAGAAAGACAGACGGAGATATCTCTCTCATTGTCTCTTCATCACTGCTCTCCGGCTCCGTCTTGACTGGCTAACCATTCGAGACCTGTTGATTTTGTTTTTTGGGAGGAATATAATTAGTACTGCTTCATGAATATCAAAGATGGGGGGAGTGATTCCAAACCAGCAGCTTGTCAAATCCCTCTTTAATTAAAACAACAGGCCACAGTGTAAAAGCATTGCCAGCAAAGTCCAGATATAGTAGCCACATTACCGATATCTTTATATCAATATTTCAAATCAAGCTTGTTTACACGGACACAGTATTTAAGCATATTGTTGGAAAATTTTGAAAATGTTGGAATCAATCAAATTCATATACTGTCGAGCCTCAGTTATGATTTAGTGTAGAGAGTCTTTTTCGGGGGAATATGCATAAAATCGAGTCCAATGGTGAGCCTGAGGATAAACAGGCAGTAAGATATGCAGTCCTATAGTTCTTGTGAATTTCTAAGCCGCAGTAAGTTCACTTCCTCAGCAACACAGTGATCACTTCCTCAGCAACACAGGCTCCATGATCTTCTGGGACCAATTAGGTTGAAGGAATGACGGGGCCCGCCTTTTGACCCATGGAGGGGACAACTCCCTTTTCCGCTCTTTCAAGAGAAGCAGGAAGCTCAAACAGTGGTATGCTCCCTGGCCTACCTCCTATCTGCCCTAAAAGCTGTTTAAAATCCTTAATATGTGTTAAAACATCATCAAAAATAAAAAAATCCTTTGTCCATTGATTTTTCTAGCTCCTAGCTTCCAGTTTGTTTCGTTTCTTGTTGCAAAAAGTAGTGTATCATTATCGCAGCCTCTAATAATACATGTATGGGTATAAATGTCTGCACTGCTTATTCTACAGTTTGAAAGAGGCGACCTAGTAAGCAACCTAACTCAAAACTTTTTTATTTTTATTTTTCTGTTAGTTAACTTGGCTGCTGCAGTTCTGGCCCCAAAAACTGTTTTTCAACCGACTTCTTTTACTATATTAGCAGCAGAATGTATTATGTTGTGTTGCTATTTACACTTTGTGTAGGCCTTCATACCGCATAAACAACATGAGGAACTAAAGAATTAGTTCCTCATTAGTTCGGTTGAGTTTAAGCTGCATGTTAAATGCTCCAAAAATATTGGATTTTAGCTGTTTAATCACGCAATACCAGAATATAGTAATTTTAACATGTGATATGCTAAAATATAGCTTTAAACATGTAACCGATTTGTGCTAAAGTAACATCTTTAGACAGGGTGTATTTTTCTGCTGATCCATGTGTCACAGATGTCTAAGTAAACGCTACTTTGGCTCTCAGTGGATGTTGCGTCGCTCACAGACAAACCCAGTTATCTTTCCGCCATGCTTTGCGGACAAAGTGACTTGACATTTCTAGTGAACACACATGCGGGAAAATGTTTATATTCAGGAGTAGGTCATTTTTTGAGTATTTGCATGAATAAGGAAATCTAGTCGCATTAACTCATTCATAACTACTCACCCGAAAATATGAACAATTTATCCCACATCAAATCAAATCTATTGAACACAGAGTGACCAATTATATCCAGCTGAAATTGTCAAATGGCGTCAGACTAATCCCTAACAATGGGCTGCATGGAGAGAACGTTATTTTCTTTGAGGGAAAACAATTGTGGGAAGAACATGACTTAAAGGTTGGGTATGGAATTCTCTTTTTGGGCAATTTTTGCAAAATTACTTGAAATCCTTATCATAACCCACTTACAGCCACTGAGTTAGAAGTACTGACATGAAAATTAAACAAGTCAATCATCTGTGAAACGGGCAGGGCTCGAAAAACTCCAGCCAATGATTTCCAGACCCACCGAGTGGCAATGGACAGTGAGTATGTCAATCAAACGGTCGTACTGCACTCCCCCTCCTCCGCGCGACCCCTTCGTGCACGTACTCAAAGCTTGTGACCCAGAGCAAGCTTCTCAATGTAGATTGAGATGAGGTCTGGCGTTAGCCAGGCTAGCATAGAACAGGGCTGATGTCTATCAGCCAATCGCTGTCCTTGGTACTGGACCTTATTCCTCTGTCTGTCAAGATTCACAACAATAATCTGCTGCACCATATGGATCATTAACTTGCATCTGTTTCTCACTCTGGCACAGATACTTTGTCCTGAGCGTCTCCCTTGCCTTGCAATATCATAATGGAGTCTGTCAATAGCTCATCTCATATCATCATTTTATGATTATCCCTGAATGTCCTTTCCACTATTAATAAATTGTTCTCTTATTTAATCATGATGAATTCATCCCCCCTATAACAAGTGCATCACATAACACACAATGTAAATAAACAGAGGCATAATGTCATTTCATATAATATTGTGTGTCAGAGAGAGAATCAAATCCCTCCTTCCGCCTTCTTAAAAGCTAAAGCTGACTGCCTCAGTTCTTGACCCCCTGCTTTATTATAATTTGTGCGTCTTCAAATATTGTTTTAAATGATGTATGAAAGTTTTCCAGATTTTCTTTCAATACAATAGTTTCTATGTTTTCCTTGATTGACATGCATGTTAATTTATTAATGATAATGCACACACACACACACACACACACACACACACACACACACACACACACACACACACACACATACACACACACACACACACACACACACACACACAATTACAGACACAGAGAGAGAGAGAGAGAGAGAGGGAGAGAGAGAGAGAGCGGGGGGGGGGGGGGGGGTGGATAGCTAGTAGTCACAAATCAGATTTAAGATTCATATCTGAAGTCAGGTAGCAGAGCTCCAATGTGTTTACCAGGGTGTTACAATCTTTTTGCTTCATAATAGTTTTGCCCAATCATGACGCTGGAGGAGGGGATCAGGGTTTTCGACAGACACGGAAAGCTTCATCCTCTCCTGTAAATTATGTTTTCTTTGGTAGAACAACTCTGTAACAAAACAGGGAACAAGCGGTAGCTCCTCCCGTTGCAGTTCTGGTGTCCGGCCCACACTCCGTTCTGCTACAACACAGTAGGACTGCTGGATTCGATGGCTAGATTATTCTGGTACCTTTTCCGTATTTTCAGTTGTTTTAGTTGAAGCGCTACACTTAAATCCATAATAGGAACACATTCAGTGACATATTTTGTCATAATTCCTCATCTGAATCCAAAGTAAACATCTAATTAGCTGTTGGGCTTGTTTGTCAGGATGTTAGCCATTTCATTAAATAATCAAACACAGTGTAAACAACAACGTTTGTACTTGCTTACCAATTAAATAGAGCTAGGGAAAACGCTAATAGAGGACGGTGGATTTTTTCCCCTTATAGTCAATCCTTTTGAAAATGTCAGAACAACTCTTCCTATTTAAATTGTTACGTGTATAATGATATAATTAATATTTTAATGTGTACAATGTTTGAGTAGTAAAACACAGATCACACAATGTTGTTTCTGAGTGTTGATGATACAGTGAGTCTGCAATAGACAATAGACCAAATTTGGGTTAACGTTTTTGTACTATAATTATCAATTTATAAGTATCAATCCTTCTATAGACTACCAATCCCAGAATGCATTGCTCAAGTGCATAAACCAGCTTGATGTTCCTGAACTTTTAGGTATGTTTAGAGGAACCATATGAGTTTAAACTATAAAGTTACCGTTTATTTTACCATTTGCATGTGTCAAAAGGTCCCCATCCCTCCCAGTAATTATTAATTATTATTTTTTAATTATTAAAGTGTTATATTGTGGTGTAATTATCGTAACTTTTCCATTTGGCACTGTTCAATTTTGGCATTTAGAGGACAGAACTTTTAATTTCCTGGCAATCAAGTGCTGAATTAATTCAATCATTAGCATATGCACATGATTTATCCTTTGTTTGTTGTCATTTTTGAGCAATCTCTGGCACAAGAACTTCCTTCAAGATTACTGAAGTTCCCATATATCATATCAGCTGATTACCTTTGCCTAGGCCAACATGAAGTCAGAGCATGAGAATATGGATCTATTTGGAAAATGTAAACACTATGAAATAAAAAAAGTTATACCGGAAAAGGGATATTCCACATGGTTGCGGGGGGGGGGGGGGGGGTAGGGAACATGCGTGTGCGACTCCGAACACTATGGGCTGGTGGGTGATTCGATTTTTTATTTTTTTTTTTTTGGCCAAGGGCCCCCCCTCTGCCTTGGGCCCCCCACGACTGCCTCACTTTCCCCCGCAGTCCGTCGGCCCTGGTTGCGGCCCACGAACGGCAACTTGGGATATCTTTTTCAAATTTTAATGCCCACAAACTGATGTCCCAAAACTTCAGCACTATACAGGAAACAAGTTCAGACACTAATGTACTTATTTTTGCAGTTTCCTAGGATTATATCCCAAACTGAGATCCTCAAAGAAACCAAAACAACAGCCATATAAATCAGCGGGTTTAAGAATGATTGATTCAAAATGTCATGCACAGCAGAATTGTTTTGGCTCTCTGTCTTCCTTGAACTATATGATAGTCTAAGCCAGTACTAAGAGATAATCTATTTATTTATTTTTAAATAAAAAACAACTTCACAATGTACCCTTGAGTACTCATCCCTCACCAGAGAAAAGTGAACGTGCAAGGAGATTAGCATTCCCCAATCCATATGTTAAAAATAAAAACATTTAATTCACAATTCGTTATAGGCTTTCAGCATCAAAACCCAGGTGTCAGAAATATATAATCAAATTCAATTAATGTTTTCCCTTAAATGTAAAGGGAAATCTCTATTGGCTGTTTATTGTCAAAGTAGATTGTTGGCATGCATATTGGTGCTGTGTGCATTTCTTGGAAGGCAACAATTATGCCATCAAAGCAGCAGGAAAGTTTGACAGCAGCGTAGAATAATAGAGGAGAAAGAGGAAAACTTTCATTATTGAACTCCGCCTAGCAGCATTTGGGTTCAGACGGAAGGTGTTTCATGCTGACGTTTGAACAGAACTTTGCTGGACTGGTCAGGTTGAATATTATCCATCCACTCCCTCATAGCAATTAAAAATAATTGCTGCAGCGACCGATACCTTTTTAAATCTACCTATAAACTAGGGGTGGAAAGTCTTAGGCCACTTCTATGAATCTCCAAGTGCTCATTACAACTATTGGATATATGGATTTCTTGAAGGCAAAAAAAAAAAAGGTAGGCATATTTAGTATGCCCGTCTACCGTGCATCTTCTAGGACCTTGCTTGAATTCAGCGGCTCTAGTCAAGCTCTCCCATTTGCACTGGACCTCATGACACTTGGTTGGACTCTGTGGACTTTGCATTTTCTTTCCAAATGTTTTGCTAGTATTTTGCCAACCGGCACAAAGACAGACGTACAGGTCAGGCTCATGGGAGGTCTTAAAGTGACCCTTTGATGTGGTCTGCTGCTCTTTTTGACCTTGGACTGTACCCATTCGTCCCATCACCCAGCTGCCTCACACAGACACAGTCAGTTGGCTCAAGCTTTCCATGATCAAGTGAAGCAGATAAATATGATGGATGAACTTCCTTTTAAATCTCTGCACCCATTCCAACATTCCAACAATATAATAAGGATGTATGGCTTATCCATTATGAGATAATCTTTTTCTATTTATATGGTTTGGTATAGTTTTTTTGTTTAGTGTATTCGGTCTACAATACCACACACACACACACACACACACACACACACACACACACACACACACACACACACACACACACACACACACACACACATACCCCCATAGATATAAACCATGCTGTTTCAGTGTGGGACAAATCAGAATACATTTATTCGACATATTTGCGGATGCCTGTGTGTTTGTGTGTGCGCACATGCGTGATTTTATGTGTGCCTAATTACAGTCACTTAAAATTCAATAAAAAAGTACTGGGCTGATTCAAAGTAGGAGTAAGAAAAAAACGTGAATTTGGTTACATCGTTGTAATTATCCTTCCCTACTTTATTCTCCACAAACAAAGTTTCAGAAGGCTGTTCCACTCCAATTAGTTTAAAGTTAATTGATTTGCAGTGTTTGTCATAACAAGTGATGGGCTGTTTCTATTTACATGCTAAGGTGATGGTAATTTAAGGAAATCATGTTGAAGAGGAAAGGAGAGGGGTGAGGGCAGGAGAGAAGGGTAGCGTGGTTGGGTCTGGGGGGGGGTCTGTCATCGTCACCTGACGGGGAGCTGAGAGTATAATATGTTGAATGAGGAGGGAAACTGCAATATTAAAAAGGTAATCTAAGTTTTCAGCTTTCAATATCCGGGGGTCTGTAATGTTAGTGGTCATCGCCGTAGTCTCTGGCACATGCACAAACATGCCCACACACACACACACACACACACACACACCCTTGCCTAACTGTCATAGCTCATCAGTGCTTAAATTGGCAGTAAATGTTTGTGTGTGCGCTCACAAATGTGTAGTTGTACAATATATGTGTGTGTGTCTTTGTGTTGATGTGTCAGTGTGTGTCTTTTGTGTTTACCTTCATATGTTTGCGTCTGAGTGTGTGTCTTTTTGTGTAAGCGTGTGTGAGCAGGAAAAACCAATTTCACACCTCAGGGCTCTCCAAGCTGAAACACAAAATGGCTGCCGCTCATGAACCATCAAAGATGACTGAGACCAAAAGATTACTATAACACACACACAAACACACACTGACACTCACACCAACACACTCATACGCACACTCATGCACATACACACACACAGAACATGGAGAGTTACTGAGACGGACATACATTCATACGCTGTCCTGTCTGTCATAATTTTCAAGGTATAAAGCCACAAAAGATTACCAAGGATCGGCCATACTCTGTCTACCTTTCTCTATCCTACACTCACACACACACTCTCACTTCCACATATGCACACATACAAACAAAGAGATGAAGATTGCTTGGATATGGAACGATGGTTCTTATTAGAAACTGAAATAAAAGTTAAATAGAATTTTGTAACTTTTTAATGGAAACTGTAAGTGAAAAAAAGCTTCACTGCAATGCACAATTTACAATTCAAAAATGCACACACATAATACGACTGAAGTCAGAAATGAGAAAAGATATATATATACATATATATATATATACATATATGTATATAGAGAGAGCGAGAGAGAGAGAGAGAGAGAGAGAGAGAGAGAGAGAGAGAGAGAGAGAGAAAGAGAGAGAGAAAGAGAGAGAGAGAGACGCAGAGAGACAGAGACAGAGAGAGAGAGAGACACAGAGACAGAGACACAGAGAGAGAGAGAGGGAGAGACAGAGAGACAGAGACAGAGAGAAGGAGAGAGAGAGAGGGAGCTTTGGCTCATTGGACATACCATAATGTCATTATGTCAATCCCTCCTGTGGTCATGGCAACATTCTCATCTCAATGCCTTGAGGTGTGTACGGTGGTGCTTTGCCTGTTACACTTGAACTTGAGACTGTGATTGGACGACACGCCCCATTAACTACGAGAAGCTGATGTTTGCTATCAAAAAGGCACGCAAAAACACACACACAGACACACACACACACGCACACGCACACACACACAGTGACACACATTCGGTCCCAGGCCTACTCAGGGCAAATATGAAGCCATAAGGAGAACCTAGGACAGCACTATTGAAATTAGCCCCTCTGTGGTCAAATGTGTTATTTCTGCCATACAGATATAACTAGATTGACCAAAAAAAATGTCATACTGTGTGTAACAACTAAGAAATGTACAAACCAAAATTGGTAAATGTTTCTAAATTTAGGAACATTCACTATTTATTTAGTCACTCGATTTTCAGAAAAGGCTTTTAGAAGTCACTGATCATTAGCTCCGTCCATGTTCTTTTAGTTATCTACAAGTATTTAGACATGTTACTCATGGTAATAATATTGTACAATGTATGTCCACTTACCATTAACATATTACAGATATTAATCTGTATTGGAAGGACATAAGTGTTTAGGTTGGCTGTGTTCTAGAAAAACCTTCATCAGTTCATCCAGGTCGCATAGTCCGCTATGTGCGGACTATGCAGTTGCATAGTTTTTAGAGCTGTCAGTTAAACGCGTTATTAACGGCGTTAACGCAAACCAAATTTAACGGCGTTAAAAAATTTATCGCGCGATTAACGCAATTACTTAATAAAAAAAAAAATAATATTTTTTTTTTTTTTTGGCTCAAAACAAAGAAGCAGTAGCCTGACTGTTATGTTCAAATGACATTTGTTCAAAGCAGTCGTTTAATTGCACTATAGGCTCTTTTTTTGTATCGTCCTGTTTTGATCAGTGTATATGCCAATGTTGTTATCAATAAAAAATCATTTGCACAAGGCAAGCCGATGCACTTCACCATGTTGATAAGAGAATTAAAATGAGAAGAATTCTGGGACAAAAAAATCGAGGGATATTTAGCATAGAAAAAGAATTTGTGATTAATCGCGATTAATTAGAGTTAACTATGACATTAATGTGATTAATCACGATTAAATATTTTAATCGCTTGACAGCTCTAATAGTTTTATATTACATTTTTTTTGTTTCAAATAACTTGATTGAAATAACATTTATGACTGCCCTCCCCAAACGATTAACTCTGAAAATATAAATATAGATATTATTACTGAAGCGCTGCAATAGATTTGGAAGCGGCGTCTTGTGAG
Source organism: Gadus morhua (assembly GCF_902167405.1). NCBI lineage: Eukaryota > Metazoa > Chordata > Actinopteri > Gadiformes > Gadidae > Gadus > Gadus morhua. Next base: position 14,504,707 of record NC_044052.1, read on the forward strand.
AAAATCAACTTCAACATTAATCATCGAACCGTAATATAAATATAAATAAATAAATACATATATATATATATACACACACATACACACACTATTGGTTTGTTATGTGTTTTGATCTTATCCGTCTTTTTATGGATGCTAGCCGTGGTGGCTGGCCAATAGAGATCGCTAGGGCGCAGCTGTCTCTTTGATTTTTCTTATTTTCTTCTTAAAATATATATTTTTTTTAACAAACAATCATTATTTATTTCAAGTATGTGTGTTTAAAGTGCACAATAAGATGTTAAATATAAAATACCAATCATGAGGGAGAACTAGCGACCATGTTCACCCCGTCCTGCTGATGATCTCTTGTGGGCCGATAGATACACTGCCCAGCCAGGGCAGCAGCGTAGCCAATTGCTGACACAAGATGTGCACATAGCATCATTAATTTTTGCCAATCAGCGTTCTCGAAACAGATGCCTAAAGGGCAATTAATCTGTTACACCTGGCATTATTAAGATTGACAATGATGAACGCGGGGCACTCAAGAGACAGAATTTCAGCCTCCCCCATAATTCAATAACATCTCTTCAAAATCCATTTTCGAAGGAAAACTATGGTGAAGTTACAAATCAAAGAACTGCCATTCAAATCAGACGGCATGCGAAAAAGGTAAAACATATATGTGAGGCTACTCCTGTCATTTATACAACCGAAGGCCTTGGCTTACCCACCAATGTCAACCTTTTGATAAATTTGTATATTTGTACATTCAAGTGATTTTGTGTAAGGGTTGCTCCACACATTGTGGTGCTATTAGTTAGCGAGTAGTTGAACCCTCTCTCAGATGTGGAGTTCAAAATAAACAGCTGCCAAGACAGAGATCCAAATATCCACAAACACTGCGGCACTGGTTTCCCTCATCGTGACGTCAAATGCCTCCGAAATATAATTACGGTATTAACTAAATTATGGAAAGTTGTACTTTAATGCCGATTCTGTAAATGCTAATCTACTTCAGGAGTTTCTCTTTGTAGGGGGCTACAAAGAGCACCCCCAATGGCTCTCTCTCATTTGAATTTGAGAGAAGGGGTCTTAAGCATTTTTCACGGATCATACTTATTTTCTTCTTAAAGTGCACCAGAGTAATGCATTGAAATATTAAATGCCTGCCCCTTGACTTGGCTTGGATTTCCCCCACCCCCCTCCCGGCATATTGTCCCAAAATAGGGCCCACAAAAAAACCCATCCATGTCAAGTTTTTAAACCTTTAAGGTTTGATGTTTTAGGATAAACAACGGATAAAGGGGTCCCCCCCCCCCACCACCCACCATTCCCGTTCTCGGTTGGGCTGGTGCGTCGTGTGCTGCGGCAAGACTGGTTATTATCACAGTTTAGCCCCGTCCTCCAGGAACATGCTGAGAAAAACAGCAGAGACAAAGAGAGTTCCCACCCTCCATGTGTTATTCCCACTCCCTGTGCAGCCACTGTGTTTCTGTTTGGTCGTGGAATGCCTCACGAGCACGCAACATGTGCCAATCTAGGGGGGGAAGTTCACTGCAGCAAATGTTCTCAGGAGAGACGTTCAAAATGGAATGTCACTGCTGAAAAAGGAAACACATTACGTGACGCAAGTTTTCTGCTCCTCTTTGGCAGAGGTTTGATTCCCATATACGTCATTCCGCACCTCTCTCTCTCTCTCGTCATTTCATGCCTCACCTTCCTTTGGCTGTCTCAGGTATCATTTAAATTTCTCTGCAGCATCCCTGACAAAGGGGTCTGTCTTGTCATATCCATCCTCAAAAAGATCACAGATCAAACACAACCAATAGAGTCATAAACTCACAAACCTGACAACCGTGACAGGTCATTTGTTTTTGTTGTGATTTGAAACTGGGTCAATGGAAGCCGTGTTTCAGCAGATCCCTGTCAAACATCTAACAGAAATCCAAACGAATATCAAATAAAGCATCAGACAGCTCTTTTGTCCAAGATATTATAGATCTTTATCAATAGTTAACTTCATACTCACAAGTTGATGCTTTGTGTGCCTGCGTGTGTGTGTGGGTGTGTCTGTATGTGTGTGTCCCACCCTCCGTTTGTGTGTGTGTGTGTGTGTGTGTGTGTGTGTGTGTGCATGTGTGTTGTCCTCTATTTGTGTGCGTGTATGTGTGTGTGTGTGTGTGCGTGTGTGTCCATGTGTGCCATAAGTGTATTCTTAAGAGTGCCTTCACATTTATGTGGAGGTGTGTCATTTAGACGAAACACAGCAAAGCACTCAGGGATCTCAGTCCCCGAGCACAAAGCTGCCACCGTGCGTCGCCCCTCACAATGCCGATGTTATGTCTGACTGATGCATGTGATCTCCACACGAGTGTGTTGGTGTGAGTGCATCCGATTGCCATTGGGAGCTCCGAAAGCAAACACCCAACCATCATCCTACGAAGCCCGCCTGCACAGCGGCAATCTGGGTAGACTTCACGTAATGACAAAATAAACAGAACATTTCAGAAAGCAGGGGATGGCTGCTGTTGTGTGTATGTGTGTGTGTGTTTCTGTGTGTCCAGCTATCTTCAAATGTGTTTCATAAAACATTGTTATTGCAATAATTTTATTTTTACACTTTATCTACTACCGTTTGTGTTGTTTTTTGTTATTTACATTTGAGAGGCGTTACGGATGAGCTTTGACAAATTATAATAGGTCAAAGTGTTATTTTGTACTATTTTAAAAAGGGGTAATATGATGACACATCCAGGTGTACATGAAAGAAGATTGACCTCAACAGAGCTATGATGAGTCAGTACTGCTGCAAGTAACTCTGAGATGAAACGGAACGATGAGGGAACAGAGAATATGTGTGTGTGTGTGCGCGCGTGTGCGAGTGTGTATGTGTTTGTTTGTGTGAAAAAACCACCCCATTAACAGAAGACAGGGTCTTATGGGTTTACTTATTCATACCAAGAGAAATCTTTCATTTAACTTATTAACAGCATCAATACTCTGATTATTTTTTACCTCGACTTTGAAAATATATGTAATTCTAAAAGACCAGCAGGGTCATGAAAGAGGTAGTTGGCATGAGCCCATAAAAGATGCTTATCCATTTAGATGTACTTGAATATATCCTCTAGCAACACTGAATATCCAGCCAGAATTGAAGCTGAATGATAATGTACAAGCCGAAAGCTTCCAGTACCTGTATTTCGAAGGCCAGTGAATGAATAAACGGGGCCCATAACAAATGGAGACTGAATTTGATAGTCATGAATATAGGTATCCATGATGGTTGAGCTTACCCCGTTTTGGGTAATAATTATTGTAGGGAAAAGGGATCAAAGATAAGAGCAACAATTCTCACAATGGAACTGGATAACTGGAGCTTGTTAAGGTTCAGAACAAAATGATGAGGCAAGACAGACAGAGCGTTTTTGGTCTCTAGTATTAGAACATCTCCAGTAGGTCAAGCCATCTTCAAGATTCAACATCATCGAATTGTTGCGGTCTCACTCAGTCAATCAGTGTCTATTGTTGACTGACCCCAGGAACCATGATGGGACTGTAGAAATGGTGTTAGAACTCATCTCGTAAAAACAGTCTAGTTTTAACGTGATCATTCTATATAAAAAATAACAGTCCCCTATGAGTGGGCTTGGAATAAAAATCCTATGCAGGATTTAGAGTGTGTGTGTGTGTGTGCGCGCGCGTGTGCGTGCGTGCGTTTGAGTGTGTGTGTGTGTGTCCAATAATATGCTAATTCCACATTAGCATCAAATGCAATGCTTTAAAACCTAGAGCGGCTTGGCATGGCATCTTTCTCACAATCTAGACTAAACGTGTAAAAAGAAAAAAGCGCATTTGAGTGAGATAGTTTCCCTGTGTTATTCTCCTGAAGGTAGGTCTTTCCTTGGTCCTGTTTCATTTGAGGGAGATAGTTTCCCTGTGTTTTTCTCTCTCCTGAAGATAGGTCTTTCCTTGGTCCTGTTGCCTCCCCATCTATGCCTCACTGGCTTCCCCTGTCTACAACACCTCTGGTATTTGTTCGCAGTATACAACTGCTGGCATGTCAATATCTAGGGGATTTGACTAAATCAATATTGCTGCATCAATGCCACATAGTGTGTGTGTGTGTGTGTGTGTGTGTGTGTGTGTGTGTGTGTGTGTGTGTGTGTGTGTGTGTGTGTGTGTGTGTGTGTCACACACACATATACAGTATATGCTAAAAATAACATTATGGGGTTCCCTTGAAGAGGTATCAGATAAACCCCATACAGCAAGTGGCCATATCACATTAACATTCTATCCCAGCATCCTAATATTGGGCACTAGAATTAGCCTAATTCCCACTAGGACTGTATATCTGAAAGTATAATACAACTCACAAATTTAATTTATACTTGACTTGGAGATACAGTTGCCTTCAAGGCAGAATAAATTACAATTTCTCAAAGTAGTGATAATAAAAAGCCTTAACAGGGCGGAATCAACGAAGGCCCTGTCAGTGTAAAACATAGTTGAAAGACTACCCCTGCGGTCTTCTGACTTTGTATCAACCTCTTCGAAGTCCAAGTCATGATGTCCAGGAGCTCGCTCAGTACATTGAAGACTAATGAACTATTTCATATCAGTCAGGACAAGAGCAAATGTATTTCTAATAATCTCAAATGTGAATTTAAATGTTAAAAAACATGCATGCGAAAGTCTTATAATATATTTAGATTTATCGATTATGGTTGGGTTTTATTTTATTTTTTAGATCCCAGATAAAACATTCTGACGAACAACTGCTTTAATTGTAGATGAGACAGAGCAGCAAATGAAGACCACAGGGCCGGCTAAAAGAAGCTGTTTGAATTAGTCTGCTCTCCAACTGCAATTTCCATGGCTTTTATCATGGGCAGCACAATGCATCATGGGAGGCATGCTGCAATAATGAGCACTCTTTGTGTACAAAACCAGACCTAATGGCGAGCTAATTATATCGCTTGCAGAGAAAAATCATTTTAAGGGAGATGCAAGTTCCCCTTTCGTTTTTTTCATGTATTTACATATAGATGCCATATATTTACATATTTTGTCATGGATAGTAACATTGTCAGACCTTGCTCTATCTAGCTCTGTCTCCTGGATATTGATGTGTAACAATTAAGGTTGACAAGTTGGCACGCTATGCAAGATAATGCTCACCATCACAATACCTATATACGCATTGGCTCAATCTGTGCTTTTTACGGAATACAGTGTTTGTCCATTTCCCCCCCAACATAACACTTCTAATCTGACCAAAATGTAAACAGAACCTTTTGTTTACCAACGGCAGATACAGTTCTGTTTCTCCTTACGCAACAAGTACAAGGATTGCATCCCATTACCTCCATCAATACAAATATTGCAACTGTAAGCAAGATAACATGATAAACAAGTATAGATTGTGCGTTTGAGGCCCACTTGTGCAGTCCGGAGTGGTAGTCTACCGTCGTGGGGGTATAGAAGCTACCGCTGTTTTTTTTTAAGTTTCATCATTGATGGGATCAAGCATTCTGTATGTTACTCCCTTTGGGTAGTAGTGGGCTGAATCAATGTGATAACAGTTCACATTGCCACAGCCTGTGGATATACTGAGTCTGTTTAACCTGGTGGTCCTTTTTTTTTATGATATCCCAGTGAATCGACAGCCAGGCAACCAGGGAAAGAACATTGTGAGCTGTTTGCACATTAGATGGAAAAGATGGATTGATCGCAGTTGTTCTCGTAACCCTCTGGATGGCTTCCCTGTCTTGGGAAGCAATTGTGCAGAGGTTCGCACACTTGGGGTCAGGACCACCTAGTTTGGGTAGCTGGAGATGAACGGCCATGGGAGATTGCTGACTTATTAGCTATAGATATGTGATGGAAACTAACAGGATGATCAGGTCTGGAAGGTCTTGTAAAAGCTTTTTGTGTGTCCACAAACAGACCGTTCTTATGATTCGTCCCCGCTTGCAAACTACTACTAGTGATGTGACGCTAGCAGGGTTAAGGCAATGTGTGTGTGGAAGCAGACGCAAGTATTTAAAAAAGAAATGGGGTCACGTTGAAAACGACTATCCTACGGGGACCCGATAAAAGTTTAGAACCCACTGTGTGTCGACTGACACCCCTATTTCCTATGAGACGACGTGCTTGTGCACTGGAATGCGTTCAGCAATTTGTTGTTATAAAGCTGCAGGGTTGAAGTGCTAAATAGCATGGTTTGAATGTTTTATATCCATAATAACTTGAACAGTGGTGGGCAGCCTACATTATCATGATGCGTTATAGTGAGGCTTTTTTTTATACTTTTTTTTAATCATTATAAATGTAACATAATAAATAAATGTTAGGTAGACATTTATTTGAATTTCAACTGATGAGTCACGTAACTGTGACTCATCTCAGACTACATTTTGGTGAGTTGTTCAAGCACTGACGACTCAGACCAAAGTTGTTCTATGTCAGCTTGACATCAGAAGTATTTAACAACTTCCAACTGGTACCTTGTACTTTCCCATGGGGTCATGGGTTACTGTGGTGGCTTCTGACAGCCCCTTAAAGGCGCTGTTGGTAAGAATTGAGAGCTATTATTTGAGTGTCTTTGTTAGAAATGGCACAGCCACCCGTCAGCCAGTAAGTGAAACGTACTGTGAGAATATTTGAGAGTATTTCGAGTTCACTGATTGGATAGGGGAATCCATCTTGCCTGTCAATCACAGGTGCAACACTTCTCAATGGCGTAGATACAGGCAGGTGGGAGGGAGCAGAGAGGGAGGGGACTTATTTTGTGGTTCTTTAGTTTCAAAATAATTTCTCTTCTGCCGTTTTCTTCTGTCGCTCTGTTTCAGGGCAGACCACAAGGTTATTATTTCTGTTGCATATTTCCAGCTGCACTGTCGCATCTATTTACTAACCCTTGCCCTGGATTTAATGCTTTCTGGACAATAAAAGTAAAGGTGATGGCTAAAGTAGCAGACTTGTGGATGAGGATGTTTGTTGTATTATTACTGCTAGAAGCTCACAAGTAGTAAATGGGTCTGCCTGTCACAAAGTCCAGAATTCAGTCGCTGAGCTCAGCTCCCGAACCAGGTAGTCTCAGAAACTCTTTAACTCTTCACAGAGTACGACTTTATTCGCAGCACTCACAATCCATTGGATGGCAGAGACAGCAGTCTGAGCACCACAGATTTCTCAGTAAATCGCCTTAAGTAAAAATGTGGGCGGTTGAAACTCTGCGGGTGCACTGCCAGTTAGCGACCCAAAATCTCCTCAAAGACACAATTTTAGGGGCTTTGACACATCTATTTATCTCATGGCGCACACAAGACTATTTATTTATGGCCATGTCATGAAATAAACTGTGAAGTAAAGGTGAAATAATGAAGAACATGTGGGAATAAATAAATGCACAGAAAATAGTACAGCTGGAACAAGACAATAAAAATGTGCATTTCTTGTTTAAGTATTTATTTCATGTTAAAATGTATTAATTATTGCATTCCATGTTTTAATTAATTATATATTTAATATTGGCACATTTGGCATTCCATAGTCGTATGGAATGTATGATATGTGTGTGACAGTTTGTTTCTGTCAATAGTTCATATATACTGTACATATGTTTAGTTATTTTTATTCATATATAATATAAAACATATCGAAAACAGTGTATGTTTACAACATTGAAACAATACAAATATGATAGTAGCCATTATTATTATGGCATATTTCGTTTCTCACAGCAATTGATTGAGCTTAAACCTCACCATTGTTGGGTGTTTTAATCACACTTGTGCCTTATCATTTGAAAGTGGACCAGAATAAAACCATTTATAGAGGAAAATTCCCAGGATGGATTGCCCCATGGATGGGTCTATTTTATTCTTGAGAAACTATCAGTTTTTTAATGGATTAAATAGCTGCAGTACAAAAGTTAGATACTGCAGGTTTGAACCCCTTCCCCATGTAATAATCTAGTTCAATCCAATCAACTTTTAGGTTCACAAAACGATTCATCATGGTACTATTATCATAAAAACTGCAATAATTGAACTATAAATCCTTATCTTTTTCTAGAAATAGGATTATTTCAGCAAGATGCGATCCCAGACAGGATGTTGTACCTGTCTGTCCGTCAGTCCGACAGCAAGAGGCGAGGGTGTGTAGCAGGGCTCTCACTGATCCACCTGAGCAGAGAGGAGGAGGTAGTCACAATGGGAGGAGGAGGAGGAGGAGGAGGAGGAGGAAGAACAACAGAGGAGAATACACTACACGATGAAGTAGGACTTCATCCAGCGGTACTTGATCACATATTCCTCCACCCAAAAATATCTTGTGAGAAGAAGAGTTTCCTCCACCCGAGGTGGGTCGCTTGGTGGCCTTGGTTAGAAAAAGCTCCCCAATAACACGTTATACAACACTGATAAAACAGGTTGTGGATTGTCACAGAGAGTTTTTTTTGGCCATTCTTTTTTTTTAAAACACAATAACCATATTGTGTTTTATTGGTCCCTTACATTGTGTATTTTAGCATTAAGTTATGGAGGATCACACTAAACGAGGATATTTGGTATCTGAAATAGCTACTAAATCTAATCTTAATCATTCAGTTATTTGCACATCCTGCCAACGTATACACTGTGCAGGCCTTTACAATACTAGGAGCAATTCAATACCAAGTCTTCGGTCTTTAAAAAGCTCTGAAAAACACAAAATATGGAGCTGCCGCTTTTAAACTCGCACTTAGGAGGAGAGTGTGTGTGTGTATGTGTAGGAGAGTTTGTGTGTGTGCATGCATGTGTTTGTATGTGATGGGAAGGTGTGTTTTTCCTCTGTGGATTGATTATTACACACAAAGTCAACCTCAAATATTTAAGACTGCCAGTGGCATTTTTTATATGCAAAATATTTTTTCCCCGTTTCCCTGTCTGCCTTATCTTCAGCCTCCTATGTACAGTATGTATAGATCTTTAACTCTAGTCTTCCTAGGGAGGGGAACCTCGCCCTCTGTCGAACCTCGCCCTCTTCTATGAAGTCGAACAATTGTCTGTCATCCACGGCCCATTACTCTCCTGGGAGTGTCAGCCGGCATTTAAGTATCCAAAAGGATTTGCTTTGGGATTTGTAGAAAACCAACCTTTTGTGAATCGAGAAGTCAATTTTTTAAAACAATTTCCCAAGATCCCATCACATGTTCCGCATCTTTTTTTTTTTTTTTTTAAACTAAAGCCAGATTGGACACGAATCTATATCCTCAGGCGTTTGAGAAACTCTAAATAAATTGGCAACACACAGGCAACGCCGAGTGGTAAATCTACTGCGAGGCAGTACAAACATTGCGGTGGTGGCAGCGGCTGCTAAACGAGAAGGCCTGTAATACAAAGTGGTGTTGAAATAACAGAATGGAGTCGGCAACCCCGCTGATACAGAGACACGAGATCACAACAATGTCGTTCTCCTCCTCATCCGTTAGGATATTTCCACCGGCAGGGTCGACAGAGTGAGAGATGGAAGTGATGAGACTCTCCCGGATATGTCATTAGTGGTTGCAGTGAACCATTCAAAATAGCAACATCAATGATCTACAAACTAGATAATTGGAGTAGTGTTGTGAATCTGTGTGTCACACTGAGCGGTCTTTTACGACAGTCTTTCAACCCGGAGGCCGGTCCTATTGATCTATATGCCTAATCTGGAATTGTATTACATGTTAATCCCGAACCTCATTATCAATCAGATCGAAATGGAACAGCAACATTCTACGTTATTAATCAAACGCATATATTAAAATTGTTGACACACACAGGCACACACAAACACATACATTAACCTGAACCATTCACTGCGAGCAATTCCTTATTTTTCCCGACACTTCAGCAAGGGTTTGATGCAGCAACTTCATGATAAGGCACGCAAACCAATTAAAATTGAAAATCAAATTAAACGACACACTCCGAGCCATTCATTTCCACACACACACACTCTCTCTCTCTCTCTCTCTCTCTCTCTCTCTCTCTCTCTCTCTCTCTCTCTCTCTCTCTCTCGCTCTCTCTCGCTCTCTCTCTCTCTCTCTCTCTCTCTCACACACACACACACATACAGACTCAAATTAAAAATCAATAAAACTGAACAAAATTAAATCTGAAATCAAATTGAAGTGATATCAGCTTCCAGTCAAAATAAATGCCTCGTTACCCATGAAGGATCAGCACACACACATACACACCCACACACAGACACAATCACTCCCATTAACACCCACTATTACCCTCAAACACATGCACACAGGCAGACATGCATGTGCACACACACCTACCCACCCACCAATACACCCACATCCACAGATTCAATCCACATGGTGTCTGCTTACAATTTCACCATTATTGTTGTGTGATTACCTTCCATTTGTATATGCAAAGCATAATTAATTTGGTTTCTATTTTTCTCCTTTTCTTTGTCTCTCGACGTCACTCACTGTCCGCACATTATCTCTGCCTCCCCCACTACCCGTCGACGTCACCAGGGAGTCAATAATGTGGTAATCAGTTCTCAAGTGACAATGGGAGAGACAAGGTGAGAGAGCGAGTGAGAGCGAGAGTAAGTGAGACAGAGAGAGAGACAGAGACAGAGAGAGAGCGAGAGCAAGAGGGAGAGAGAGGAGAGAGAGAGGAGAGAGAGAGATAGAAAGAGAAAGAAAGAGAAAGAAAGAGAGGGAGAGGGACAGCGAGAGCGAGAGAGAGAGAGAGAGAGTAAGCGAGACAGAGAGAGAGAAACAGTGAGCGAGAGAGACAGAGAGAGAGGGACAGAGAGGCAGAGAGAGAGAGGGAGAGAATTTATAGAAAGAGAACACTGCAGGAGGATAAAAGAGCCTATGGATGAAAGTGCATCTCAGCAGTTAATGAATGTCATGGCTGTGGGATTCTGCTGCAGGTCATAGCACCACTGCTGGGATCTGGTTGATTGCATTAATACGACTTGGGTAAAGCTGTTCACATTATGTTTTAGCACCGACAAACTTAACTGTGGAGACTCTTCTTTGTTTCCAGGCTAAAACTGGGTTGTGTAGGAGTGGCATGTCTGTAACGATTACACCGTAAGGCTACTCTTCTGCAAAATATGTACAACGAGAAACGCGATACATTCCCTTTGCTAAAGCACCTAAACAAGGTCACTCCTATGTTTGACCTCCATGGACTGCATGTTTAAGCAATATCTGTTTTAAAGTAAGCCAGTGTGAGCTGTATTTAATGAGTATATAAACTTTGAATTGCAGGCGCACATGCTGGTTTATTAAGATAACGCAGATATTTGTATTTACTGTATTGACTAGAGCAAACTTATTTTGGTGCAGTGCATGGAAGTCAAAAAAGCATGCGTCTTCTCCATCATGCGCCAGCTAGTGAAGGAGAGCAGAAAGAGAGGTGAAGTTTATCAGTCCGTAGTAGTCTATGATGGCGTTCATTTGATTAGGAAATCGCATTGGCCTTCAACTTTTATTAATTGGGCTGTTAAATTAGGGTCATTTTCTATCGACAATATATTCCTCTAACAACCTTCAGTTAAAAAGTCTCCATTCACTCACAAGGTGGGCCTTATGCTGTCTCTATGCCGTCATTAAGCGTACCTTTCTACCCCATTTGGTTTCAATGGGTCCCCCTGCGACGGTGATGGTAAACCTTAAACCTCAGACACGGGTGCCATGTTTTGACATTGCGGTGACAAGGCAAAATAAGGGCTTGGTGATGTAAGCTTTTGACACATTCGTTCACAGGGTTGTCTGTAAAAGCTGCCAGGCCCCTTAATCTGTTGCGTTAAACTCTCCAAGGATGTTGTGAACTTGGGCTTTCAGATTTGGTCATGTATAGCTTCTGCATACACACCTGTGTATGAGTTCAAGCTAACATGCTGGTGTTTACCATACTCCAGATTAAGCATTCACAGCACAAATCGGACTCCCGATTCGAGGGATCATAGCATTGCCTCCCGTATCCTAAAATATGTTAATCCTTCCTCTCATGAAGACGTGACCAAAGGCCAAATGGAGATAAGCCCACGGTCTTGGATTGTTCCCTTATTCGTATTGTAGCTTTGAGGAGAATCATTGAATGAGGAATTAGGGTGGGCTGTGGTCGGCTAGACACTTTGTCACTTCAAAGGTAATTAAAGTCTTCAGCACTGGAGCCCTCTATAAGAAGGATCAGGAAGAGCCGAATGGAAGCGTCTTGCATACCCAGGCCCAAGCACTGTTGAATAACACTAGGCCATACAAAAAAAACGCCCAGCATTAGTACCAAACAGATACAATATGGGGATATTAGAAAGGATAGAAAACGAAAGTTGCAGCTGGGGAAATGAGAGTGAAGAGATTTGTAAGAACAGCGGACATGTGAAAGGTTTTAAGGTGAACATCATTAGTATACAAAATTGCGCTTGTGGATTTAAATTCATACATTGAAACAGGAATGAAACTGAGACTAGTGACCGATGCATCACTGTACAGAGATGTAAGAGTAGTGGTGGTAGTACTCTATGCACTACCGCAGCATTCATTAAGCTATGAGTACCTTTAAAATGCAGAGCTTTGTCTTGTGTGAAAATTAATGATAACAATGTGAAGGACTTTATTTTTTAATTATATTGATTGTATTAACATATAAAATCGAGATTTGTTAATGACTCCAATTAGATTTACCAATGCTAATACGGTGAGAGATTCTTAATCATTCATATATCTTTCATCTTGGCTCAGTGTCGAATACCAACAGAAGATTAGACACTCTCTACCCTGTCAAGTTTCATTTGTATTCCTAATGTATTTTCCCTCAAGACAAATACAACACACATAGAATACATATTGTTTGACAAAGAATAAATCTTTTTTCCCCCCCTGTCAAGCTAGCCTTGGTGGGAGCCATTATGGCATATAACATAAATTGTGTCCACCCTAATGTTTGCGTGTCTGCAGCACTGCGTGCACTTACTGCAAGAGGACGAAGACGACCAGCATGAGCGTCGCCATGACGACGAAGGGCATCCCAGCCACGGTCGCCAAGGTGAGGGGGTAGAGGCCGTTAAACAACAGACCGGCCAAGAGAATACACAGGGCCTCCACAGACGCTGAAAATGAGAACATGGCACCTAGGGAAAAAAATAACCCCCCTTCATCAATTTAGACCATTTAGAGGGGTACACACACACGCCCACGCAAACACACACACACATGCACACACACACAGGAACACGCATGCCCGCGCACGCACACAGACATTCACGTGACAACATAACAATACACATGTTTTGTTCACACCTAGAATGATTCTTAGAACTGTGCTGAACTGTGCTGCGCCTGCTATATATATCATATTTGGATTTTGGATTTGGAATTGCTATTAGGGTTGCACTATAAACAAGTGGTGGCGTTTGGGATGGAAGCCAAGTAAGAATAAAAAAAAATAAGAGCAGATTCCCTAGATACAAACAAGGCCATAAATCTTTATCCTGCAATTTGAGCGCAGCGACATGAGCAGTAAAACAATAGAAATAAACAAGCCTTCAAATCCACCCACTCTCAGTAGGTCCATCCTCCATTGAATCACTCTATAATGTAATACCTTGAAGGGCTTGTCGACGGCCACAGTCAGTGTGGCCGGCTGTAATGAGATGAGAGAAAGCTGCGGGGAAGGACTCATGTATGCCGCAACTCTGGATTCTGGTTGCTGTCTGACGCCTGTGATCTGAAGTGCCTGAGAGACTGCTCACTGGTGATGCCCAAGACATGTTCTCTGTTCTTCTCTGATCTACTCTGTTCTGCAGCATTGTGTGTTGGCTCGGTTCCTGGTTGATAGAAAACAGGACTTCAGTGTTATCCGTGTTTTTTTTCCCCCAATTAATTGTGAGACTGCAGATTAGTGACTTTGTTTACCCGTGGCTATTCAGCTGTCCTATCCCGTTGAGCTCTGACAGGGTGATTGCTCTGCATTTAAATGTGTCCCCATAGGATGTCTGGATAGAATAGTGCTGCAGCACACTTTGGCACTTGATCTCCTGTTTACACAAATACATGACACGGATGTAAACTAATTTCTGGTTCCGGATATATTGTTTAAACACAATGCACTATCAATGTAGTCAAAACCTAAGTCTGTTGGTTTTTGTAGTCGTTGTATTTGTGTAGGGTTAATGCCTTCAGACTATGGCTACCAAAACACCAAGTGACCAAATAATGCATAAAAAATATTTCTCCATTCTGATTAATTTGTATGTTCTCCTTGGACTATTTTAAATCATCTAAATACCTCAAAATTGTGTGCACAACAGATCTGAATCCTGGACCTTTCGATATGACACTGTATGTACCACACTATGATCAATACTATTTGCTATCACTTCTATGGCGCGGGAATTCTCGGCGGGCTCAACAGCAATCGTTTTGGCAATTGCACCATTTTCTCCACAAATAGACGCCAAATAGGAAAAATACACACGTCTGGTATAAATACACAAGTCCCACAAGTGGTGGATGTACATGAACAAGCTGGCAGACGGCGACTGCCATGGTTAATAGAGGGCTTGGCTGGCGCTTGTAAACTTGTGGATCTCCGTGTTGCTGAAGGCTGCATGGACAGCCTGCTGGATCACCGATGGTAGAACATATATTATACTCTTGTTTTTCCCTTATGAAAGCTTTGAACTCTGTGGGCGCTAATGTATGTATTTATGGGAGCATTCAGTAATCAGCACTGGTCGGGCGAAGGTTCTACACTGGTGGACGCCACGGGGGAGTGGCTCTGCGTTGATGAAGTGAATGCAGCAGGCCTGGGATGCATGCCATCATAGTAATTCGAATATGTATCGTCCAATTAGGTTGCAGAGCAGGTGACACCCCCGGCTGTGAATCCCAACTCATGTCCTCCCCCTTCAGCGGACGGGCTGTGCGTGATGACATCCGCTGACATCGACCAGTCATGGATGCCTGTCCATAGGTGCGCTGCTTTCCTTTAAAGATTTATTTTTGCATTTGTGAGATGGAGAGGAAGGTATGGGAGACAGAGGGAAGGACATGCAGCAAATGACCAATGGTAGGATTCAAACCCAGTTCAGTCCTGAGCCGATATGGTACGCGCTCTACCCGTCGAGCCGCCAGGGCGCCCCGCTCTGCTGTTCTTGACAGGTTCCCAGGCCCGCCCATGGAGTTTCCCAAGCGTGGTGATGCTCCGAGTTAGGTCACCCCAACATGCCCCTATTCTCGGGCTCCTCGACTGCATTAGTAATGATCCACTTTGGGGATGCATGGTCAGTGACAAGAACTAATAGCCTTCATAAGAGGAGATACCTCAGCGTGCCTCTTGCCCACTCAGGTATTCATTATCTACGGTGGCATAGCGACATTGTGGAAAAAAACAATCCGTGGTTTGTTTATGTGACAGCCCCCGGCAGCCCACCTCAGATGCAGCAGTGTGAAGCATACAGAAGTGACCAAAGTCTGGGGTCCCCCAAACTGGGTCTTAGAAAAAGAAAAAATTGTATTCCACCACTGTCCACTATACCTAGTCCTGATGGAAGGGCAAAATAGAGATGAAAAGCATATAGACTCTTCTACTATAGTTCTTCATCAGTTTAATTGGCCATGTGATGGGGCGAGGTTGTTCAATTGCCGTATCCTGCAATGTAGCCATGGTGTTTAGATTCTTCTTAGGTCGAGTGGCATCTCTTGGGATTGGCTGTTTGACCTTGTGCAGGTAGTCCTGTATGGGTTCTGGAGGGGTATCCAACAGAACAGCTACATAGAGTGAAAAGTCCAATTGGCAATGATCCTTTGGAGGGATGGATGGACACCTAAGCATTTGGTACTTAGTATTGACTTAGTATTCTTGTAGTTAATCCAATTACAATAGTATGCCTTGATTGTTCTTTTGCATGGCCAGTCCCTCTTAATTTGTTTTGCATGCATGTTAGAGATTCTCTTTTAAATGCCAACCAGAACAGAAGAGAGAGGCATAGCTTTGTGAAATTCACATTTGAATTCGACAGACAGCCAGACAGACAGACAGCCAGCCCGCCCGCCAGCCCGCCAGCCAGCCCGCCCGCCCGCCAGCCAGCCCGCCAGCCAGCCCGCCAGACAGACAGACAGACAGACAGACAGACAGACAGACAGACAGACAGACAGACAGACAGACAGACATAAGTGGATTGAATCACCTTGTTCATGCTCTTCCACGATAGCAGAAGAAAGTGACCTCACAACTGCCTGGCCTATTCCTGATGGAGCTCCAATGACACACACTGCAGAGGAACAAGTACAGAGATAGATGAAGGCTTTCATATGGCTGAGACGTTCCTTCCGCCACTGGGGCCAGTCTAATTCCGCCCACTACATTCAGGCTAAAATATCATTGAATATCGCATGCAGTGATTTGTGCTGCATTATACAGCACTGCGTGTCCCTCTCGGTGAACCTTGCAATGGGTCGAAATGTCTAAACATTATGCAAACCATTTGTTAAATTGCCGCCTAGAATATACCCTCTACTAGTTATATCTGGATAAATCCCTGTACTGCCAATTCTGCTCACTCGCCTGCTGCATAGCTTATGAACACACATAACAGCAGACTGTCAAATGCGCTTACTCGATGTTGACCAAACAATCTAGTTAATTTCAATCACAATTTCCCAGTATTGTCCTGGATTGTTTCATTTCCGTTTAAAAGTTAGCAATCATAGTTATGGAAATGTAGGTTATTATCATGCATTTGTTAGCATAAGCAATTTGAAAAAGCTTTGTTTTTTTTAGTGCTTTTGTTGTTCGTTGATTGGAAACTGGGAAAAATCTCTGTTTGGTCCTCACAGCATTTCCGAATTATTAGCAAAATGTTAAATGAATGGAATTGTTCTCTTGTTGCAGATTTTTCACACTTTTCTCTGGATAGAAATCTATCTTCAATTTAAGCTAGTTACACATTTTATCTGCGACTTTGTTTTATCACTGAGTATAAACTCCTACCACATTGTGTGTGTGCGTGTGCATGTGTGAGCGGGCCTGCGTGCGTGCGTGTATATGTATGCCTGCATGAAAGGAACCAAAAACTGGGAATGGTGATAGAAATCAAGCTCCAAAACACTGTCTTGAATGCTAATATCAGGTCGAAAAATTCCCTGTTAATAACCCTGACCCAAATTCAGAATTTAAAGAGACATACTGTTAAAACCGTGGGGCAAAAAGGACTGTGTGTGGCTGGGCTCACCTAGGAAGACCATCCACGTGTTGGTAGAGAACGCCATGAGGAATAGGGCGGCCGAGCGGAACAGGGCGCTGACCTTTGCCAGAGTCTGCTCCGAAACCCGCTTCAGTAACAGAGGAAACACCAACAGCAATACAGCACCCTAAAAACACACACATACACACACACACACACACACACACACACACACACACACACACACACACACACACACACACACACACACACACACACACACACACACACACACACACACACACACAGCGCTTTGTAGCATATAGACCTCACAATAACAGAGACAGAGTTGCATTAAAGGCAATTAGGACATAATGACATGCATGGATCTATTAGCCGTAAAGAGAGCAAGCGACAGAGGTGAATTTGAGCCTAAGCCATTCACTGAGACTGAAAGTTTAGCTATAACGCCCTATTTTGATCCCTCCGTGGCCTTATATCTAACCAATGGCTTTTGTGAACCAAAGGATTACAAATGACATGTCATTTCACTTATGTTGATGTGTATGGACCGTTACGGCCCTGGCAAGGTCACAGTGATAGACTGGCAGGAAATAGCGTGTGTACACATCCCGTGAGATCACGATAGAAGGGGGAGTCTGTCGCACGCTCACCATCCAGATGGTTGAACCTTATAAAAGATATTAAGGGGAACCCAGCTGGATCAAGAACATCCATTTGTCCCCCGAAATGTCCTTACAATGTCCTGCAAAATGTCCCCAAGTGGGACGAGCACAAAACGCACTCGGGGACTTGGACTGTTCTTTTGCTTTCTAGACGTTTACTCAAACAGGCACTTGGATATCAAACGACGTCCCTGCCTTGCGAGGGGCTGGATGTGGACGAGGATCGCAGTGAGAAAAACGTGAAGGGAATGAAGAGAAAAGAATCACTCATGGAGTGGCCGTATGTTTCCCTTCGCCTCTACTGCAAGTCCTTTTGTGGTATCAACAAAAGCAGTCGGTGTCAATATGTATTCAAAACATACATGCAGCATGAATACAGTGTCAATGCATGTGAATCGGATGGACCGACGGACATGGCGATAGATAGACGGACAGATGGAGAGATATATAGATAGATGCCGCTCCCACCTGAGTGAGAATGACAGGCGTTGCGATTAGAGGCGAGGGGTTAAGTGCTTTGCTCAAGGGCATTCATTCAGCTGTAGTTATTATCCAATAGAGGAGGCTATTACGGCTGTAGGCTGTTATCACAGTCACACATCATTAGCGAGGAATCACTACTGCTGACACTGACACACACACACACGCACGCACACACACACAAACACACGCAAGATGTACATACAAAGAGGTGGCCACACATCCATAACACAATGGCGGTGGTGTGGCTGATGAATAATCCTGTCATTTGTTAGACAACAGAGTAGAATGAATTAACCTTCAGCCATTACTGTTCTCACCAATGTCTGCGTGTGTGTAGACGGGGATGTTGAAATTCAAATTTTCATGCTTCTGTTCAAAGCAAAATGACACGTCTTGCACGTACGCCCTCGGCCACACACCAAACAACAACAATAGACATTGTGACGCAGAGAGAGAGGTGTGTGTGTGTGTGTGTGTGTGTGTGTGTGTGTGTGTGTGTGTGTGTGTGTGTGTGTGTGTGTGTGTGTGTGTGTGTGTGTGTGTGTGTGTTACAGTACTCTATAGAGTATATAAACTCTTCCATAAGCTAATACTTCATAATATGGAAGTGCATATCTAGGTTCTACATTTGACGTTTGTTCTTTCCGTGTGTTCTCGTAAAGATGATGTGCTGGCGCAGAGATAAATATTGTCTACCTCTTGTGCTGATGCTCTTCTCTACAAAGTGGCCCCAGGTGAGAATGAAGGCTATATTTTTTAAAGTGTCAGACATTATTTACAACTCAGTGTCAGCTTTTTACGACTTTCAACCAGTCTAACAACATGGATGAGTCTGAACAATTTTACGCTTAATCTGTCCAATTTCCTATGCAGAAACATAAATTTAAAGCAGGCTCAGTCAATATGGTGTTACCAATTTTCTTTTTTTTCTAAATGGCCGTTATAAAATAAAATGTGTGTGGGCGGGCTCTGTGACTCAGGCTGCTAGCGCACCAACCACGTAGGCAGGATGCCTTCTAGCGACCCAGGTTCCATTCCCACCTGTACTCCAATGACATTGCTTCTCTTTTTTCCAACCCAATTTCCTGTCTCTCTTCACTGTGCAATCCTTAAAGGCACAAAAAAAGCCCCAAAAAATACAGCAAAGAAAAAGACAGGACCACACCAGTCCGAGGGAACAAAACATTGCCAACGCCTCTCTTTCTCGACTAAATCCTCCACGAACAATATAATTTCTTTGAAATGACTTTGTTGTGCCGAAGAGCATGTGGTCGAAGAGCACTGAGGTCATTGTGTATTAATCACCACACCAGTAGTCCACTTAACCTGATAATGCCATTAACAAAGCTTGGTTTTGTTTGAGTTTCGTGTGCTTAGCTGTTACAAGCCGTTTTGCAAAAACAGACTCTTCTGACATCACAAGTGGGTGTTGTGTAAAAAAACCTTGTGTAACCGCTAATCACACTCACACCTGGTGCTATAATATGTCATTTTTAAGCGTCACACTTCCGATTAAACCATCTTCCACAATGCGACAAAAGCCACTCAATGAATTGCTTGAACAAGCCATGTGTTTTCAAGACATCTTAGGGCCCTAATGCGCGGTTTGGTCATCCCAGTCGCCGCGGGGGTGGAGCAGAGCCCCCTTTGGGACTTGCTCTCTACAATTGACCTCAAAGACCTTAATCTGTTCCATGACGCACAAACCCCCCCCCGTCTTCTCTTCCCCCAGCCAGCCTCCTCATTGTACATTGTATTTCTTGATTGATTTATTTACACCGCGCCACAATAGCCTCACTCGTTCCCCCTTCACTGGGGACATGAATAAGCGCTCGCTTCTCGTCCCGTTGGTAAACACGTCCCCGTCAGCCTCCTTATCTTCACCTTCTGCATCTATCTGGCTTTGTATTCTAACCGCTCCCCCCTGGTCGCTCCATAGGTACTCCTCCTCCCCCCCCTCCCCTACCCCCACTAACCTAATTAAAATCAACTTTCCATCTTTTCTTTACTTCCTATCTCTCTTCATCTCTTTCCAATTCTACCCTTTTTCCGGCCTCCTCTCTGTCCAACAGCTATTTGATCTGGCCTTAATTAAACCTCTTTGTGGTGTGTGTGTGTGTGTGTGTGTGTGTGTGTGTGTGTGTGTGTGTATGTGCCTGTGCATTTGCGTGTGCGCGCGTGTGCCTGAGCATTGCTGCGTGTGTGTGTGTATGTGCGTGCGTGCCTGTATTCTGGTGGACTGACGTGTGCCGGTGGTCTGCCTTGATGGACTCTACAATGTCATAGTGACACACATATGCAAGGCAGGGGTATTGCTGCTGCACATTAACAAGGCAACACACATAAACCTCATCCTGATGTCCACCATCCTCCATTTAGCATTGTTAGTCAGTCTGGGAAACGTAAGGGAGTTACGTGATTCAAATGTGAATGAAACCTCCTCTTTTCCTTTAAAGGAGGTTTATAGGTCAGAGCGGAGGCAGTTCCTCAAAATGGTCAAGTAAAGGTCTAACCTCGGGGGCGGATCGAATTACTCCAATATAAACATCGCACCGTTTAGGATACACTGAAATAAGCCAGCAGTAAATTAACAATTCATTTGGATCGCCTATTAGAGGAAACGAAGGACAACTTCTCAAAGAGAGACTGAGGATGTGTTCAGAGAGGTAACAACAGGAAACCAGGATTCCCCGTCTTGTTTCGGTCGATAATTAGATCAATACTGTTTTACTTTGTCAAATTGCAGTTATTGCTATGGCTTGGAGGCAGGTGGTTATTCCTGTCGCTTTTTAAGTTACTACAACTGTACACTTCATAGACGTCCACTGACCAAAATCAAAGTGAAACTAACTGTGAATTGTACAGCTAGGTAAAGCTACAGTTTCAGCTCAGCGGTCCCAGGTGTGGACGGCTCAGTCGGCCGTGCTGGGATCAGATCAGAGTCTGTGAGGACTATTAAGGCAGTGGTGTTGTTCCCTGTACACAGTTTGGAGAGGACAGCAGTTGTCACAAAAGGCTTCCCATTGGGGGAAAGGCAGCAGCTACATTTGTAGACAACCGCATGAGGAACTGACTGCCTCTAGATGTGACGTGCAAGAATTTAAAGTCACGTGTGGTTTACCATTTGCAGAACTGGAACAGTTTAAAACAAAGACATGTTTTAACTGCAATTTATTAGGATGTTTTTTCTTTCCGATATCTCCTTGATATGCTTGCATGATATGATGTGATACTACGGCGTGTTAATGCTGCATTTTATCACATCCGAACCGTTTAATCTCCAGTGAGCATCAGCATTCCTAATACGCATCTGAGACTGAAGACGATATCTCCGTTAGAAAGTGGAACCATGATAACACGAAAAACCACAGAAACGGGCTCACGCACAGAGCCAGTCTCCCCAGCTGACTCCCACTCCACCACGGAGAACTTCAACAACTTTGGCGTAAACTGAAAAAAGCTGCCATCAGCAAGCTACAAGGAAATGATGTGGTTATGTTTCTTGGTGTGTCGCATTTCAATTTGTAATGTGTGTGTGTGTGTGTGTGTGTGTGTGTGTGTGTGTGTGTGTGTGTGTGTGTGTGTGTGTGTGTGTGTGTGTGTTACCAGCAACAGCATCCTGATTGAATGGAAGATCCCATAGAGTTGTGTAGAGAAATTTCTCGGCTCATACGAAAGATAAAGCAGGGAGATTGTGGTCTCACCTGGAATACACACACACAAACAAACACACGCACACACTGTTAGAATTGCATGTTTGAACTCCCTTTGTTTTTCAGCTGTTCTATTGAATTATGCAAATGGGTTGGATGTCATTTTTTTGACAGACCCAACTGTTACAATTCCGACTGAGAGTTGAATTTCACCATGGCATCATTTCACCTGTCGAACATGAGCACCAGTGTGTGTGTGTGTGGGTGTGTGTGTGCGCGCGCGTGTGTGCACACACGTGTGGATGCTGTGTGTTCTCTCACCGACAGCTACCAGATTGTTAATGAATGTACAGACGATCAATAGCAGCAGCTTGAACCTTCCCCGATCAGGCCTCTCCTTGAACACCACCGCCAGAGACCTTCTGGCATGTGACAGGATGCTGGGGGTGGCGTCATCCTCGCTGCTAGGGTTAATAGACTGAGGAGGGAGGAAGGAAGGGAGAAAGGAAGGAAGGATGGAAAGTACTATAAAATACAGTACATTTGGAGGCCCATTATACATTTGACTAATATTCACTTTTATTAATCTGAATGGGAAATGTTTACATTCCCATCAATAATAAGTCCACAAATATATTATAGCATCATGGAACTCCCTAGTTACATTTTGGCATCACACACTCAGCTGGTCGATACAAAAATATAAATCTTGAAATCGGCTTTATAACAGGAAAAGCAAAGCAATTCGTGAAGTTGTTTTCTTAACTTTTTTTAGATAACCACGTCTGGGTAATCCTGAGCCAACTATTACATTGGCTTTAAAATTAAAATTGCCACCCATTGCAATGGATGCTCCTCTTAATTTCACAGTTTGGCTTGCTTAATTCAAAGGTTATATGACCTTTGCTCACTGTGTCCAAACGTGTGCTTGGGTTTCCCTAACTCATGTTCCTTGTCATGCTATTTTTCTATGTTATGGCTGCAATGCCAGGCTGGCTCCATTAACCATGACCCTCTAGGAAGTGGGAAAGTAATGCTGCTTTTGATAAAACATCAAATAAATTAATATAAATGGCAAATTCTAGTATGACATGACTGTGTTGGCACTGAATATCTGGTTTCCCTCTAACTTTTCTTGAAATCAAATACACTGCTTCACAGAGGTGTCATCTGAGGACATATATAGATGTTGCTCATAACACAAATTATGGCTCTGCCACCTTCATGTAACAGGGCACAGTTACACAGTTTACACTAAACTAGTGAGGATACGTCTGGAACCCGTGCCCTTGTACATTAAAGTTTATTAAATGTAAAAAAGAATAAAGTGAAAAACAAGGTTATTCATCTTCATTATTTTAAATAGCAGGTATGTAATGTAAGTCACATATTCACCATTGATAGGCGGTCTGAGCACCAAATGCTCTTTGTCTACGATGTAGCTTAACATGTAAATTAACAGTTGTGGAGCCTCTGCGGCAGAAAGATCCAGACTTTGGACAACCTCCCTTCAGGAACGCCCATATTTGGGCATTACACTGGGCAATCAGTATTATGACTGGCAGGTGCCCCAAACCTGGAGGTGAGGCAGCTGCAATCAATTGGTAATCACTAAGCAGCCTGTTCTTCAGGAAAAGCTCTCTGAGGCCACGTTTATACGTAGCAGGGTATTTATAGAAACGAATATTTCCCCCCCTCCGTTTTCAAAAATAACATTGTGCACACAACATCGTTTTCAAAATATTTGTCGTTTACATCAAAACGCATAAATACGCCGTCGAGCGCAATTAAAGCCATGCAAGCCAATCAGAATCCGCAGAATCAACAACAACGAATAACACGAGCATCTTCCTGTAACAAACAAACTGTAAACATAGGGCGCTCATATGACGTTAAGCATTTCCTGGCGCATAATGTGACGCTTCAGAAACTAAAACCCTGTTTCCCCCCGTTGACACGACAACACATAACCGGCGTTTTCAGAAATCTCCACTTTGGCCGGAGTTTTTAGAAATGATCGTTTTCTGTGACAAAAACAGCGTTTTCGTGTAAATGAGAGGCCAAACCGCGTGGAAATATCTGCGTTTTCCCTTCGTGTAAACAGGGCCTCAGTCACCGAGCAGAAGTTAAAAGATGTGACCCGGACGACTACTGTAAGTGAAAATAAGTTTGACACGGTCGGGTGAAGATGTTTTGTTAGTTTGGGATCGCCTATCCCCTCTCCCTCAGGAGTTTACATAAGTCGGGATTTCCTTGAAATATGTCTGCTGTCGTGATCAATCAACCCATCCCTGCTGCACACTGCAGCCACGGAAGCATAACGCATGAACAGTTGTGCGTCTCATCATATCTCATGAAATTATAGTTGTCAGAAACGCAAATTGCTTCCCAGTTGGAATACGTGATCGCTGCTAAACATAACATTTACCTGACGATAAATTAAGTGCTACTGGGTGTTTTGAAGTCAGCTGAATGTCGTCTATTCAAAACGACTTCTCAGGAAAAATATGGTCTCCTTTTCTCTTCTTTCTGAATACATCCAAATCTTCCATCTATGCGTAAACAATAGTCATAGCCTTCATTTAGAAGCATGTCTAAAAAAGCATAGTAAATCTTTTGTTGCCGATGACAGCAACATTATCCCACTTTGATGACTGCGCCTTACGCAGAATCACTGCGTTTGCAATGATCTTCTCTTTGCATCATCATGCATGATCATTGTCATTGTATGATCATTGTAAACAAATCATCTAGTTTATTTCAGGCTGTCAGGCCTGCCTGATTAACCATGACAGCCAGGATAGACATGCGATTTTATGGCGAATGTAGCATTTTTTGCCTAACTACGCTTTGCTCTTGCTTTTTCTCAGAAAGAGTTGACTTGTACGTCACTCAAATCCTATTGAGCCCGAGTGACATCATTTTATCACTCAGGATTCAGGCGGTTGCCCAGGGCCTGCCTGTTGGTATTCTGAGAGAATCTGCGCCAACCCCCCAGTTCAGTTAGAATCGTGATTAAACGTCTGCCGGCACCTCGACAAGATCCAGGGATTTATTCCACTTCTATTCACCTCAAAAGATGTGATGATGTGTCTGCATTGTTAGACAATGTAGATCCACAGACAGGACATGACAAGACATCCAAGAACAATGGGATTTGAATGTTTAACCGAGCTTTGAGAAGTCAATCTCATGGAATCAATGGGCTGTCTTGGTTTTGGAATCGCATTATTAAATTGCACTTCTTGGTTCTACCCTAATAAAATGCACTATTCTTTGGCATAATGGACTTTAGGGGATAAAACAGCCTCGCAACAGTTTGAAATCATTTTAAAACATCTATCGTGATCTGCGACGCACCAAAGGCAAATAGGTCCTATTTTATAGTTTGGTGTAGTACGTGGCTGTTAAATGAAGCCTTGTAAATCCGTGTTACACTTCGGCTCTACGGTCGTGGTGGGGGATAGCTGTTATAATTAATAATAAAGCCTGTAATTCATGTTTTAATAAACCATTTGATTAATTGATTATATTTATTAATGTACCATTTACAGAATGTTGATGGCTGATGTAGTGAGGGGGTAGGGAAGTCATTGGGGGTATCGTAAGAAAACAGGACACTGGAGCAGATCATGGGACTGCTCTTCATTTTAGGACAGCTACCCTTTTTTTTTCAAAACATTTGAACACCCTACAAAATGGCTGATATCCTAGTCAAACTTGAACAACGCTGCCTTTAGTCCGCTTACCCCATATGAGGATGTAAGTCGGGCTGGTATGATGGGGTCGCGTAACCAGGCGAGGATGTATACAATGGAGAGAAGTTGACAACCGCAGAAGGAAGAGAAGGCTATTACCATCCCCCAATCTTGCTCCTCCAGATATCCACCTTGAAAATAATTTGAAAAATGATATTGCTATGTATAATTAATTGTATTACCGGTATATGTCATAAATTAATAATGCACCCAAATATTATAACGGTATGATAGAAGTCCTTTTGTTGCACAGAGTACAGTGAAATTGAGCAACACTTCCAACGCGGAATTCATATACCTTATGGCAATTAGAAATAGAGGAAAAAAAACTGGACTTAATTATGGTGCTAAAAATAGTATACGTCTTCTCCAAAGCCTATAACACAATAATATATAAAACTGCAACCTATTAAACAATAAGATAAAAAAACAAGGATGAAACGAATTCTCAACTATACAGCAATAACCTCTGCATAAAACTCTACTTTAAGGGAGTTTACCTAGCAAGAAGCCAATGGTGCCACCCACAAAAACCATGGCCTCGGCCACGGCCATACGCAGAGTCCTGTTCACTCCTTCACTACTGGCTGTGAGATCTGCGAGATAACTGAAAGAACTGACAGGGGGAAGAGAGTTGTTTTTATGCTTATTAATCATAGTTGTATTCATCATAATTGTAGAGGGTTGGCTAAAGGTATTCATATGGAAAATCCTCTAATTTACCTGTTTTACAAAAACCAAACCTGATCTTTCTAATTATTCCACATTAAAACCTAATCGTTTATACTAATGTAAATCATAAATGTACAAGCATGCGTGGCCATCAATTTTCCAACCAATATAACACAGCTGGGGCTATTCTACCTTGGCTGCCTCTACTTGCCTGAATGTCGTGTTCGATTTTGAAATATAACACATTGGAGAACCAAGCGTCGAACACATTGTTTTCAGCAGAAGAAGTTAAGACAAGATTAAGAAGAAATGCATTGATCCCATTCGGGAAACATATCTACTCAATAAAATATAGAATAAATATCCACACAAATATTTTTAAATATATTTTTTATCTAATAGATTAATCACCTCTGGTGAAAGAATACAAGCCCCATACATGTGGCGTGTGTTTTAGCGTAGGCATATTTACCTTAAGAACAGGGAACTTGTACCTCCCGAAAGTCCGACCAAGCCGGCCGCCATCAGCATCCAGAGTACCCCCAACTGGTCCACCATCGCTATGGCGATGAGCAGGCCTCCGCTGGCCAGGGAAAGGATACAGGGCAATAGCAGAACCAAACTGCGCCTGCTGCCCCGAAAACCTGTCCCAAACAAAAGCCATTAGCGTGACTGTCAGCAGAGATGCATATTGCTTGATATTTCACCACATTTCATCGTACTTTTGACAACCCCAGATTAGATTTTCTTTTGTCACTGTTTATATTTGCTTACCGTAATTTCCATTTTATTCAAACATTTCTCTTAAGTTGCTAAAAGTTTTCCGTCAAATGTTATACAATGTGACAGCTGGTTTACACAAGGCACCCTCTATAAAAGGAGTCTGCACAGTTCATACTGCTCCCAAGGTGTTTATTCTCCCCGACTACAAACAAGATCTACGCTTTGATCCGATTGGATCTTCATCTATTATACAATTTGATGTGCGTGTTTATCTTGTCCATCAAGACATGCGCTCTCATTACTGAAGACAGATAACTTCTCAGAAGAAAATATGTTATATGCTGAATAAATAAATAAAGATTCCTGTCAAGTGTAAGTAGGCTAAACCACTGGCATGGGTTTGACTGTAATCAATAACACTGAAGAATAACTGAAGAATAACTTAAGAATAACCCTGTTAAGTTTAGCAATAAACAACGACGATTTAATACATCTATTGGATATGACAAACAAAGAAATCTTCATAAGCCGCGTAGGAACATATTAGATATTATACCAGATATTACAAAATGCATCAAATGTTTTATCCAACTGAAAGGTCTCAATGACAGCAACTAGTGTCAAAGCGTATTAATAGTCAACACAAAAGCACAGAAACAACCCGGAGAACATTCTCCATCTCAGAGCTTTAATTAAACATGACTCTTAATAATGCATTCGTTTTTTTGCATGAAATATTTATACGTTGTAAATATCTTGTCACAGGCTCATCCAACAGGCCGAGTTATTGTTTGTTACGCAAAAGGTTGTGCTCTTGTGTGGATAGGTTGTGTGGTTGCTCATGGCTGGCTCATGGGGTGGTCCGCCACTGAACGCCAGCAGCATTCAAGGCTTCCCAACACAAAGTGAAAGCCCCGGAGACGTGCACAGCATACACGATTCACATGAAACACGTCGTGGGCCATATGGACGGGGGGTGACACGACAGCTGCTTAATACGATTAACACAGCGAGTCAAAGAATACGATCATTTTTAACAAGGCTGGCCGTTTTTATAAATGGCTACCAGGGGAAAGTAAGGTCCTTTCAGGTCAGAGGTTGCTGTCTGTCATTTTTTTACTGTGTGCCCCTTTGTGAGGGTCAAGGACAGATGGACGGCCTCAGTCAAAAGGCTCTTTTTTCAGAATGATTACGTGTCAGAAGCTTTTTGTCGTCATGGCACCCTTTAGTTGCTGTTCAATGTCTGTTATATGCTGTGTGTGGTGTGTTTGAAACTGTGTACGGTCAGTACTTACTGTTTGCTAGATTGATGAAGACAAATTTCAATATTATGTAAATTGATCGGACTATAAAGTCATCTTACCTTTTCTATGTTAGCCTTATATCTTTTTTAATCTTTACATCATTCTTTTATTTCAAAAACTGATTGGTATGAGCCTATGTGTTTTCATGGTCTTAACAGAACAATAATGCCGCACTGGACACAAGAAAAGTTTTACTTTTGGCTCCATGCAACCTTGGAACCATTTGAATCCACAAAACAAAGTAAAGAAACAATCCTGGCAGTGAAAAGTTAAGCAGGTGCAGCCGCAATTCAAAAACTTTTAAAGTGGCCATCAATTTCTGCGACCGAATAAATAAACAATGTGACAAATGTGATGCGGTCATCGCCATTACACACTCCAACGGTTGATTGGTAAGTGAAACATCAACCAGCCAATCAAGCCGAGAAAAAGCCCCGAAAACAAACCACACAAGTAAACGTCCATTCAGGCACAAGATTGATAAGCTTGTGTGTGTACTAGCCGAGCCCTTTGCTTAGTAGCTCTGTAGCGACGGGCGTGTCTAATTGAAAACTAATTTGGTTCAATGGATCACGGGAGACCATAGTGGGGGGGGGGGGGGGGGAAATGGAGGCCCAACAGGGTGTTGGTTTTCTACAGCAGATGAGCTGATGTGAGCTGCCATCTATTCTGACAGCACTCCAGTGCAAAAAAGGTTTTGGACAAATCATATGCAAATTCTTGCAAATGTATGTAAAAATGTGATTTTGATCAGCAAGCCGTTCTGCACGCGTGCTGCGCGGCCTTGGATCCTTATCTCCGCGGGGAATGTAAATGCTAAGGGTTGCTCGTCGTGGATTGCGGCAAAAATTGGATATGTTGTGGGATTGGTGTGTGTGTGTGTGTGTGCGTGCGTGCGTGCGTGCGTGTTCATATGCATTGATATGTCCTTCATTTGAGTTGTGATTAAAATAACGAAAGGTTTCCCATGATGATGCGTGGTGGAGGAAGCGTACCTCCGTCGGAGCGCTGCCTCTGGTCCGACCAGGAGCCCAGCAGCATGGCCGGGGGGATGGAGAGCACGGAGAGCACGGAGGTGTAGAGCAGGATCACCATGGAGGACGAGCGCTGCACCGACTGATGCGCCTCAGGGTAGGCCGCCAGGTCCTTGCACTCTGCGCTGGCCGGCCCGTACTGCTCACTGCAGATCTGCGCTCACACACAAGCACGTTTTGCGTACGTTATTTGGCCGTTTTTCGCAATTATGTCGAGGTATTGATACAGAGAGCGCCCTTCGTGGCCGTTTTGACTTGGACATCTCTGCTTGGTTTGTCGCTCTGTACATTTTATTGAATAGGAAACAACGGAGATCAATTCTAACATTAAAAAGGACACGCAGAGTTAGACAGCAGATGTTTGCGTAATCTATGTCATAATCAACTTGAAGGGCCGTACCGGTGTCAATCTTTACTGCAGGCGATTTCCAGCATTCCTCATCCAACACGCATTAGCAGCTGCCACCCAAAGCTATCGACTGCTGTTTATGGGGTGCTAAAGTGAAGCACTAAAGTAACTTATGTTGTCATTCCATACCCTCAACACTGTTACGTGGTCTTTAACTCCACAGATAATTCAAATAGACATACTTTTACAGCTGATAAAAGCGCCCGTGAAACATAAAAAATATATTAGGTGACAATCTACCCTTTGTGTGAAATGTATCAAATGTTATTCAAATAGTATAGATATAATTAATTATTAACTAATTATTGCAACTGAAATGGGAACATTCGGAAAAACAATATGAAATGCACATGAAAATAAAATATATTGTCAATCAATTGAAAACCTGATCAAATAACTTAACAACATCTACTAGGAGAAGTTGTTCCAATTTGTATCTAAATAAGGGTTGAAAACTCTTAAGGTCAAGGTTGCCCAGCCACATTAATTATACTGAGGAAAAAATGTAAACACCCGTTTTAGTGTGTGGAAATCCATGTTGCTATAGTAACGCAATTCTAATCACTGGGATATTAAGGCAGACCCCAATCCTGTTACAGACAGTCATGGTTTGTTGTTAAATGTCACTGATTACATATTTGAGCACCCTTTGCAAACTGCAATATTTTAGTAACAAATCATGATTAACGGTTCTACAGTCAGTGCCCAGAGCCAGTGAGGGGGCTTCCATGGTGGAGGAGCAGGGGGATTAATCAAACACACCCCGGTTTGTGCTCTGATTCGATTTCTAAGCAACACCTGTTGATTATTTAAGTGTTCTTTGGTTCGGGGTCCTTGGGTGTGATGACCAGGGTCGACCGAGTCCAAGGCATGTGAGCAAACCTGGGAGGTCATCGTCACTGCAGTGCAATTTAGAAACACAGAGCAGAATACTGATTGGTCTGAGGGTTATCAAGTGGCCGTGATGTTGGAGAAAGCGAGACCGGTTTGGTTATCGGGGTACGTTAATGTGCGGTCGTCTTCCCAATTGTTAAGATAGCCTAGATCTAGATGAAAGGTTAATACAAATAATGACGTTTTTTTTTTTGTAATGCTATTGATATGTGCTTTAAGGTGCTGAATGTTGTGATTGTTTTATTTTTATTTTATTCAAAGCTTGAATCTGTCAACTTGAGTGCAGCGCAAGTTAGGTCATTGGGAAATGGATCCAAGTTCAAACAAAGTGTGCATCTCCGCAGACATTTGAAAAACATTGACTTAGCGAGTCAAAGCTAGTCCGCACCCTCACCTCAAGTCAGATGATTCAAAACATAATGTTACCTTAACCCAAACTCGACCATCCTTCAGTAATACATGCACTTGGCCTGTTTTATTTCCCATAGCCTTCCTGATTCGAAAAGCATGGCTTTGTCAATGTCAAGTCAATTTCAGAAGCTGGTAGCGTGGGCGTCAGGGGATTAGTTTTTCGAGAGAAAGGGACGTTACTTGAGCTCTTTTCTCCCCCCCCCATGGATTTTCTCCTTCAGGTTTTGTTTGTTCATTTTGAGAGGAGCCTCTCGGGGTTATTTCATGCTCAAGTGTACCTTGTGGTTTTAAAAGAAGGATCCTCGCAGCAGGGCACTTAGTTATCTTCAGATTGATCTACTCAAACCTTAACAGACCCGTGGTTATGAAAGCAGATTAAAGGGATACAGGCTTGTGCAGCAGTCTATATCCATACAGGACAATTTAGATAAATATGCAAAAATCGATTATATAAATACAATACCTACAAATGCATATATTGGAGGTCATCTGGTCTATATATTGGTGGCAGATTTAACTGGCACAATTAGAAATATACAATATTATTACTGTACTATTTAATATGATAACACGCTGAGTATTTAAAGGTTAGAACGTGGTAAAACATACAGTGCTATAAATACATTGAAGCTGTGGTGAATGAAGTGTCAAACTTGGTTCTTTGCAAGGCCTTCTTTTTAATATGCGCTGTAATGATCCAGGGGTTACAGTAGGCAAGCAGCTAGCCAAGCTGGTAGGTCATGAATTGAGCAGGAAAATAGAAGGTTAATTAATTTGAAAAGCATAAAGGGAAATGCATAACGTGTAAAGAGCTATAGGTGTGTGTCCAACGTCTTCCTAAGGGTTTCTTTGTCCTACAAACAAACAAGCAAGCCACAGGCTGATATGCTGAACTCGCCCTATAGGGTTTCCTGTAGCATAGCCTTTCAAAGTAACAGTTTTTGATCTTCATAAGATCACTTCAAAATAAAGTGTCTTTCAATATGAAGATAACATAAAAATACAAAGGCAAAAGATGTCATCATCCGTTCTGGATGTTTAAAATATAATTACTGCTCCAACGGCTGCATTGACTTGTACCAAAGAAAACAATCAAATGAGATCTATTCTGATGCATTATGAATCCTCTTTCGAATCAAAATATTTCCTTCCCATTCACATCATTATACAAATAGCAGAGGTTATTACCTTACTGATGATCAGTTGTTGATAGGCAGGGGTCACTAGAAACAAGGCAGTCATGTAGAGCAGAATAACCGGCTCGACAGTTACAATGCTCCGGAGACGGGCTACACTGATTGCCATGGCAATTACTATAAACCCAAGTCAAATGGTCAACAATGCAAGCGTTGATCAACCGAGAAGCCCGCACAAAACTTCAGCATCAGGTTGTTCTTCTACAAGGAACTGTTGACATCTGTAATCCAACCAACAGACACCTATAGTCCAACTCAGTGATCTCCATTGTCGCATTACTCAAAGCCATGTTGTCGTGCCATCTTATATGAACTAGCTACATCAAATTGAAGTGTTTCACATGCACTCTGCCTTTTCGGTAACTGTTAACATAGTGTGAAGGTAGTGAAACACAAACACACACACTGCCGTACGCCCATCAATGGGCTCACATGACTCGGTTGCCAAAGAGGAAGTACCTCCTATAGCCTACGTAAATAAGCATGTTATGGTTATCTACTTCCTGATACAAACCACCTGGTCTCCCGGCACAGCCAATCAGAGGGGTCACGCACGAGTAAACCGCCGGTCAGGGGACCCAGTGGACCACAGGTGACACGCCACCCCCCACCACTGTAAAGTGTTTTATTGTGCAGCGGCGGGCGGCTGACAAGGCTCTTTACTCCCTTTTCGGTCTTATAAAAAAAGAAAACCTCATCTCAAGATAAATGGACATTGTAGTACAAGGGTTTAGAAAAAAAGCATGAAGCGTTAAAAGCCTGTCCACCTCCATTTTCACTGTTCCTGCCTCCTTCTAGTACACTGTGCCTCTCTCTCTCTGTGCCTTTCCATACATTTAACATCCAACGCCGTGCCTTATTATCACTTACTCTCTCTCCCCTCTGCCTGTCTCTTTATTTCAGTCTGTTACATATTTAATAGCCTATCAAAGTTATCTTGATTAAATTACTTAGCAACCATCATGTGCCTTGTCCCTCTCTCTAGCTCCCTTTAACTCTGGCTGTGTCGTATATATTTAATGGGTGATCCGAGTCATTTAAAGTGAATGTGACTGCTTTAATATGCTCCATGTCTTCTCACTCCCCATCCACCGTCTCCCGTAGTGTGCTCCTCAAAGTCTCTCACTCTCTCTTTCTTTCGAGTTACGCACTGATCGGATCATAACAATGCTTCAGATAGATTGTACGTACAACAAATGGAGCAGATGTCGCAAAGACAAGGAGACATTTGAAGACGGATTTCAGCTTTGATCGAAAAAGAGTGTCATTTAGTTTAATGATAACTGCTGATGTAAAAGTAAGTAAGGTAAAGTCTGACCTGCCTCGGCTACTCTCACAGCAGCTGCTAGAGGAATTGACTTAATGTCCGCTGAGGCACTGGGATCTGATCAATGCTTTAGCCACTGAGCTTTGAAGATACAATCTCCGACATGTTGCGCATTCATCAATTTGAACTTGGTCACAAGGGACTGTGGAGAGACATATAGGCTTTTGACGGCCATGACAACATGACCTCTACATCCTATTCTTTATCTGTATGTTTTGTTTGTTGCACTATCGAGGATGCCTGGAATACAAACATTTCATGGCCATAAATTACCTCCAATTGTGGTTATTGTTGTGTTGTTATGAATACACTCACCGTGAATATTGTACATACACAAACTTTTATAAATGTGTTGTTCAAATCCATCCATCCAAAAACAGACAGGAACAACTGTTCCTATCTGCCTGCTTGAACAAAAGTTAAGATAACATTAATGAGTCAATCCAACTCTGCAGACAATTTTTTCTTTTTTTAAATAAGTGTCTGAAAATATTGAAAAGGTCCTCAAAGTGAAGAATTTTTGGGAGGGGAGATGCTCTTGATAGCAACATTGCCACTATCTCTGCTACCACAAACTAAGCCAGGGCACAGCAATAGAGTCACTTTATAGGATTAGGATGGCAGCCACCGGTCCCGGCTTGGTCTCCACTGGCCCATGTATGTCTCACTTGCTCACCCTACTTAAAAGGTTTTCTACTGTACCTTGCCATTATCTGATATCCCCCACTGACACTGCCTGTGTGAGCGGACTTGTGTGAATACATTCCCGATACAAGCTTGGAAAAACACGCCTTGCAAACAAGATTGCGATGCGTGTTTTTGGCTAGCTTTTCCGCTACAGGGCAGGATTTTGTGTGTGTGTGGACTTCCCCTGACTCATTCATCTCTAAGGTCCTCCTAAAATGAACCATACGTTACAGTACAAATACCCAAACAAGCCATTTTTACAAAGTATCCCTGAACTTAGGCTACATAAACCTTTATTTAATGAAACATAAATATTTGTAACATTATTTTTGCTTTTTTAATAATAATGTCATTATCATTTACCATCCACTTCCTTTAAAGCCAAACCTAAAATAACTTCTCTTATAACCAAAATACAATCGCATGAGCACATAGACCAGGCCGCATGAGTGCAGTTATTGGACACCTGCTCGGCTATGCGACTAGGAGGGCCAATAGACTCCATAGAAGGAAATCAATAAACCGAAATTCCATGCAATTGCAATAGATTTCATAAAGCAACAATTAGATTACGAATTATGTTGTCCATCACTTAAAGGGGACCTATTATGCTTTTTCAACTTTTATGCCCTATAAACGTTGTTATAATGATTGATAGTCATGTTTAACCATACTAAAGTGTCAAATAATGACGTACATGAATTTCGACGTATTCACTGCTGACAGTCTGGGGTGGCTGTTTAGAGCGCTAAACACTCGGGACAACGTTTGCGATTCACATTTCCGGGAAATCATCTACGTAGATGCACTCCTGCCGCGCCCCCATATGCCTGGTCAAGTCTGCCCGCGTGCGCGCTTCAAGGAAGGTAACCAATCACAACGGAGTTGGGTTGGCAGGAGGGGGGCGAGGGGGCGGAGAAGGACGAAACCGAGCGTTGACAGAGAAGGCTGAAAGCGCCCAGATGAGAGGAAGAGTTTCCCGAAAATCTACATCGTTTTTTGTGTATGGATAAACATGACTATCAATCATTATAACAACATTTATAGGTCATAAAAGTCGAAAAGCATAATAGGTCCCCTTTAAGAAAAAGCCAATAAAATAGAATACCTCTATGCATATTATACCTTTGCATGGAAATCTCTTTCTTCTCTTTGATGGACCCACAGTCTGCCTTCAGACTCTACTGCCGTGGCTGTGGGCAGCTTCATCCAGGTGGTCTTTTATCACATCCACCACCACTGCATCACTCCTCAGCAGTGTTATTATGGAGGAGAGATACAGTCGAGTAAATTGTCAGCATTGCCTTTAAATGCAAGGATATAGTTTGTGTGTGGGAGTATGCGTTGAATGTGTCTGTATGTTAGATATAATATAGAATCGAAGAGAATAACTCAAAGTGCCCATGTGGAAGAGAGTCAACCATAGAGTGCCTGCATCAACTGAAGATTGCCCGCCTGTGGGGTATACTATGAACCTCGCTGAACATACTGTGGCAAACCACTCCCTCAGGCCAGGTGGGCCGAGGGAGTGGTGGTGAATGGAGTGTACCGCCAATATCCACCAGTCGGAGCCAGAGAGCGTCCAGTGCGTCACACTAATCGGCGCAATGGGGAACACCTGCGGCGGAGGACGAGGAAGACGGGGAACAGGAAGGCTGTTTCATGTTCTTGTAGGGGAGAGAACTGGGAGCCCGAGAGAACCAAGGAACCTTCAGGACCCGATATGGGCAGGCCGAGAAGAAAAGTCGGTCTAGCGGACCAACAGGGAGCCGCACGCAAGGACTATGCTCGCCAACGAGGAACGCCCCACCGGCACAGCAGTCCAGACGGGAGCGACCTCCCTCTCCAGGGACAAGACCGGCCCGGCCGGAGAGACAATTTCGCAGTGACTTTTCCATGGCTCATGGAGCCAGTTGTATTATTTCAGTTTATCCCACGTTTGGCATCGACCGACCCACAGGTTTTTCGGTTATACCTTGAATAAATGCCTCTTTTGGTTTTGCACGGACCTGGGCATTTGGAAATTCCCGAGAAGTAGAGACAATCCTGGGGCCGGGTCGCCACATATGGTGGAGAATGCAGGCAACCTGACCACGCTACGGACTACTCAGGTTTACCAACCCACCCGCCAATGCAGTACCCGGATGGAGCCGCCGCCCAGCGTCAGCAACGGGACCACGCCCTGGCAGCCGCCACCCAGAGGGACACCGCCGAGAGCCTCATCCTTCTCCGGGAGGCGGTACTAGGCCTCACCCAACAGGCAGTTCATGAATCCCGCACTCCGCACCGACCAGCCGCCTCACCAAACTCCAGACGACGACGTGGAGGCCTACTTGCAGTTCTTCGAGAGGACAGCACGTCGGGAGAGCTGGACGGAGGACCATTGGGCCCACATCCTGTCCCCCTACCTCACCGGACCCGCA
The DNA here is from genome assembly GCF_902167405.1 of Gadus morhua. Classification (NCBI taxonomy): domain Eukaryota; kingdom Metazoa; phylum Chordata; class Actinopteri; order Gadiformes; family Gadidae; genus Gadus; species Gadus morhua. The sequence goes on from NC_044052.1 coordinate 14,541,554, forward strand.
CAGCAGGCAAGCCAGGACCTGGCGCGGAAGCGTGCCAGTCAGTACTCGGTGTTGAAACAGGCGATATTGGCATACTACGGATATAGCCTTGCTGTCAGGGCCCAACGCTTCCACGAATGGTGATTTGACATCCGAGGCGCCGTGCGGACTCAAATCTCCCCACACGGGAGGCTTATCCGATGGCTCGCAGACGGCGAAGGACCCAGACTCCTGGACAGGGTTTTAATAAACAATACCGTCCGTCAGCTCCCGCCAGACGCCCGGAGAACCCTCGCCACCAACCACCCTGACACAGTAGACGAGCTGGTCCGGCAATTGGAGAACTGGCAGGTGGCTCAACAGCTGAGTTTAAGCGTCCGGAACCCGCCGAGACGAACCGGGACCGGCGAGGACCGAATCCATTGCCACGAGCACCCACACCGAGACCGCCGACCCTCTCCCAGGAGACCCGAAAGGATAGACGGTGCCGACGAGGGACGGTCAGGGCCGGGTCTCCTGAACACCTGTTGGGCGCATCAGAAGCCCGGGGCCCCAACCCTCCCAGTACGGGTAGGGAATAAGGACACTCAGGCCCTCCTGGATACCGGCAGTGTCGTGACCCTCCTACGCCCCGACCTAGCTGGGGGATGGCGAGGAGAGCCCATAGATGTCCCCTGTGAGCACGGGGACATCCGCACATACGAAACCTGCCATGTGGTAGTGCGGACCCCCGAGGGATGTTTACGGCACGGGCCGGGATCGTGGCCCACCATATTCACCAGAGTGTGGAACCCCGAACCGGATTACAGACGACTGCGGGATCCGCCACGACGGCACGGACGAACCGGCAGATCCGTTTATGGGGCTAGGGTGGTCCACTCAACCCCAGCAGAATCGTCTACCGAGGACCCGAGGGAGATGGCCCCACCCGCACCAGGCACCCCAGGCCACTCAACGGGAGGAAACCCCCGAGCGGGACCCACGGGACCACCCCTGGACGGCTACCGAGGACGAGAAACAAGGGTTTTTTCACGGGTTTTTCTGTTATACCTTGAATAAATGCCTCTTTTGGCTTTGCACGGACCTGGGCGTTTTGTAATTCCTGAGAACTAGAGACAATCCTGGGGCCGGGTCGCCACAATACCCAGACTTTCTTGGGAAAACCTGGCTCGACAGAGACGCAACTCGCGATCAGAGTTAAATGGTACTACAAAGCTCACTTAGGATTCGATTAGTCGAGCCAGGTTCTCCACTTTAAGTTCAATGCGTGTTCATGTGAAAGGGGCGTTTATCGCGTCATTTACTCACCTTTACAAACTTGATAGATCAATCGGCCTATATAAATGCGTACAAGTGAAAAGATTCTGCATAATGTCTATAAAATAACTATGCCAAATGCAGAATTGTTCGCTATTAATCCCAGAAGAATGATGATGATTTCAAAATGCATAAGCAACGTCCGACCTGCCTTATTCTATAATTTAGGGAATTCACTTTAAATACACCCTATGTAAGAAATGCATTGCATATAACAGTAGAGAGGTAGCGGCGGTGGTGTAATGGATTAGTATAAGACCCGGACGCCAGCGACCGGGGTTCAAATCTCGCCGCTTTATCATCATGCCTTTTACCCCCATAGATCCGGTGCCAGCACGGCCTCGAAAATATGGGTTGAAGTTCGAAATAAGCACAAAAATATAATTCCATAACCTTTAGTGAATAAGTATTCCATATGCATGAGAATTGGGACTTTTTAAGCGCGTCACTTAGAAGTTCCACGTAGAAGTTCAAGACCCACTCTACCACTCTCTCACAGGGACACAATGCGCAACAGTAAGCATTGTCTACATAAGGCCCAACAAGGACGATCAAATAGTGAATACCCTCTGATGAGAACCTGTATCTCTCATAAAGAATATTCTCAGGCAATGCTTAGGGATCGGTCCCGAGAGAGCCTCTGTCGAAGAGACCCCTGCATGAAACTGTCTCCGAGGTCCACGGGAACACCCACAAATGGTGACGGCATTGTCAAGAGGAGGGGCGAGGAAGCTGCGCGTCGCTTTAAGTAGTCGATCTCCCGATAAGACTAAGCTGAAAACCTGCTCCTGACCAGGTTTGGTTGAGAGCATAAGTCACCATGGTGATACAGTGACACTAAAAGAGATCGACTTTCGTGTCCCAGCTAACCCAGGCTTTGAGCGCAACATACTTCGGTAACCCACTAATCGAGGTTCGTAGTCCAGGCCACTGTACTACGTGCTTGCACAACCCCACCCCCAGTACTCGGGTGTGCTCAATTAGGTCATTAGGATACTAAGGCCTAGCCCTGCCCTTGTAGTGGCAGCTATGACTTTTTACATATTCTCACAGGACGTTCTTAAATGGATACCTTTGTCTTCTCTTTTCTATCTGACATTGTCGATCAAAGATAATTTTATGTTCCTTTTTAATATCCTTTAATTGTTTAGCCTCTTGATAATTAAGGTGCACCTATGCACTTGACTTTGATTATACAAGAGCGTTTATACCCTGTTAGACAAGTCGTTTCCCATCAAGACAGATGTTTAACCTTTAGATAGCAGCATGGTGGCGTCTGGAACATAGTTATTCCTTAACGTATAGATTCATGATAGATGTCCAAATATTGTTTGCCATTGTCTTTTTGTCAACAACATGAATTTCCCATGGCTAGACATCCATGTCCAACCAAGTGTCTTGCAGTTGCAAGTTGTAGGTGTCGCTCATAACACTAATTATGGGTCTGCTGTTTTTCTGTACCAGGGCACGGGGTTAAGGCTAAACCGCGAAGGATAAGGCCACTGCGGAGGGCCAGTCCTATGGTCACGCCTCTGTGAAAAGGGTTTATTGATTTTAATTTAGGTCCCTCTGAAGCAATTTTAGTTTGTTAAATGCTACTGTTTGCAATCTAACTGCTAAATTGGTAAGGAGGCAGGGGAAAGGAATTTAATATCTGGTTCCTTGTTTGAGGTTATCAATGTGAAGTGAAGCAAGTTGAACAGATGAAATATAAAGAATGTGTACAGGAAGCAGATGCTAAATGTATGATACAGCCAGTGAGACTTCATACATTTCTTCCTTCGTCATTGACAACAATAGAATGGAAAGTTTCTGTCAACATTTGAAAGATTGCCTTTTTGTGGGTGTAGCACAAGATGTGTGTGGTGTGTGTCTGTGCGTGTGCGTGTGGCTGGTAAACGAGTGGCCTTTAAAGTAAGTGGTGGTGACATGATGATGCATGCAAGTCCTTTATACGCAAAAACTCCTCATCAGAGCAGTGTTTTTCAGAACACAAGTTAGGGTCAATATCACAAGATTTGCACAGAGAATCAATGAACACAACAATAATGGATGGCTTTCATTATACAATTGTCATAAATATTGATACTCTGCTGAAAAATGTACTTCTAAGGGTTTTATTGCCATTTAATAATGTCAATGTATTTATGTATCACATCCACCTTCTCGACAGATATAGGAATACAAATGTGCTATAATTATAATTGACTGGATTTTCCGGCAACACTTTCAAACACCTAATAGGGTTACAAAGTAGCTGCTGCCAAACTATTCTCAATGGCATGAGTTGCCTGTCGGGATATTTTCCTTTTTGCTGGCATAAGGATTCATCCATTAATTTGCACTCCTGCTGATGTATGCACACACACGTTTTTCCCCCAGTAGCTTATGAGTTTCTGAATAAACCCTATTAAGTTTCTATCAGTGACAAAATAATGGGTGGTGGGGTGGGAAGTGTGTGTGTGTGTGTGTGTGTGTGTGTGTGTGTGTGTGTGTGTGTGTGTGTGTGTGTGTGTGTGTGTGTGTGTGTGTGTGTGTGTGTGTGTGTGTGTGTGTCAGATGTGATTTAGTGCTTGTTGTCCCCATATCCTACTGCGGCCTACACTGAAAGACAGATTAGGATAGAGAGAGATAGAGATAGAAAGTGATTTATAGAAACGGTTTTCTAGACTTTTTTAGTTTTAAACCTCCCAAATGACTGATTAGTTTATTTAGCTTATTTGGCTTTGCTTTTGTGATATGTTTTGCGGGTATTATAACGTTATGCTAATGTTGATCGTTTTATCATCCTATTGTGATTCATTCGTTTGTTTGGTAAGCATGGGTTGATGGATGTACAGACAACATCATAGCGTGTGTATAGCTCCGGTTTGAGGAAGCTACTCATTGAATCGGAGCCCCAAACGTTGGCAGATAAAACCTCTCTAAAGCATTGGATCATATTGAGCCATATGGTTCAGTTTCGTCATGACTCCACCAGCGTTTGGCTTCCTATGCTCGTCAGTGCGGAACGTCTGTGAGAGCCCTCTGACAGGGATGGGTTACATGCCTTTAGTTGCTTCGCATGGGTGATGGTTACATGAGTTCAGAGGATTCTCTGCGCGGGGGGGTGCACTGCACACACGGGGGTTGCGTGTGGTCATGTGTGAACGTTGACGCGCCGATGTACCCCAAGGTATGGGCGATCATCAAACAGTTGTCATCAAAGAACTGAGGTTCTCAAATTAAATACATGATGGCACATAGAAGGGAAAAAAGGGTGACACGATGAGGAGATGAGAGACAAACAGAGACCTGGGACAGAAAGAGTCCGGTCCCCACAAAGATAACCAGAAACCAAAGACCACTAGTGTTCAATAAGCTTCTGCATGATTATGACCAGAATCAGCATACTGCCTTCTGTTTGCTGGGAGTTTTTTAGACTGAAAGGTAGACCCACAGGCACACACACACGCACACGTGCACACATGTGCATACACCCACACAGCATATTACTGCGCGTCAGCAGGTCTGGGAAAAAGGCTCATCAGTCAAAGGGAGCTTTTGCCAACAGCGAGTTCTACACTGTTACTATCAATTACACACACTGGGCCGTCCTTTACTTTCTTCTTTAATCCCTCTCTTTCCTTTCATCTGCCCCACGCTCTCATTTTTCTGCTAGTTTTAACCCCCTTGCTGCTATCTGTCAGGGCCAGTGGTAAACGTCGTCCTGCGCTTCGGTCTTCCAAGCTTCATGTTTAGCTGGAAATCTGACTCGAGTTTAACATTCATACTTGCATCAGTTTGTCAAAATGGTTCCTATCCTCACCTATGGTCATGAGGGCTGGGTGATGACCGAAAGGACGAGATCGCGGGTACAAGCGGCCGAGATGAGTTTTCTCAGAAGGGTGGCTGGCGTCTCCCTTAGGGATAGGGTGAGAAGCTCAGCCATCCGTGAGGAACTCGGATTAGAGCCGCTGCTCCTTTACTTAGAAAGGAGTCAGCTGAGGTGGTTCGGGCATCTGGTAAGGATGCCCACTGGGCGCCTTCCTTGGGAGGTGTTTCAGGCACGTCCAGTGGGGAGGAGACCTCGGGGAAGACCCAGGACTAGGTGGAGAGATTATATCTCAACACTGGCCTGGGAACGCCTCGGGATCCCCCCGTCAGAGCTGGTCAATGTGGCCCGGGAAAGGGAAGTCTGGGGCCCCTTGCTTGAGCTGCTCCCCCCGCGACCCGACCCCGGATAAGCGGATGACGATGAGGATGACGATGAGGGACTTGCATCAGTTTCACTTACGGCTTGTGGCAGATTGACAGCTGGACCGGCTGATGTATCGGGCCTACAGGAGGATGAGCCACGATGTCACAGACTGCCTGGTCGGCTTGATATGACTGAAGAAACAAGCAGCGGTTTTAAATGGAACTTTGTGTGGCATTGAAGATAGTATTGCATTTGGGTTTTCTAGGCAAGCACTTTGAATTAGGGAAAGGCTGTTTTTTAAATTTTTTTATAGTTATGGGCATGATGGTTCTTTTTTTAGGTAACATAATATTTGTACAAATTTGTCAAAATGGCAAATTTGGCATCCCGTTTCAGAAAAAATCGTAAAGGCTTCTACATATTTATTATTTCCCTTGAAATGTAGTAAAAGGAGTACAAATATAATGTAACTGCTCAGATACAGCACAAGCAGTGCAAGGTGTAAAATATAGCACTTGAGAAACGTACTTCCCACCCCTGCTGATAGGTCTAGGGTTTTGCCAACCTACTCAATTAACTTGATGTTGGCACTGTAATTATACTTAATGTCAGTTTATTAAATATAGGGTAACATATGGTTATTTATATATGGATAGGTATGATTAGTTAAGAAGAGACATATTTTGGTTTGGTCAGAGTCCAATATGCCTCTTAGCTGTCAATACATTCTTCACCCACATTTGTGACCTTATAAAGTTATATTTTATCATTTTATTGTCCACATCTGCTAATTGAAAAGGCACCTCTAGATGCAAATATCCCACCAATTCATATATCAAAGATAGCTTATGTCTAGATTAGATAAATTACTTCTAGCCACAACAATGAACACAAATAATTCAATGTCATCAAAAAAGTCCCTTGGACTTTACACTAAAGATTAACAATGATCTACAACATGAGCAGGGAGCATGTGCAGAACATAAACAGAAACCAGAAACAACATACACTATGCTTAAATATATACTGTTTTAGGTGTGGATGAAGTAGCTGTTCCACTACTTTCTGGTCCCTCTATGATCCAATTAAACAGCAAAATCTGGTATTTAACTATTCTTTTTTCCTCCAAATTATCCTTTTTCTGCACACCAGATATTTCGTTTAAGTTTTGGGTCTGCGGCTGCAGGCATGTGGAGGGTCAGTCTATATTCATCATATCATCATAATGCCCTTAAAGCCCTGATGATCTGTCCAATTCATTCTCCCAGCACCCCCTCTCCTGGGCATGTCTGTGTCCACTGACCTGTGATCACAGAGGGCAGCGCAGTGTTTAAACATGCTGCTGCAATATGCATATTTGAATAGGAGTAGACAAGGACCTTAGTATCTCCTAGGCTTAACAGAATAAGCACATTACAGAGTGTATTTGTAATGTCATTCTCATTTCCTGACTTTAATTAAGGTAAAGCAATTATTGAAATGATGTAAACAAACGACTTTTACTGCAGAGGGAACTGTTAAAGGTTGTCTTGGTAGGAGTTGTTTTATGTTGTGTTTGGAATCTAGTTTCGATTTAACTTCATGCACTGCTACCCTCTCTGGAAGAAAATATCTTTCATCACAAGGGACAAAACCTGCTTGGTAAAATAAAGGGGAAAAGGTTGAATAAAACATGGTACATGTTAGTATTAAATACCCAACCTATATTATGTGCTAATGTTAAGCTTGTATTGTACATTAATGGTCCATTTCAGAGTGTAAATACACACGTACTAAGCAATGTAACAACCTGTAACAGTATGTATTTATATGCTATAAAGAATGGAACTACCCATCCTTGACCCCAAACGCCCTACACTAGTGTGGAACTTGCCTTAAGCCCTGACCACACTGTGTCATTATATGCTGTTCCAGACATTTTTAACAATTAAGTACATTTAAATGTTGTTACATTGCACATTACATACTTGTGTGATTGCAATGTAACAGGAACTTTAATATAACGTTTAACTGTAAATATTCTAATAAATGCTCATGTTACGTTTTATTAAGCAATCATATAGTATTGTCATCTAATGCTACACCTTGACAGTGGGTTTGACAAGTTAGGGAAACCTCGTTATTTAAAAGTTAAATTTGGCACGTTAGTGTGCCGGCGCCGCTTTTCATCGTCTCTGGAATCAAAACATGACAAAACTTAGAGTACAGATGGTGGTATTCATATCACTGCCAATGGGCTCTTTAGATATTTACCTTTAATTCAGTGTCACTCTAAAAAAGTGCTATTTGGGTCTGTGTGTTCATGTGAGCTTGAGCATGTGCCTGTGTGTGGTGTGATGGCGTATGGGGGTGGAGAAAATGAGAAAGAGGAGAGAAGCATTTATAGACAGGAAGGAGGACAAGATAAACAGAACGTGGATGAAGAATAGACAAATAGGAAAGGCAGATGAGGTAGATAGATGGATGTGCTGGCGAAGGGAGGAAAGGGAGGAGACAGATAGAGGGCTGTGGAGGAAATAAATGACAGTGATGGAAAGAGGTGAGGCAGAGAGAGAGAGAGAACGAGAGCAAGAGAGAGTGAGAGAGCGAGAGGGCGAGATTCAGAGAGAATAAGAGCCAGAGAGAGAGAGAGAGTCTGGGGGGGGGGGGGGGGGGGGAATTACGGAGAGAGCGATTCCTCAGCAATTCCTCTCGCAGATGTCATGTTTACAACGAGGAGAACTGAATGATTTATCAAAAGGACACACACACACGCACGGGGCGGTTACTTGGCTCACCCAACTACACACTTGCACATTGTTTTTAATGAGAAGAATACAATATAAGAGCATTTGTTATAATGCACTGTTGTGTATTATTACTTATGTATGATAGTGTATCCGCCTCCAAACCTGCACGTGTTCCTATAGCTCCTGAATATCAACATGAAGATGTCGCGGGGGGAAAAAGCTGTAATGAGAACATGTGTCATCCTGAAACCAGGTCATGTAATGAACAACGGAGAGCCACCCATGTGTCAAGAATCCCGTCCGGAAGCATTGAATGGAGTTGGTTTCTAATAAAGCTATTGACCATGAAGCTAACAATATCAATAAATAGGGGACAAGTCAGCAAGAATTGTATTAATTGGTTTAACACAGTTCTGTTACAGATGGGTTTCAGAATTGACCACAATTTTAATGCGGGGTTTCAACAAGCAAACAAGCTTTGTTGATAATAACCAGTCAATATTAATGATGCGTTGTTAACATAAATGTTGTCCCTAAAGTTGCACTGATATTGATGTAGTATTATCACTAACCTTCCCACCAATACAGCTATGTCAACAATTTTAGTTTTGTATTCTACAAAAAAACGAACTTTAGTATTTTTTCCTTCATATTTCTTTCAGAACAGAACTTATTCTGTATAAAATCAGAAGATGTAAAGTATGCATGTAAATGCATAGTGATCAATGACTGAAAGATGAATGTTGACAATTCAAAAATTGTCTAGAAAAAGATTTTCTTTGCCAAAAACCCTCATATCTAAGCATATCAAAGGTCACAAAAAATGAGAATAATTTTCATTTCATATTGATGTTTGAATTGGGTTGCTATGAAACTGTTTAGAGTCCCGATAATATACTTTGTATATTACGGGGATTCAACATTTTCTTTCCAGTAATTGCCTTATTGCATCTCTAATGCATTACTGAGCACCCCATCCACAGCACCATAGCACTACGCATCACGACAATTCACACAATTTGTTCAAATAGAAGATGAAAATCCGACATGAGGTAGACATGACATCAGTCTCTGAGACCAAGAGGTCGCTGCGGTTCTATTTATCTTCTGGATTATTGGCAGGCAAGCTGCGGCCCAGCTACATTCCCCCGCACCTTTAGTTCAACCACAGGCCTCAAACACTGCACAAAGTGTTCTGCACTGGAGGACCTTGATATGAGTAGTTTTCACAACCTCAATGGATTCACAGTACACTACAAAGCTTACTTATTCCAACGGCAGACATGGATTCCTACATTTGGATACACAAATAAAGCTCATTGGTTATTATTTTCGTTGGTACGGAACAGTGTTAATTTTGTCAGCTATTTTAGATTAAGTCTTAGGGCCCTATCTTGCATCCGGCGCAAGTGACTTAGTCACTGGCGCATGTGTCGTTGCTAGTTAACAACTGGCGCAGAGCGTTCTTTTCCCACCAGCGCCACTCGCCGGTAAATTAGGGATTGATCATGCGCCCCGAGGGGCGGTTCGGCGGAAGGAGGAGGCGTGTTCTGGCGCAAACGGTATTTTGCCCGTCTCTGAATATACCATTGCGCTACTGACCAGGAAATACCTGGTTTAAAGTCAGTGGCGCGTTGTTCAGATGCTATTTTAAGGGCGCATGCATACATGCTCATGCGATGCATACGGATTGCTTGTGCACCTCGCGCATACACTTTGCTTCTCTCATCTACCTAGCCGCACATTCTTGGTAAATTATTTGGGAAAGAACAGCTGATGCAGCGGTAATAAGTTGTACTTTTAAATCAATGCATCTGCAAACACCGTACAGCAAACACATATTTTCTTGACACAGACATCGTGTAGGCCTACATGCCCATAACATTTAGGATTGACGAGTAGGCCTATTTGATCGTGAAAAACATTGTTTTACCGCGAGTGAGTGTTAAAAAGAATGAATGAATGCGGGCGCGCGTGTGTGCTCTGTTTAAACACACGCAAACTAAACACTCTCATCATCATCTCATCTTCGTTCGCTTATCCGGGGTCGGGTCGCGGGGGGAGCAGCTCAAGCAGGGGGCCCCAGACTTCCCTTTCCCGGGCCACATTGACCAGCTCTGACGGGGGGATCCCGAGGCGTTCCCAGGCCAGTGTTGAGATATAATCTCTCCACCTAGTCCTGGGTCTTCCCCGAGGTCTCCTCCCCACTGGACGTGCCTGAAACACCTCCCAAGGAAGGCGCCCAGTGGGCATCGTTACCAGATGCCCGAACCACCTCAGCTGACTCCTTTCTAAGTAAAGGAGCAGCGGCTCTAATCCGAGTTCCTCACGGATGGCTGAGCTTCTCACCCTATCCCTAAGGGAGACGCCAGCCACCCTTCTGAGAAAACTCATCTCGGCCGCTTGTACCCGCGATCTCGTCCTTTCGGTCATCACCCAACCCTCATGACCATAGGTGAGGATAGGAACGAAGATCGACCGGTAGATCGAGAGCTTTGCCTTGCGGCTCAGCTCTCTTTTCGTAACAACGGTGCGGTAAAGCGAACGCAATACCGCCCCCGCTGCTCCGATTCTCCGGCCAATCTCACGCTCCATAGTTCCCTCACTCGCGAACAATACCCCGAGGTACTTGAACTCCTTCATTTGGGCAAACTAAACACGTAACGCATAATACAATCAATGGCAATGTCTGTGACCGCTAGGCCTGCAGCGGATTCGAATTGTATCCGAATCCGTTCGGTTCGTTTACCACAGTTCGGAGCATTCTGGAGATCCGCGGATTTCGGTTTCATGAAGGCATTGCCTTATGTAGCGTATTTTGCCTACTGTAGCCTACGTCCGATACAAAGGGTGTTTAGGACCCAGCGGAATGCATTCTCTCCAGTGCTGCCCGAGCCAATGAGACTTTTCCCGCCCCTCCCTTCAGCGTGTCAGCGTTCAAAACAAACTGGGCTTTAAATGATTCCTAAATTTAAAGAAAGTAATTGATACAATTATATTCTAAATATACGGGAGATAAATACAAACGGGTGATAAGCGGGATAACGGCCTTCGAGGTCGACCGGTTCGATGGAAATAATGGACAGGTAGAGGCAACTCTGGCTTCATGCTGCGCTCGTCGCCAGAGTTCTAAGCCTCGTCGGCCGTTATCCCTTACATGTTACACTCAGTGCACCATGTTTTCAAATGCATTTAGGGGAACATTTATTGCACAAAAAAGCCTTGCAAGTTGTCTGATTGCAGTCAATTAACACATTGCAAATAGCCTGTGGGTCTCATTCATTTTTGTGTTTCTCCCCCAAACCCTCCGTCAAAAAAAAGTCTGCCTTTTTACTATCACGGACATGATCCTAATCCGAACCGTATCCGAAACCGAGGCCCAAAACGGTTATCTGAACCGAACCGTGGACACACTGATCCGTTTCACCACTAGTTACCGCGGGGACACATGCATATTAGGATAGCATACAATACTGATAAGAAACTATGTTTATAACGTATTGCGTATATCATTAAATAGAACCACAGTTATCGCATATCATATGTTATAGCCTATCATACGTTTTCTTTGCCAAAATTTATTTGAGGACTCAGTATTTCTGAGGTTGTGGAAGAAACCCCCTTATTCCATGTGGGAATTAGGCCATATTATTTGGCAATAAACTAAGCCATTTGCAGTTTGAAATTCATGTGCATCTGTCTCATCGGAGACTGCAGACGCGCTGTCAAAATATCAAGTCGTCCGATTCAAATGCGCTCATGGCTCTTAAAGGGGATGGGAGCTGGCATTCTCATTGGTTCGTTGCACGTTACGCCCAAACCACACCTACGGGTAATTAGGCTGCTTCAGACCAACCCTTTTGACACTTGCGCCGCGGCGCAAGCGTCATTTATCCGCCTGTAAAATAGCGATAGCGCCGTAGGACCGCCCACAAAGCTACTTGCGCTTTGCGCTTCCCACTTGCGTTTCAGACCGTTAAAATAGGGCCCTTAGTCTTAGTCTTTTGACGAAAATGCTTATTATATTTAGTCACATTTTAGTCATTGTTTTCCTTTGTAGTTTTAGTCTAGTTTTAGTCGACGAAAAGTCCTTACATTTAAGTCAAGTTTTAGTCATTACTTTTATTCAAAATGTTTTCTCTTTTTAAACTAGTTCAATTAGGCTAACCCTATATATATGGACACCTGCTAATTTGTTCCACTCAAATAGAGTACTAAAGTGAAAACGTTACGTTTTCCTGGCAACCGGATTTTCAGTTCTAAACAACCGAACGAGAGATGGCGTTCTCCATTGCTTCCATGTGTTGTTTCTTTCTGTCGAGGCGTTCATATATTCCCCTGGGGTATTAAAAGGAAAAGTTTGCAAACGTTAGTTTAGTTTAGTTATTTTTTTAATATGAAGACAATCAATTCTCAATATTACTTACATCATTGGTAAAGCAAACTCACACATCAATTCGCAAAAAGATTGTTCCTTTTCTATAAAAGGTTCGTTTGGCATAGGATTTCCCTTTCTTAATTTGGTTTGTGTAGAACCGAAAATCTGCTGCTATCGAAACGTGACGTCACACTTTAGTACTCTTGTCTGTTCAGCCTTCAAAACGATAGCTGGTAAATTGTGAAGAATGCATCAAACTGTAATCAGAAAATGCGGTTATATGCTATAAACCCTATAGTATCTTGGGTATAAAGGCTGGGACGAATTTCAAAGTCCAACGTATGTTGAAGTATAGACCGTGGCGATTCCCATTGAAAACAAAATGACATTTTGTCATAGTTTTTATTATCAAAGATCTATTTTTAGCTCGTCAACGTCACGTCTTAGTCACGGAAAAAGGGTCGTTGACGAACATTTTTCGTCATATTTTTCGTTAACGAAATTAACACTGGTACGGAATCACACTGGTGGTCTTTAAGCTTAAAAAAACACTAACACCCCTCCAGGTGCATGTGCCATCACAATAAATAGTCACAGCTGTGGCAAATGGAGTACCAAGCAAATATCAAAAATGAAATAACCATGTTTTTCTCTGCAGTGCTCTCTAGAGAAAAATAAACAAAGAGCTCACCATCTATGCATGCATTTTATTTGCTGTCCTCTCACCTCCTCCTCAAACAGTTTTGTTTTTTGTATATATTTTTTATCAGACCTGACTGAGATACTTTTCTCAAATAACCTTGTATGTGCACATGGTGTGTTAAAAAAGCTTTATGATGATTTACTACAAGTTAGTGTAGCAAATCATAAAATGACCACGAAAATTCATCAGAGATTAAGGAAAACAAGTAAAAATAGAGGCTTCTCCGACAACAACGCTACAGCCAGTTTGTTCTCCTTTGAAATGTTCATTTCGGGTCTGTTTTGGCTTGTGTTTTTATACACTATTAGCTGACTCGACTCCGGCCACATCCTATTTAGACTCCCCGGGTTGCCAGATATGATACAAATTAAAACACAAAACACAGCGTGCTTCAGACATGAAGCAAGCAAATTAACTGGATCTGAGATTGTCTTAGGTTCTACCCAAACTAAAAAGCCACTTCCTCTTTCGAAAAAGCTTCATGACCAGATTATTGCTAAACAAATACATAGTGGTGATGCTTTTGAAAGATAGAGATACCTTGGAGCCCAGAAGGATTTCGAGCTTATCCACTTACGATGTACGACTCGTAGTCACTTGTCCTTGTCAAAATATAATAATTGCGCTTGTCTCGAAATATATTGTTGCCCTTGGCTCATCTTGCGCCGCCTGTGTACGTTCAGTATTGTTAACCTGGCAACCAACGTGAGCTTCAAATCTGGGGAGGAGGGGGCAGCCGGAGACAACTCTCCAGTATTGGGAATTTAGACTGCAGTACCCACTTTAAATGCTCGGTGTCAGTGTTACATATAATACCATTCAATGGATTTTTTAATATGTTCAATTAAGGGTCGCACAAATGCTCAAATAACGCTCTAATGGATGGCAGCTAGAAGGGAAGTAAATAGGGTTGAATCCCTCTAACAATGTAATAGGTTAACCTGGCCTGTCCTCTGGTGGTTGGAGGGAATTGTTCGGTTTAGAACTAAAACATCATGTTGAACTAAACATTATAATAGAGGAAAGGGTAAAGATTGCATTCAAATGCATTGAATTAAACATGCTAACATCAAGGCTTGATATTAATTATTGGAGTTAATGAAATACAATCAGCCAAGAGACAACTGCCATTACGATTCGGTAAACAAAACAATTAAATATCCTTGAGCAAATTGGTTATGAGTTTGTCACTCAGTTTGTCTTCCCCCTCCTGATTCCCTGTTCTTTTCCTCTCCCCTCATTTTCACTCACCGCCTCTCACGGTAATTGGCTGAGAATGATTGCTTCTGATAGCATCTAATTGGGAGCCAGAAGTAGTTCTGACTCTGGTCATTTTAAAGGTTTGTGCCTGTGTGATGAACCACAAACCTTAATGTGAATGCCAAAAAATGTTCGGCACAAAAATTATATACTGATCGTTTGAACCTTGTGGTTAGCATACTGCAGAATTGGTTACGAGTAGACCTACATGAGTCTAGGAGGGCTCATTGCCAAATAAGCATACGTTTTGTAGAAAGCTTTCTCAATTCAGTTGTTCAAGTTATGTAGATGTCCATCTGTTTTGGGAAAACCTTGTTCTGTTGAGGCTCTCCAACTGCTATTGAAATGACAAGTTTTCCGTAAAGGATAGCCATAAACAACATGCAGACTGCTGACTCTAATCAGAACCATTGGACTGCCACAAAGATCGCACCCACGAACCAGCAGTTCAATTAAATTAATTGGCGCACACACACACAAATTGAATTTTCTGAATATGTCACATTGGCACACAACATGAACACAGTGCATATGAATTATGTAAGCCTGCACGTGTTAGGTAATACAAGATTAATTTAAATGCATTCTCAGCTGGTAAACCACTGCGCCCACCCTGCCAAAATTACTCCTCCAGGATAGTGTCATTCTATTCATAATACCCATTTTTCACAAGTTCATGGGAATGCATGAGGTGTTCTTTTGCGCACAATTACACTAATGTACCCAGAGGTTGCAGTGCAGAGGGAACAGCAGGTGCGACAGCAGCGGATGGCTTCTGATTGCTACGGAGACCCAGCATCATCTGAATAAGCAGAGGCACTTCAGCACTAAAAAAAATACGACATTGTGTTTTACCTTTAACAAACCAGGAGAACAACATCATTTGCAGTAAACCCAAGCCTGCTACAAAGATGATGTTATTCAAACACGCGCGCACATTTGCAGGCACGTACATGAGCACACACGCAGACATGCACACACACCAGTCGACCAGTGTATGGTATAACTATCTTTTCTGTGCAATTAATTAATAGCATGATTTAAAGGATGCTTTGGAATAGGTGGTCACAGAGGTTAGGTTATAATATATTACTTTTTAGGTTGAATCACATGTAAGAATGCTTTCATACGAAACTGGTCTTTGCCATTTGTATTCATAAGGATTTAGTCATCTTCATTGTATTGCCTAAGAATTCTATGACCCAGCTGAATGATTCAGGCTCAAACTGCTGTCCGTTGAAATATATCACATCACACATTCAAAATTGCAAACAATGATGACGATTTGAGTGCTAGTTTGTAAATTGAAAACGATCCCTTTATTACTTTTCTACAACCCCTTTTTCTATGTGGATCAGAGTTGGCCATTATACTTCAGGATAACTACGGGGATTGTAATCACTCTCTGTATCAAAGAACAGTAAGACAAGACAGCTGTATTAGTGATATATTCATGCAATACCAATAGTTATACATAATAGTTAGTGATATATCTCCACTGCATGTTATTTATATAATGATGACTGATGATGACAGTAATAATTATATAATAATTATTATTGGTAGTTCATCATTTGCAGGTGTTTATTTTGCTATAGAGTGGTATAAGGTTATTAACCACCGTTACTAACCCTAATGTTCCATTTCTAGCAGATTATAATACATTCATTTCTTGAACTGATCTATGTTTATTTCGAATTAACATGTAGTAGGAGTGCTTCCTTGTGCTGATCTACATGTCATATTTCTAACTGAAATAGTGCAGTAGTGCTTCCTTGTGGGATCTACATGTCATATTTCTAACTGAAATAGTACAGTAGTGCTTCCTTGTGCTGATATAGATGTCATATTTCTAACTGAAATAGTACAGTAGTGCCTCCTTGTGCTGATCTACATGTTCTATTTCTCACTGATGTAGAACTGAAGTTATTCTGCCATCCATTTGTTCAGTGGTCTCTCAGTTTGACAAAACTGAGATCATTGATCAAAGGATTGAGTGATGATCATATCTTCCCCGCTTTCCCATTTTCAGGTTCAACGTCAATTCTACAAACAAAAAACATCTCAGTAGATAAGGTGATTTAAACCATTGTCTTGAAATGAAAAGAGGCGCTTGACACCCTTCCAGCACTCTTACCATAAGAACCAAAATTGACCTTTTAACAGCCTGCACCATCATTCTTGATTTATGATGCGGGTGTGCGTTGGTCTGTGATGAAACGTTGAAGAGAATGAAAAGAAAACTGAAACAGAATGGGCGTGAGACAACATACTGCGTGTTTGTGAGTGTGTACCATATGGGAGTGCGCCTGTATGTGTAAACCCGGGTTAGTAAAAGAGAATAAAAGCAAGAGAAATCATGTGTATGAGCGAGTGATTGATAGAGTGCGTGTGTGTGCGTGTGTATGTGTGTTTGTGTCTCTGTGATGGATAACTGAGACGTTTTCTGTCTGTGCTTGTCATTTTGGGAACGTGAAAGATGCTGAAACTGCGCGCGCACACACACACACACACACACACACACACACACACACACACACACACACACACACACACACACACACACACACACACACACACACACACACACACACACACACCATTTCTCCTCCTCACCCTTAGCATCCACAATTTATTGGAACCGACTAGTCAAGGACATTTTACCCTGTTCAAGGGGTGGGACTGTCTGCACTGGTTCATAGATCAACCAGAATCCAGTCGATCTACTGTATAAAGACCCCAACAAGGAAAGTAGTCGTAGAATAGTAGAATGGACGATGACAGGAAGGGGAGTAAGTGAGAGCAAGAAGTTATCCAAACTATCGTTATATTGATAGTGTTTATGCTCATATATCTTATTGGAAAGTTGCAAGCATATGGACAGAGTAACAGGAGATTGCAACATATGCACCATATGACTGAGGGGCACAGCAATACGACATGCCATTGGTGGGTGTTGCGTCAACAGGCAGGGAGAATGTTGAAATAATGCACAGGGGTGGGAGGCGCACCCATTGTGTTATAATCTATTAACTGAGAACGATGCATGGAAGTGTTTGTAAAACAGCTTTGTGGTTCACAACCCTAGATTATGTGCACCCTTCATGTGCCACCGTGGCAACACGGCCACGATGGACCTTGAATTCTGAATGAAAGCCGTTGAATCAACTCGATGCCCAGTTAACTGGAATGATGGCTCGGAAACAGTGCGCTCCTCTCAATACTGATGGCAAAGCCAGTATGTCGATGTGAAGAGCCAGTGAAGTACACTGGGTTGGCTTTACCCCGAGTAGCGGTAGCTTAATAGTTGTATATTCACGGCCCTGGGGTGGCAAAGTGGACCTCTCCCTTGAAAGACGAGACACCAGACAGAGGGTTTATAACCCTCCAACTGTACCGGGCAGTGATTCTGTTGTGCCCCGCCATACTTCTCTTCATGGGTCGTTCAACGCTTTGTCTCCGCATGACAGCTTCAGTAGAGCTTCTGGGGACAGAGAGCCCCCTTTTCTGCTCGGTAGGGGTGCCCAGGTTATCACTGGCCGAACAACCAAAGCAGAAAAGCCATTTGAGCTCACCACCTCTTCAGACTCGATGGATTACTAATAAATTATGATGAACGAATCCCACAGCCTCTCAAAATCCTCCAGAGTCTATTTCTTCTCTGAAAGCCTGGAGAGTGATTGCCGCACCGTCGTCGGAGGTCCGCTACCAGGGTGCAGGTGTCACGTCTCCAGTAATGTGCAACAACAAGTTTCTGACCTTTCCATCTGAGGCGTGGAAGCTGCCATTTCTGTCTGCATTTCATCCCAGTAGGGCTGGGATGAAGCGTCCACGCACGAAACCTGGACTGCAGCCAGACACGCTCATTACAGGGTTGCTCTCTGCGGGCCTTTACATGACCTGCTGTGTTACCTGAGGTGTCACCACACTTGGGCTCCCGAATGGAGAAAGAAGATTGAAAGGTCCCCATTGAACTCCTCCGAGGGGTACAAGGGGACCCCCTCCTGAGGACCTTAAAATAACCTTGTAAAGGGGGGTCCACCGCTGTCTTGTGTCAAAAAAGAACTTCTGCCCCATGGCGACGCCTGCTAGGTATGAATTTGGCCAGCCGTTGCATGATACCTTCCGAGCCACACTATAGGAAGCTATTCATTCATTCATATGATGTGTTCCATCCATAGCTTATGTGAACGAGGAAGAAAGGAACAAAGTAGTCGAGGGTCACTTCATGCTCTCTAGCGGAAGGCGTTTTCGGGATTGGCTATCTGGGGATGATGATCTGCAGGTCAACTTCCATGAGCTATCGATCACAGTGATGGTCAACCATTGTTATGTTGACACATTTTTCAGCAGCGCTATTACTTACTTACCCTAAACCTCAAACAAAGTATGACATTGTACACACCGTTTACAACGTATACACCGTGGCAAATTACACTTTCTACATTCATTGAAACACAATAGAGCAGCATCACAATGAAACAGCAGCCTGTGTGGGCTGATGCTCAGGCCGAGATGGGGACAGGAGAGGTCAAGGATGGACCGTTGTGAGGCGAGGCAGATGACAGAGGCCTGGAGATTTACAAACCCCTGACAAGGCAGGACACACCTTACCAGGGGGTCAGGGAGGACTGTGGTGTTCAAAAACACTGGCGTTATGCAATGGAGGAAGGGATGGAAGAAAAACCACCCTGGACCTAATAACTTTGGTATCTAGTTCAACACACATACGTGTACATATGTGTTGTGTGATTCAAACAGGGTTGTGAACGGGGAGGTAAAATCAAAGCAATTTCCATGGGGATTATGCATTTTACTATAACATGTACGCAAACTCTGCACTATAACCCTCCCCTTGGATGGGCCTGGTGTTTATGCATGTGTGTGTGTGTGTCTGCACGTTTCCATTGAATAATGAATAAGGTTGGTGATAACCACAGGCGGCAGAGGGCTTTGGACACAGACACGAAAGCATGAACACACACACAGACACATACACACACACACACACACACACACACACACACACACACACACACACACACACACACACACACACACACACACACACACACACACACACACACACAGCCCTGAGGGAGAATGTATTAGCTCAACAGGATCACAGCTTTCGTGGAGCAATGTTCTGGGTAATGTGCAGGGTGGGGGTGAGGAGGGGGCAGATAGAGAAATGGAGAACTAAAAGAGAGCAGAACGGCGCCAGAGAAAAGTGACTGAGAAATGGTTTGAAAAATGAATGATAACAAGGTCACATCTCTACTTAGCACACAGAGCATGTGTGCGCTAGCATAGACTTGGTCTCTTAAAAGTCGTGCTGGATATCAGCAAGTCTGGGAGTCGAAACTGGCAAGGCATCAGAGGAATTTCTCTAATTGCTCCAAATTATTCCCCAAAATAAAACACTGCTGCCTACGTAGCACCAGCACCACAAATAATCGTGCCTTGCAGTTTGTTAGACGCTATAGTGATCATGATGCATTACTATGGAGATGTTTCTTAAAAACATCTCCAGCACAAAAATAGTACAAACCAGTACCTGCCGAGTGACCTATTACAATGTCATCACACAAGTTAATAAGCTACTGTGTAGTAAGCAATGTGACAACATGTACCAGCATATATGTAACATGTAATAATTGTATTCCTTAAATCCATGCATACTGCATAATACTCACCAGGAACCTTGCAAATGATATCAAAGTGATTTAATAACTGAACATATATGTGGTTGAAGGTCTGGATGACTGAAGTTAGATAATGGATCTAAATCCCTCCATTCTATTTTTGGTGAATGCACTATAACTTGTAAATCAACTTCTTTCATTAAATATTGATGAGTATGAAATTAAATGCCACTAAAATTCCTTGGTGAGATGTCATGTGGATAACAGTATGAGGTGAATGGCCTGTGAATCCTACTTACAAACTGTTTTGCACAAAAATGTTGTTCATTTCCTATAGTATTTGAATAACTTTGCACAAGAGAAAGGTATGAAATGTATTTAACTAATGTATTACGATCATGTGACGATGTGATAATGTGGTATTTTGGGAAATGCATATTATAACAGTTGTATCATCATCTATTATTATTGTTTGTTTGAATTAACTTTAACAGTAAAAAGGAAAAACTGGTTTCAAAGGACGATGCGAGAGATGGTTCCCCCCATCTGTGTGGCTAAATGTTTTTTTTTATTCATTATATATAAAATATGTATTGCACACAGAATACGTTTCGCTTTGGTTTGGGTGTTTTTGAGTGGTCGGAGAAGAGGAGTTCAGCCCATACAATGGGGCTCCGAGTCTGGGCTGATTGGAAGCTTCCAAGCTGTTTTTTCCATCACTTCAACTTGCAGGTTTTCTCCGCCCAGTCAGGCACCAATCAGATGTATTCTACCTCAGAGGATGCAGTCAAAATATGTTTTAGTCTGAGCAGCACACCAAGCAAGGTCTGCCCGAGTGAAGATCAATTCAATAACCAAAAATGTTCTTTCTTTCCCCAAACAGAATGTCCTATTTTTTTTTTTCATCTGCT
The DNA here is from genome assembly GCF_902167405.1 of Gadus morhua. Classification (NCBI taxonomy): domain Eukaryota; kingdom Metazoa; phylum Chordata; class Actinopteri; order Gadiformes; family Gadidae; genus Gadus; species Gadus morhua. Next base: position 14,562,656 of record NC_044052.1, read on the forward strand.
GAGCCTGCCACTATTGTTCCTCCCCGCTAGTCAGGTTTTTAAGCAAATTTCTTTTTAAGCAATACGTTTTTTTTATTCGGATTCTCATTTGTAGTTTAGTTGCAGTTCAGAAGTTGACCAATGTTTGGAGGTAGCAGTTGGTTTCCGATAAAAAACAAAACAAAACTGTTTACTGAGATATGTATAAACACACACTCTGAACTCCCAGTTTAAAAAAAATATTTTCACATACCTGGAGGAATGTTCATAGTACAACCACCTAGGTGGCTGCAACACTCCACCTAGGTTACTTCTATTGGGCTCCTCCAGATAAAAGGACACGGGGTGGTGATGTTGAAATACTTTTTGCAAAGGTTTGTTGAAAAAAAACACATGGCCTTGCGCTTCATGTTACCATCTAGGAGAACTCTCCCTGAGTGTGTTTGGAGATAGCTGGTTCATCCTGTGCACACTGATTACTCAATGTGCAACCTCACCGAGCCCCAGGGTCCAATCAGACTCGGCCAGGTGAGTCCACATCGTCCACACACTCCCAAGATATATATATTTAAACACTTGCAAGCTTACCCACTTGCCTTCCTCTAGCACCCCTTGACCACTACAGGAAGAGGCAAACAAAGCCATACTGAAGCAATTTGCAAAAATAATGGTGTCCTCTATGAGGATGCTGGAAAAGCTATGGATATAATGGTGTCCAAATTCTAGAATCATGCTGGACAATCTGTTCATATAATGGTGTCTAAACTCTGGAATCATGCCACACTATCTGGGGATATAATAGCGTCTAAACTTTAGAATCATGCCGTACATTCTGCGGATATAATTGTGTCTCAACTCTAGAATCATGCTAGACAATCTGCGGAAAGGCCCGTGGGTCTAAAATAGTAATCCCTTACCGATTACTACTGACTAGACCGGTGTCTACTACTTCTGGTGTCGCGCTCGACCTCAAAGTGCATCAATGATAGTTGTATGTCTTCCTTCTGAATCTTTTTCCTGTACGGCTGTTACCTTACCTTACAGTCAGAATATCACCGAATTACAGAATATAACATTTGGCCCAAACAGACAATTTAACAAATTTGTAACAGCGGTACAGTGGGTGGTATAGTTATAATGTGTTTGTTGACACATTGTGAATGAAAAAAAGAAAAGGATAGATTTAGCAATGTGTGAAAGGAGCCTTATTTCTCTTGGCCATGATTTACTGGCTGAGTCAAACTGCACCATGTCTGCTCACTGTAATTGTAAATGGCGTATCTAGGAATGTGTTTGGGATAGCTGTTGAGTTAGTTTGTATTTATTTTTCCCATTGGGGCCGAGGTTCCATTTCTAGGAGTAGAGGGTAGCAACAACACGCTGCCAGTGGGACCGACTCCAGTCCTGATGCCAGGGCCTTGCTCAAGGACACCACCAGGAGGGTGCACTGGGAGAGTAAAGTATCCACACAGAATGGTTCCCCAGCTAGGAACTATGTTCTGCGAGGCACAGCACTGTGCCAACTTGTCACAGCACATTTACGCTAATCTATTCCAAGTTATAGTGCAAGGGTGACTGCTGGGCTAATGGCAATAGCGCTGAACACAGGGTAAGGGAACTAGTTGCTGATTTCTATTAACCGGGTGTATTGATTTTACTTAGGTGTTGTGGCCTTTTCTTAGAATTCCTCTTCCCTTACCCGTAAATGAAGCTTGAGTGGGTTTGATTTCCCATGGTGCACCATGCAACCATATTTATACCGCTTCAAAAAAGGGCTGCATAGTGTGCTTGGGTGATGGGTGGTAAGCCCTTAATCATTTAAGTTTACGACTACTGTCTTTGATATTACAGTTTTTGTTCCATGTAAAATCGGTATGTTATTTGAAGCGTATCCGAGACAAACTTAAACACGCTCGGGGAGGTTTCTTTGACTCCCATAGTTCTTTATTAGGTTGTAAGTGACATTGGCATTAAGCTGGTTTAATTTTCTCTTCAGGTAGCCTGTGCCAGGAAAATAGGGAAGGGAAATAGAATCTTCACAGATCCGACATGAAAGTGGATCAACGTAAAAGGAGAAAATTGTAATGCGGACGATAAATGCTTTTGAAACAGTAATGTCCTGTTCTAATGAAACATTAAAATGTCAGACAAAATAGAACATACATATGGTGGAAAAAATAAATAAAATAAAGACAACCAGACTTCCTGATCGACCGAGGCTTGACTAGTAATAAGCGACACAAGTTGATTAGCACACTTCAGTCTTTGTCAATAACTCAGTAGCAGCTGCTAATACCCCCGCCGTGCTGCGAGAATGACACACTTATTACAACCATTTTTGAAACCATAAATGTAGACCGTGTTCTCTGCGTCTTTCGACAGAGAACACTGTTGGTGATTGTTCGATTTCACTGTACTAATGTCAATACAACCATATACCCCACATGTAGTTACAAATGTCCTAAAGGCTTTATGGTAAAATAAACTAAGCGTCTTATGTGTAAGCCTTTTGAACATTACAGGTCTACAAGTAGTTTCTCTATCTTCCCATAAACTCCTTGGTGGCGGTTGATTAAAAATGCACCGCATTTGGCATGCATGAGTGAGATGTAGCAGTGGGAGGTGGAAAAAAGGACTGCCGGAGGAAGTGAATCCACAGCCAGATAAACCTGAACATAGGAACAGTGATTGGGTAACGTTATCATGCGTGTTGTGTTTTTTGTTTGTGTCTATGTGTAAATATAGCTGTGCTATCCAGATAACAGTCCACAGGCCTCAACAAATTGAAAAATAAGTTAAAGCGTGTATAAGTGTGTGAGCAGGTCCTTGTTGGGAATGGGATGCATCACACCCACACCGGATTACTTAAACACGAATATATAACGGTAGGTATGTATCCTATATGATTCTGGCATATTCAATGACTACTGAAAACTGATAAATGTATACACATTCAGCTGCATGTGTAAATATCTTATACAAATGAAAAGTGACAAATAGTCAAAGATGGAATAATATTCCTGTCTTATCTTGTTTTCAATATGGAAAGAACCTTTCGCTCACAATTCTCAAACAAACTTCCCAGCCTCCGGTAGCTTTTGTATTATGATTGTATTGCCCTTTTGTAGAGAAAAATATATATAATGCCATGCCAGAGGTATATTGATTAAAGTTTCACTTCCAGTATTCAATCCTCAATACGTTGTTTCAATGTCAGTGTTAAACAAGAGTTCTGTATTTGTGGATGGCTGCTATTGTTGGTCTCTTATTATTGCTCATTTAACTATGACGAGTCCGGATGCAGCGAGTGTTGACTCTGATCTTTGTTTGAGGGTCACCATTTGCCCATGTTGATGCCCTTCCCAATTCAAGCATGCTTTGAAGCAGATTCTCATTTGTTCCAGTTTACTTCCTGAATTAATCTTGTATCGTAGAAAGCATTCAACACTTCCCTGTTAGTTTTTCATTACTAAACCTCATGCTGGGATCCGACTTCCTAATGGCTTTCTGTTTGACCAATTCACCTCCATCACTGTTGGCGTTTTCTTTCCTTGTACTATAAAAGGGTCAAGCTTTCCTTTTAGAACATACAGGATTATACACTCTGTATGTATGTCACTGCTTCTTCCCATGGCCATGCTTTCGTTAAAACATACACTCAGAGGTTTGCTTCCAGTGTATATACATACACTCAGAGGTTTGCTTCCAGTGTATATACATACACTCAGAGGTTTGCTTCCAATGTATATATAGTGAAAATTGTCAATATTTCCACCATATAATTGAATAAAATTGTGGTCTAGGCCTACCGGTGATACAGACTAATACATATAAAGCACTCAGCCAAGGGTAGGTATGTAAATTCCCTGAGCATAGTAATACAAGGTGTTGAATTGTGCATCCAACAGGCAATGCTCATTGTGATTACTACTACTAATAATACTATTTTGTATGCAATTATTTACGCAATGAATAACTATCAAAGCAACTGAACAATGCTCATTGCTGCCTACAGAGAATAGTGCAATATGGCGTCAGAAAATTATAATTTGTTTTTTGCTAAATTAATTTTGTGTGCGAACACAATGGCTGTTGAAATAATGCTGTGGCCAATTGCTCTGGGCGTGAAGGGACTGTTTAGAAATGGTAGCTTCCTGGAAATGGGTACAGAACAGTGAGAAAATACTGAAATTTACTATATATATATGCACACACACACACACACACACACACACACACACACACACACACACACACACACACACACACACACACACACACACACACACACACACACACACACACACACACACACACACACACACGTAAACAAATTATGAAAACCAGAGGATGTGACATGATGTCTTATTTTTCAAGCTTCCAAGTTTTTTACTACTATACTTTTGTTGACCTATTAACAAACCATGGGAGATAGTTTGGAAATTACGTTTACTTCTAACATTTACCTTAATAGCAAGCTGTGGCAGTTCAATCACAGTTTTCCTATGGATATAAACAGAACAAGGCAATGATTACCAATAATAATACATGTCATCTAGTGTATGGTATATCTATTATGGATGGATGAGATAGCACTTGCTTTACCCTTAAGCATAGCAAGAGTGGTGCCCTTTGTCCTTGATACAAGCCTATACATACATAATGTAGCCCGAAATGGACACTATCTCTAAAAAGACAGAAACTCAAGGACGCTTGCTTCAGTCTGAGAAAAGAAAAAACATTGCTTGGACCAAGATAAGGCACTTGGCCTTCAAATGGCTACGCTAGTCGCATTTCACATTTCCCAAAATCCCAGAATATACACATCATCTGGGCAGCATGTCTCGTCTTGAGGATAATATGAGGTTACATTTTATTTTTTTATTTGAGTTATACAGTGAATATCCATATATTCTCTCTCCCAGACGGGAGTCAAGAGAATATTGCCTGTTCCCTTTAACTGAAATGGTGTTGTAGTTTATACACAAAAACCTCCAAAGCAGTCAGTTAGTGCCACCTGCAGGACAAATTGTTGCTTCAATAGAAGTTGAAAGATTCACATTGGACTTTCTGACCAAATTACAAAAAGTTCATCCAAAGATATTAAACTCTTTAATAAAATACAAATTAAACTAACATTAACTGTTTCAGGATGTGTTTATTATTATATTTATAGATCAGATCAAAGAGTTTTGAGGCACAGGCACGCCTGCTTACAGACAGTATGGGTTTGGAAATAATGGAAGCCCTCTTTCATAAATTTAAACTACTGCAATAATTAAGTGTTGTGGCAGCAGTGGCTTTCAAAGGATAAACCAAAAAGTCCTACTATGTTATTTACAATGGTTCTTTATGTTGCAGTTAAGATAGTGTGTGGAAATAAGAACAAACTGAAAGTAAAGTTTCAGAGGTAATTAATCCATCTAAACAACCAAATAGCCAAAACATAACAAAGTATGTATTAAAATATAAAAAGGTGATTTTATTTATTATTTATCTGCAAACATGACTTTGTACTGCTAGCTCATCTCTCCTTTAATACTGATAGGGTTTGAAGTGAGGACCCAAATGCAGACGAAGTAACAGATTGAAGTTGAAAAAAGGAATGTCTTAATTAAAGAAATATAATACAAAAACGCCATATGAGCAGTGAAAGCTTTTTCCTTTCAGGGTAACATATTGAAACAATTGCCTAGCCGGGAGATTGACATCCTGGATGCACCTTATATGTCCCTTGCTCTTCTCTATCGGGTTTCTCTCTTGATCTATTTTCGAAACGGGCCTCTTAGGGATGTTGTGTTCATAAAACGGGCAGTGAAAAGGTGTCAGTTCAGAAAGTCCCGCACAGCAGGTACTTTGTAGTACCTAAAAGAGAAGGAAGCTGGTGTCAACGGTTCTCTAACGAAAATCAAATTTCAAATGTCAACCACACAGCTGCTGGGGTTCATTCAGAATGGTTTGTGTGGTTGGATATGAATGACGTTTAAATCCTCATTCTAATTCACCCCCCCCCCCCCCCCCCATCACAGGAAATGGCCCCATTTCTCGTTTAGAGGTCAAGGGTTCAAGTCATGGTCGTTTCCCTCTGGGCTAACACCGGCTGGGGTGTTCACCAAATATGTGAAGTGCACCTCTGACATGGCGTTTGACTATGCAAGTACTAGGACTGCCGACGACGGGCTCCTCTGAGGCAGGTTCCAGGAACAGGACCCTGGGGGACCCAGTGGTGGGACTACAAGGGTCAGACACCAATTATTTCCAGGTTACCCTGCAAGTGTGATCCGTGAGGTAGGATGTGAACAGGGAGAGGGCAGAGCCTGAGATTCACAGTTCTGAGTCATTATAATTAATTATTAACATTGTGAAGAAACATCTCATAAAACTTAATATAATAAAGTGTACACATATTTTTCTAGAACAAACAGTTGTACAGTTATGTACAGTAATGTAACATCTAATAGCTTGCTGAGAGATACCACCAGGTGTGAGTGTGATTAGCCATTACCTGGTGGTATGATATATGTCACCTTTAAAGCCAGGATAACTGCTACAAATTTCTCTGTCCAGACCACAACAGTAGACAACGCAAGATAATGCTTGGATTCTATCCCAGGCACTTCTATTCACTAGACAGGCACTCAATACGCAAGCCACCGTACCGCTTTCAGTAAAAGAGAAATGCTTCACTAAGTTCTTGAGAAGAAAACAAACGCATTCTGCACTATCATGACATGTTTCTGTGGGCGTGTGATAAGAGAAATAATTATTGGCATCTGAGGCGAATGCTATTAGGGGAACATGCTAGGCAAAACACCAATGCCATGTGGTTCATTTCTTTCAAGGAAAACAATGTGTTGCATTTGGGCTTAATCTGCTGATCAGTCTTTAATGACCATTAGGGAACTCTCGTTCATGAGAAAGATACAAATGTCTACAATTTGAATGGAGACTGACTAAGCCCATCTGGAGGAATCCCATCAACAACCGAAGTGTGTAAGTTTGTTTTGCTACTCACAATGTATCATGGCAACCCAGCTCCGGCCCAGCATCCCTGAAGGTCCAGGGGGCAGGTGGTTGAGGCGCTGTACCACCTATTTCCACCAGATGGCGCCACTGAGCGCATTGGCGCTAGCGCCTATCACCAGGTTGTGAAGCGCCTGAGGAGCATTATGTTATATTAATAATAATAATAATAATAATATGGGTATCTTTCAGGGAACTTAATGACACCTTACATGTATAATTAATAAAACACTTGCACTAAATCAAAACAGAGCAAAGATAAAACAACAACTGACTAAAATACTAAGAATTACATTGAATATACAAGTTTGGAGATGTGGATTTTAAGACCTGATTGGATTGTGGGGAGATAGAGTCAGTGTCACGGATGGAGTGTGGGAGAGTTCCAGAGACGAATGGCTGTGCGGCTGAAAGTTGGGACCCCATGGATGACAGCCAGTGCAGGTGGTGAGAAGCAAGGAGGAGGAAAAGCAGGGATTACCGGTAGGGCTGTATGTCTGGAGGAGGTCAGAGATGTAAGGGGGGGCCAAGTTATGGAGAGCATAAAAAGCAAGGAGGAGAATTTCATACAGTACAAGTGACATGTAAGTATATATGCAGTTTCGTGTTTGTGTTTGAACACTGGATGGAGCATTAGCAAAGGTTAATCACCTGGGGAGGTACAGGTGTGTTTTACCTTTATGTTTGTCACTTTTATGAAAGAGCTGGAGTAACGGAATAAGATCCAGCTGGGCAGGGCGCTGAGAAGTGATGCATGATGGTGGCACGGCCGACAAGTAGAGGAGCATGACGGACTGGGATCTGATAAGGAAACAAAAAAGATTATCTACCTTAAGATAAAATATACTCTGAAGTTTCGGGTTTCTGCAAACCGAAGACAAGGGGTTTAATTAAGGCTTGGTAACATTTATAAGATAGACTGAACCAAACCAAAAATATAAAAGGCATGTCTTAGTTTAAAGCCTACTCACCACGTCGAGTTGTAGGCCAAGAGTGGGAACATAGAACCAAGACTATAGATAGAACAAAGTTAATACTAGAACATTGACTCCAATCACAAACTGAGGCACTGTCACAACATGTAAAAAACATAAATACATGAAACATGTATATAAATACGAGACTGTAGACTCATATCACAAACTCAGACAGTCACAACTAGGGATGGGATTCGAGCACCGGTTCTTGTTTAGAACCGGTGCCTTCAACCGATTTCTTGGAATCATTAGCAAGCCTGCTTAACGATTCCGCTTATCGGTTCCGGTCACGGCAAATGCGTCATGACGTCACACACGCGCTGCTTTGATTTGGTTCAGAACGCAGCAAACATGGCGCCGCCGAGGAAGAAGCGCATTGTGCGTTCACACCAAACGCGATGGGGCGACAAGATTCCATACAAAGTGAACGTAGAGACGCGTATCGGGCGAATTTTTCGCGAGGAAAAAACGGCGACAATTTTTTTTCGTGATGAAGCCATCAGCGTTCAACAGCGTGACAACTGAGTGACATGTGTAACGTAACAGCTAATCAGCGTTCAACCGTCAAACTCAGTGCAGTGCAGTCCGGGGTGAACTGCAGCATGATTGTTGCCGTTTGCGACTCCCGGAGCTCTATATATAATAGTATATACTATAATATAATTGTATGTATAATATCACGGCCAACAGCTCTGTGCGCCTCCGGATGGCCGTAGCGTGGGGAGCTCTCATAGGGATTGGGCTTCTCGGGGTTTGTTTACCGGCGTTGCTATGGTTTCCGGTCTTGCGTGTTCCAACGGTTTATTAGGTAGGCCTGTCTAATCAATACTTCATTTTGTTTATGTCCGTTGAATTTTGTTACAAATTGTTACTGTTAGCATTCCAAAAGGCACAAGCTCTTACTTGACTGTTTTCAGTCTGTGTTTTTTAGTTTTATGGCACATAATGATGGCATTTGGGCTTAAAAAGCCAAACATATTTTTTTGTCTAGACCAATTGATTTGAAATTCTACAATTTCCTAATACTAGCCGCACTTCTGATCAGATATTAAAGAGATTTAATACAAACAAACACATTTGTACTTATTTTCCCAATGAGAATCGATAAGAGAATCGATAAGAGAATCGATAAGGAATCGGATCGATAAGCAGAATCGGAATCAGAATCGTTAAATTCTTATCAATTCCCATCCCTAGTCACAACGTCATGTCATATAAATACGAGACATTTGTTTTTCTTGCTTTATCTTAAAACCAAAATACGCATAACATTACGAAAAGGGTAGAAACTAAAAAAAATAATCGGCAAAGCTAAACTCAACTTGCAAGTTAGTGATGGGCATAAATGTACATTTACAAAAATTACAGAGGTCACTGATCGGATGTGCTATGCAAAAATTAATTTACTATTCAACTATGCCTTGTGCTCCGTTATGCAAGCTCCAAGTCTTTTATTGAACAATGTCTTTTTGCAGTTTTGAGTGCTTTGTGCCAACTTGTGCTCCGTCATGCAAGCTCTAGGTATTACACTGAACACTAAACTGTACAAATACAGATCTTATTGGCTGGAGGGTGGTTTGAGATATGCTATACATGTTCCACTGTTGACAACAATTATCTTCTTTTCTAAATCATATTTAAAAAAAATTGCAAGGTTAGATTTAAATGTCATCTTATAACTTTGTATTTGTTACTATTTTTACATGGTTTAATTCCAATTGTTAAAATTAGGGGTGGGGGGATTTTTGTTATTACTTATGTTTGCTAATGAATTTCCCTGGGATCAATAAAGTATCTATTAATCAATCTATCCTTCCCAGTAAAGGGGTTTACTGGTGATTAAAATGGATGAGCTTTGTGAATTTATGTCTAACAGAGTCCTTATGCAGACTCTGTTGTTGCCAGATGGTTCATCCTTATTTTACAATATAAAGAGGATGCCATTTTCACCAGAAGATGTACGTGATTGTCCTCAACAGTGGTTTCTGGTAACAATGTCTTACCAGCACTGTATTCCAGAACTTGAGTGACAATGGCTGATGTTATACCATGTCCCTGGGGGAGTTTGCCAGAAGTTGTTCTCAAATTCTCTGAAAGCAACGCTCCGACTCCCAGCACACAGCAACTATCCCGGCAGATGGTTTTGCCAAACCTCCAAGATTCTTCAACAGAATGAAGGGATGTACGGTGGATGAAGTAAGCAGGCATGCAGGTATGCCTTTCCTTTAGCTTTTTGACCACAATGCCAGCAATGTAGCTGATTGCGGCATCCTTGTAGTCGGACACAGTGTCAACATTTAGGCAGTGCTGGTATTCATGGTCAGAATGCTCCACAGGCTTCAGATCAAACCTGCGCAAGGTGTTTGCTGCAGCAGGTGTGACATCCATGATGGTGTTATTATCACGTAGGATGCAGTTGCCAGTTCCTGTCTTTACTTGGGACTGGAAGAAGACGCTTATAGGCAGCTGTACAGTCCCTCCAGGATTTTACAGGCTTTTTTTGAGATTGTTAAAATGCCTGATGTTGTGTGAGCTATCCAAAAAGTTGCGATGAAAGTTGCGGTGTTTTTAATGTTTTTGTTGCGATTACAGTGCGAGAGGAAGTGAAAGTTGCGAAAAAAGTTGAGATTTTCCTGATGTTATTACTGCAATTTTCCCAGAGTAATTTGTTAAATATTAAGTTCTTACTGGAAAAAACACTAATTAGAAGAACAGAAACACTGAGAAATAATTGATTCTTGATTCTTTCCGCGCAGGCAATTGACTTGGATGCAACAGCCTGCATCATAGTGATCTGCCATCCTGCCTGCAGTTCTGTAGTTATGTTTTGCGGTGGCAAAATGCTTATCAATGGAAGATTTCCGCTTATGTTCCACCACAATATTGCATGCAGCGCAAAATAATTTACCCCCGCTTTCATGTAGAATACCAGGATACTGCTTTTACAAATTTACAATTAGGGCATTTAGCACACTTTTATCCAAAGCGACTTACATCGTTTAATACACACATTAATACACACAATACACACCGACGTCAGAGTCAACCATGCAAGGCGACAGCCAGCTTGTCAGGAGCAGTTAGGGTTTAGTGTCTTGCTAAGGGGCACATCAACACTCAGCTAGGAGAAGCTGGGGATTGCACTAGCAACCTTTCGGTTACAAGACAACTGCTCTACCTCCTGAGCTAAGCCGACCCCTTTTCGCAATCTTTCGCAGTTATTTTCTTCTGCAAGTGTGAAACGTTGGACGTGCTTCACGCTTGCTGATTGTGGAAGATGCAACTGTGTGTTACAGTACTCAAGAGAATCTGCTACACTGCTGCTGAACACCTGAGCTGCATGCTTCACCTTCATCTTCTGTTTCTCCCACCGTACATGAGCCATTTTTAACTTGTTTCCAAGTCGTAATCCCTCCATCTCTTCAAGTTTATTCAACTCCTCAATGCATTTCCAACGGATTTCTCCATTTGGAGTTCAGAGTAAACCTCCTTCAGCCAATGCGTTTCTGAGCAGCTTCAACATATGGCAAACATCCAGCAGCACATGGACCAATTGTGATGATCAGCAGGATGTGCAAAAGAGGATCTCATCTTATTGACATCCAATGTTGCTCCCAGGGCTCTCAGCATGGAAAAGTGGCATGATGGCCCATCGCTAGTCAAAGAGACTGTACGAACTCTGGTGGCATGGAGTCGATGAAGGCATTCACTGATGATGTTGGCACACTCTTCAGTCATTTTGTCAATGGAAATAGGCAACAGGGATTTTCCAGGAGTCGTTGATGGCTACAACCATGCCTTCAACAGTGCCACGGCCAAGGTCCACATAACCATGGAATCTTCCAGCTGCATATTCCACGTGCTTTCGAATGGCCACTTCATCCAACATGAGAGCACAAAGGGTCTCCTTTCCTGCAACTTTTCTGTTCTGCACATGTGAATGCATACAAAATGCAGGCTTTGTAAAACCGGGATCCGCAGAAATTTGTCTGTACCACCTCCGGATGGTGTCGAGATGGGGAAGTACAAGGTCAAACACTTTACACACATATCTATAAGCTTTGGCGGAATAGAAGTGCAGAGTCATCGCAAATGAACGCAACTCCTCCGACACTTTTGACCTTTATCAAGCACCCTTCTGGAGAGCAAGGTCTTATGGACTCCACGGAAGGTGTTCTCCAGCATCTCTGCACAGGCACTAGAAATTAGAAGTTTCTCCTTGAGAGAAGTGATGACCTGAGTTAAGCAGGAAACTTTTATCTTAAAAGTCCTACTCGTCTGCTACACCAATCTATCAATCTTTTTTCTAATAGATCCAAGTTTATTTTGAGCCTGCCTTTTGAAAGATATATGAGATTTCTTCACTGCATTATAATTGTCAGCACTGTTTGATGTTGTGGCTTCAGAAACATTAACCTTTACCTTAACAGCTTCATCAACAATACCTGCAACCTCTGTGGCTTCCGAAACATTCACCTGTACCTCATCAGCTTCATCAACAACACCTTCAACATCTAAAAAGACTTGATTCACATTACTTACCTCTGCCCTTACCTTAGATGGGTGCTCCAGGGCTGCCGAAAAGGGTGGGTACCGCATCTGGCTTGAGTCTGCGATTGATGGTGAAGCAGTCCTCTGTGAAATGGCAGGCACATAATCTGCTACACACATTTGGTACCCACGACATGCGGTTAATGTTTTTCAACCACTGGCGGAGCCTTTCCTTCTGTCGGAGCGGGGGGCTGCGGAGAAATTATGTTTATTATCAACAAGGATATTTCAAATCATTAAAAAAAAAAAACAATAGGAAGGAACACTATCATGTAGTAAAAATATTATTAGTGCAATTTAAGAATCATCCACCTTTTTAATTACACCAAGAATCATCTACCTTTTTAATTAAAAATCCTGCCTCCTTTAAAAAGACACCTGCGTGCAGAGGGAACTTGAAAGACAACCGTTTATCCCGCCCACACTGCCACCGTACGAGACCCGACCCAATATCTTTCCGATATGGGTCTGGCTTGCCAGGCTAGTAGTTTCCATAAATGCCTCGTTAAACCGGCATGTATCACCTCCAACATATTAGAAATAAACCATTTAAATGAATATGTACGCTCATAAAACAACACAGAATAGTCAGTATATCTCAAATTTGTACATCACTTCAATCTAAAGTTAAGAACTGCATCGCTAACATGATCGCTAAGCCTAACAAATAACTTAGCTCTAACTTTAAGCTAATGTTAGCTTGCTGCGTGGTGGAATCCAATGTTATTTGACGATAACGTTTTTTTTTATTATTATTAATTATTAGTTTAGAAATTATCTTTCACATACCTGTAAAGGGATATCTTGGATTCCGATCGATTCACGCAGTTGATTGCAACACAACCAGTCATTTTCGTATTGATTGATGACTATCTTATCACGTGAGTTCGGTGTAAAGGAGAGATTGCTAGCATGATCATCAATTTATAGAGAACGCATTGCCCATCCCCCAATCCGTTCGTGGTCAATGTCGACCAATCAAGTGGTTGAAATTCCCTTTGCTAAATAATAAATTAATGGGCCTTTAGATTCCAGTTTGTTTATCTTTACACATTGGCCTGAAGGTAAAGGTCATGCTATATTAGACCTATTTCCTTGTTTTTTTTATCAAGAACTTGTATGTCTTGGGGGAGAATGGGAAAGAAAGAATGCAAACATACACACACACACACACGCTATGTTTGTATTGCTGTGTAATGTTGTACGGTACTTTATTTATTCAGTACAGCATCTTTTTTTACAAAACAAAGAACCAATCCTCCCATAACAGGATGCTAGATTAGTAAAACACTTTCAAAATAAAGTAAACAATGTAATAATTATGACGAGAAGGGTTCTGCAACCGAATGAGTGACCATTACAACTTCATAACTAAGAATGGCAATGTGCACACAGACACACACACACTAAAGGAAGACAGTAGTTTGATCTGAAACAGCTTTGTTATTGCTAGCCAGTTAGCCTGCCCTTCCTAACCACGATCATAAACACACAGCAGTTTGTTTTGTCAAAAATAATAAGAACAATTAAATTACAGTACTTTTGGTCAGTTGAGGAAAAACATAACAAAATTGGCAATTAAGAAAAAAACTATCGATGATTTGTTATTTCGTTTGTAGTTTTTTTTTTTATCATATTGGCGATTGAACATGAATCTGTCACATAGACACATTATATTGGCAGACGTCTGTTAAAGGAGAGAAAAAAATTATATTGCTTCCAATAGTTTACACTAAATGTATGACAATGATCAAACTTAAGGAATGTGTTAAACCAGTATAACAATCATAGAAAGAAAAAACATCTAATTTCAACGTCACGTCACGCAAGACATTATGCAACCCGTTCTGCAAGGTCTTTAGACCACAAGAACTTTTTTTAAAAGATCATACTCTGATCTTCTCGCCTCCAGTTTCTTAGTCGTCAGGTTAAGTTTGTCTTTGCGCAACCAACTGTAACCGCCGTCCGCTGTTCGAAAGAATTGGTCACCTCGCTAATCTTCTATCCCACCTTGCAACAAAACCTCAATGTGGTTTTGCGTTAATGACCCACTGTGATAACAAATAAAAAAGAAGGGAAATATATTGGGATATTAGTGTGTCAACCCATTTCATAAACTCATGATGCGTGTGCAAGGAAAGACTTGGTCGGAATCGAGGGACCGCAATGTTTAGACTCCTTAGATACTGTGAAAGTCTTTTTTCATCTTGCATGTCTCACAACACCAACCTACACACACACACACACACAGATACTGGAACACAGATGTGCTGTACATTTCACAAAGCTCGAATGCCAAGCAGCTCTTTGCTTGTACGGTGCGCCAACGAAAAAAATAAAAGGATGATAGGATAATAGAAAAAGGTTGAAACACATTTCTAATGATCCCATGATAAGAAAGATACTCATGTTGTTGCATTTAAAAACTACAGTATAGCTGATGCAGCACCTGGATAAGTTATTGAGTGAATAGAGAGGGGGGGGGGGGAATCGAGAGAAGAGACAGAGAGAGGAATAAGGCAAAGAAGAAAGGAAGGATGGATCAAAGGAAGGGTCCACATGACCAGGGTCTAATTTTAAAGGGCTGATGGCTTAATCTTTGCATACTGTTATTCTCCACTAGGAGGCGCAGGGGTGCAGAAGAAAATAAACAAGTAAAAACACACATTTACATGAATGATGGCTGAAAGAGAGGGACACACAAGAGGGGGATGGTGCCGTCCGGAGGGAGTCATCTGAGCCGGCCTCAGGGTCCTAGTGCCTTATCGTCATATTACTGTATGTATTGATACTTCGTGTGAAAATACTGACTTCCTGCATTCAATTCTATTCCCTTCCCTCAGCCAACAGAAAGTAAGTCAGACAGGAAGCCAGAAAGGAAGCAAGAGGTGGTGTGAAAGTGTGTGTGTGTGTGTGTGTGTGTGTGTGTGTGTGTGTGTGTGTGTGTGTGTGTGTGGTGTGTGTGTGTGTGTGTGTGTGTGTGTGTGTGTGTGTGTGTGTGTGTGTGTGTGTGTGTGTGTGTGTCAACATAGGTGCATTGTGTGGTTCTACAGTGATTTTACAGTTCCTTAAGAATTAATTGCACTGGCCTGCAGAGAGAAAGAGCAGGAAAGAAAGAAAGGAAAAGTGCGAGAGGTAGGGAGGAGAATGAAATCAAGAAAGCTCAAAAGTGAGGTGCAGAAGATAGACAGAAGATAGATTGATAGATAGATAGAAAGGAAGGAATAGAGCAATATTTGGAATCCAGTGGCACCAATAAGGCGACCATAAGAGAAACCTCTTTCTCGTGGTCGACCGTCAAAACAGTCTCTCTTTAAGGGTTAAGATCTCTTCGTTTAGTTCACAATTGAAGTTATCTTCTATACAGTAACGCGCACGTTCTCCAAAGATTAGTTTTAGTCTCTCGTTCGCTGACGAAATGGATTCACTTCTGGAGTGGAGATTGCATTGTCATCCGATCGATAGATGCCGAGTCCTCGAGTGATTTGGGAACTGGCCAATGGGGTAGTGTAGCCTCAGGGTCGGAGAGGCCTTCACCAGTTCATCATAGAGCTCCTGTTGAGGGTCATGAAGAAGACCTGGCTGCTGCCACCCGACCGCACCGACGCAAAGAACACCTAGGAGGAGATAACAACATGCAATTACCATTATCCAAAGTAAACCATTTTAGATAAACATCATTCATTGGGAGCTAAGCCTCCTGCTCGTGACCGACTACAAGCACACTGTGGATAGTTTGGTTTTGAACCCCGAACCTTTGAGCTGGAAGTCAAAACCTTAACCACTAGAATTCATAATCTTTACATGTATGCCCCGCCTCATAAAAAACAATTGTCATTTTGCATATGATAATTTTCCATCCAATGATGACCATTCTGATTATTCTTTTTTTTTTTTATAGTAAAATGATCGAGATGTCTCATCTTAACATAAAAATGATCAAGCAGAATCCCCATTTCCAACAGATTGATCTTGGATTGACTCATCTTAAATTAGCTCATCTTACAACCTACGCTCACTTGACTCACAGGACATTTTATGGTCCCTGTGAAAATAGGACACATTCAGTTTCTAGGGTAATTTCGCTTTAATTCCATACTTGGTGGAAGACTCACCTTGTCGTTGCGTTCGCAGAGGAACTTGAGTCTCTGGGCTCTCTTGTGCATGAAGACCCCATCCAGGTGTCCCGTTTCTACAGAGCGGATCTCGATGGCCTTCTCGCCCCAGCCCATGATCTGGTTGGAGTGGATGTAGGCTGGAGGAGGACGGGGAGAAGGTAGAAAAACACCGCAAGTTGTCAGTGGAGATTTCAGGATATATAGTACGTTTTGGTTGCATCTTTTGCGTATGTGAAGGCACTAGGGAGACATGTATTAGAAAAAGTGTTGTTAAATTCCAACTCGTTACTGGACGGTAACTGTATTGTATTTTTCTAAAAACACCAGAACAAATGCTCAGAAAGGCATGTCATGCTACAACAAAGAACTAGTACACAGGGGCAGTGGAGTACGTGAAAGTGGAATTCATCACAAATTCAAAACAGTGTGCTTAAAGTGTTCTTTCTGGAATCCCTATCTGCAATAGCGTTTCCCTTACCGCTGTACCCTTAACACTAACACATATCAACATGAATTCCTCGACTGCTGTCCATTGCGGAGCCACGCCCAGCCATGGGGAAAAGACACTCACCGGAAGAAACGATAGCTCATCCGTGCAAGATTAAAAGACACAAGCCCTCAGTTGCAAGGGATTAAAAAAGAAGCGAGACGAAGTAACCGCAAAGTCTATAGTCATATAGAGGGGCTTCTCTGGCAGCGAAAGAGATCAGTCAAGGAATAAAGCTGGGTGTTGGATCTGTATAAATTATATAGCCTATAATATATCAAATGTCTCTCAAACAAACAGGTCTGTCAAATTGATTATTGAACATCCTTTATTCATGATCGTGGATTTAATAATGATTGTTCAGTCTTTCTGAAACAATTCAAATATATTTAATGGCTTTCAAATGAATCAATCACATTTTATGATAGGCCATAATATAAAACTAAATCTAATACGTGTTTGTGTTGTCGCCATATGTGTAGAGTGGCGTTCTAATCTCAATTCCTTCTTCACATAATTACAGTATGTCAAACAAACTCATTGTGTGCGTTGTTGCGGCAAATTGTCATATGTGCAGAGTGGAGTTCTCAACCGCTTGATTCATTGCTTTATATGTTCATGTAACAGTGCAGGACACAGTGAGGCACTCACTGGGTGGAAATATGTGGAAGCATTTCCCAATGTGTAAACAAGACTAATCTGAAATAAATCCGCTCTCAATGAGC
The DNA here is from genome assembly GCF_902167405.1 of Gadus morhua. Lineage (NCBI taxonomy): Eukaryota > Metazoa > Chordata > Actinopteri > Gadiformes > Gadidae > Gadus > Gadus morhua. The sequence goes on from NC_044052.1 coordinate 14,580,516, forward strand.
TTTTGTTGGGATGAGGTTGCTGTGGTGTGAGTGGGACGGACAGGGGAGGGGGGTGCCCAGACGCAGCTGTAGGAGGGGAGAAGAAAGAAAGGGATATGAATGGTGCGTGCTGCCGGGGGAATCACCCAATTTGGAAGCGGGGGCTGCTGGCCCGACGGGGCCTGACTCCGGAGGGCTGCACCGATGGGACATTTGCCCATTATTTTATTATTTGATGTAAGGTGAGACCCCCTTTGAGAGAATTGGCATGGTTCTCATCAGGCCCTTAGATCGTAGCGCTGCGGGATACAGTTCTGCATGAGGCATTGTGGATTATGCAACCCACAAGGCGGGGCCACTAGTTCTGATATGATCTAAGACAGCAATCCAAGCGATACAATTATTAAAGTAAAATAAACATAAGCACACCACACTCTGCCCTGTCATGGTCCGATGGAAGAACAGGCGAATCCTCGGTTGGGGAGGGTGTGAAACACTGTGTTTCTGTGTGTGTGTGTGTGACTGTGTCTGTCTACAAGCACCCTTGTTTGTTTAAGCCTTCGCACGGATGAGGGCCCATGATTCCGAATCAATGTGTAGAAACGAAAAACACACACACACACGCACACACACACACACACAACCTACCAACAGAGGTGGGCATCTCTCCCCACTGCAGCACCACGTCTTTGGTGATGCGCCCGTAGGTGTTGACGTAGACGCCCTCGTCCTCGTAGCACAGCAGCATCTCCATGCCCTCCGTCCTGGGGAGCACCACGATGGCATGGGGGGTCACCTGGCTCTGAATCTAAACACACACACATGCACAGACCACCGCAGTCAGGAGTGAACACACACATAGGTGAACGCTTTCTCACGTCGTGTAATGAGGAGATGTAGCCCGGTCCTACCAGACTCTCGTACTTAATTTCATTTGCACAGAGAGTCTGGACCTACTCAATTGACAAACGTTAACTCGCTTGAAGGCGGGTGTCTGTTAAAGTTTAAATCTATTGGATCTGCCCAGTGCCACTCTGGATCGGCCATAATAACCAATCGCTAACGTTTGGCCGGGAATCACGTTGTGCGCAGGCTGTAAACAAACCAAACACCGTGCGTGAAGATGTCCGTCAAAGAGAGCTGACTTTAACATCATTGTTCTCAGCCACTCCCTATGGTCGCTGATTGGACGCACGAAATTTGGACGGAGAAAACCCACTAACATACCGCAGCCCCAGAAGTAGTACTGACGGGAAATTCAAATTGAGTGGAAGTACTTAGGCGAGCGGAGCCAGGCTAGAGGAGATGGACACTGACTCAAAGAAACAGCACATAGGATAGGATGATAACAAAAACTAAGTGCTCGGGTCCAAGGTTCGTGACAAGATTCCTTCAAGCCTGCAGGAAACGGTTGCCAGGCCAACAGTGACAGGACGGTTTGCACCCGACGTAAGTGTTGTGCCCTCTCATGCATGGTGCGAATACACTTGCACACACACTTGAGGTGGCTTAATGACCTTTAACACAGCAATGCCCTCAGAGCGTCTGCAAGCCAGCTAGCCCAAAAGGTGTGACCGAACAGTAGCGTAGCAACGGCACTGAAGTTTACACCAACGTATGTGCCAAAAGTAAAGTGTTCCTTGTGATCATCCGTCATTCAGATGCTTGATATTTAGCTCGAGGAAGGCCACATTACCGCAATATTCAGTAGCGTGCAGTGTTTGATGAAAAATCTTTTCAAAATATATCTCCCGTCTTCCAGAGGACCTGGGTTTTCATTCTGATAGTGATGGTTGGCGAGGCCGATCCGCTAGTAACAATCAAGGCTGTCCCTCTCGCATTCTGGTAAGCACAGGGTATATTCTTTAAATAAGTTTACTATTACCTCTGAAGAATAAGTAACACCTCCGAGGCTCCGGTTCTATCGGTCAAATGTCAATGGGATATAAGATGAGGTTATTGAATGATCGTACATAACAAACTCTCCAGGTGGCGAAGAAGTAAAAGCTGCTCACGTTTTGAACCACACAGTTTTTCCATCTAGATTCCACGTGGGTTTTGGATTGTCGTTGCAGTAAGTAGTAAGCGATTATAAATGCTACTTTAACGGCACAGCCAATCCAAAACCCAAGTGGAATGTAGATGGAAAGAGTGTTTAGTTGAAATCGTGAGCAGCACCACCTAAAGACTTTGTTATGTACAATCATTCATAAACCCCATGTTGTTTCCCATAGACATTGGACCGATGGAACCAGGAGCCTCGGAGGCAGGACTTATTCTTCAGAGGTCTATTGGCTAAATGATTCCCTTCCGGCTAAAACAGATATCTGGGTGTGTGTGTCGTGCGTTAATCTCTACGGCGCATTGAACCGTTTTGTACACAGAAACCTCTCCTTTAGTTCCACAGGGGTTCTGAGATACAGGGTTTAATAATGGATCTATTGATCGGGATCTTTTGATCTAGTCTAGAAGACAAGAGGCAGATTGTGATCTTCATCTGTCAAGCAGACGGAAGCGAGGAAGAGGAGAACACGAAATACAGAAATAAAGAACAAATAAAGAACTGTGACTCAGGTCAACAGTTTCATAATTGAATTGCAACAACAGATCAACATCAGCGATTAAACAGCCGTAATCATGGCTTCCGGAGAGGCCTAGCATGCTTGGAGTAACATTGATCCATGCTAATCGATACATTTAGGTTAATTAGGGTTAATGAAGAGACTTGCTGGGCTTAAAGCATGCAACTGTTATTATATTAAGTATATTAATTATGATTCTTTGTAATGGATCTATAGGGGCGGGGGGAGCAGTGGTAACAACTATATCCTGTAGAAATAATCTGTAGTAAGAGTTGATTAATACCAAGCAGTGGCTGAGGCAGGAGAGCAGCCCCTTCATACACAAACATGACTGCAGGAAGGCCACGGCCATTAGAAAGCAGTGGTAAGATAGTTCAGCAATGCTGCATAGCTCTCTGTGGGTTTATTTAGAAAATTATATGAACACAAAGCAGCGATGGAAAACATAATGGAATGTAGCAGGCAATGGTATTTGTGAAATAATACAACTTTATTTGCTGATCAATATTATTATAGATTTATTCTAAATTATCTATTACATTTTCCATTGTAAATGTGTCCATTCAAAAATCAAACAACCTGTGTTATGCGTACCACCTGTTTACTTACTTTTAAATAAAGATTATTTTTGAAGACTACAATCCACAATCTTCCCAAAAAGAAGGAATGGGAAACATTCAAGGAGAAAAAGGAACATGCTTACATCCTAAAAAATACTTCTGCAAAACACACAGTACACACAGACACAAATGACAGCAAACACACAAACACTCACATGGGAGGGGATGTAGATGTCGTAGGGGTTCCCGGAGTCCACGTCGATGACATGGAAGCCCACGCTGGAGCCGTAGATGACCTTTAACCTCTGACCCTCCTCCACCGTCAGGTCAACCAGCTGAGGGCGGTGCTGAAGCTCGGTGAACGACTGACACAGACAGACAGACAGACAGACAGACAGACAGACAGACAGACAGACAGACAGACAGAGATATTAAAGCATAATCAAATGAAACCAACTATCAATTAGAATTGTATACCGTATCAAATCATCAGATGGACAAAATATTTATTAAACAAACAGAAAATTAAAGAACCATCAATAAAATTAGTGCAATCTTCAAGAATGTAATTTTACAAAAATGGTTTGATAAACTTGTAACATGTCCCTTGACATGTGACATGTCTTGGTGCTGTGGGCTCCTACCTTGAAGGCCATGAACTTGTGGTAGGGCTTTGGGGCCCAGGCGTAGATCTCTACCGCGTTCTTCTGAGCAATCACCAGGAACTTAATCCGTTCATATTTCACTAGAAACCAGACAAGTTACACAGGTAAAGTTCAGGGCTGTTACAAAGAGATCCCTGGTCTTACTTAACCTCAAGATCAACATAATCTGGCAGTAGTAGGAATAGACACTTTTAAATAAGAACTATAAATAAATACAAAAAATATATCTATACACACACAATATGAGGTCATTTTATGAGGTATGTTACGAATAAACAACAGAAAAAGCGAGAAAAACAGAACAATCTGTCAAACAATAGAGATTAAACTATTTACATCTGAAACAACACAAATATGCAGCACTTTCCAATACGAAGTGAAAAAGACAGACGGCTACAACGCTCAACATCATAAAGCCTAGCAAAGACAAGTTAATGCTCTGTACTTTCCCCAAAATATAATTGGTTTTACACTTTTTAATCCACGTGTTTAATATTTGAGTGGATGCAGCCCATGGATGAAGTGGTTTATGATGTGTAGGAGTGTATTAGTGTGCATTTGGAATCTTCTTTTATAAATCAATATTTTAGAGACGTTAGTTATTGAGGTTGTCTCCCTGTTTGAGAACTTAAAGTAGGCTCTCACTCTTTTGGGAGAAAGTTGGTAAGTCGAAATTGTTGCTGAACACAACTGCACACTGTCACGTTATTGAAAGCAAAGCAACCTATAGTCACGTAACGCAGTTAAAGTAAACATTGGCTTCTAGCTTGTTATCGAGGCTGCCGTCGACAACGATGAGCAATACATTGCCTGATTTACCATCAGTGCAGTAACAGAAAGCGATAATTAGATGCATATGCATATTGTAGAGCACTATGGATGCAATAAGAGGACTGTGGGTTAAGAAACGAAAATAGGCTATGAAGTATCTCCGCCATTTCCTACGACATGTACAGCGACCATGGTGACAAAGACGCCTGAATGGTACCTGCTTGGTTCATATCAAATTTGGACAAATTAAATGGATGGTACTTTTAGGCTAAACAGAAAATGGAACGGTATCCGTACGGTCCACTCAGTTCCACGATTTGTAATTATTTCATCGACACGGGAAAGAGAAATCACAACGAGCAATTGCATTGGGTGTAGAAGGGGGCTTCAATCCACACACTGATGTGCACAGGCCGAAAGCCACTCACAAACACTCACCGACTTTGTAGTGCACACAGCCCTCCAGCTCCCCCACGGTGATCCAGCCCTGCCTCTTCTCCACCTCGGGGTCGTTGTGCAGGATCCTGTTCCTCAGCCAGGACAGGTAGTACACCCGCAGCTTGTTCTTCTTACCTGGGGAACAGACAGACTGGTTAGAAACACACAGGACAGGAGGGACAAGGGGATGGATGGATGGATGGATGGATGGATGGATAGATGGATAGATGGATAAATAGCAACTTTATTAATAACAACTTTATTAATCCCCGGGAGGGGAAATTCCTTTGTTAGAACCGCCCAGCAGCAGTGGAAAACACAGGCTACAAATACAAAGTATCAATGAAAAAAAAAAGAAAAAGACACTAAAGTAAATGCTAAAGAAAATAATGAATGAATTAATGAATGTGTGGATCAGAGACGGGGGAGACTCGAATTTGAGACTGGGAATAGAGGCGCACTTAAACCGACACACTCAGTGACTTGGGCGGTGACGGGAGGATCTCAGTCTCAGGATTTAGGACTGTTGTGAACATTATTTATTTTAGTGTGTTTCTGCCGGAATTAAAACCAGTCCTTGCGTAACCCTGTGCCTCTGGAGCATAGGGCGTGTGATAACCAGCGTGTGCTGGTAATCCGTTGGGAGATCGCAAAATGTTCATAAACATTCCGAAACAGTGCAAAGGAACAAGGGTATTTTTACCCTGGTGCCCAGTGGGGCCGTGCCTCAGCATAATGGTCCACTACATCAGTCAGCACTGGGAGTTGCGAAACCACTGTTTGCAAACATCTCTTTTGCCAGGAAACCACACCAGAGAAATACTTGCAAAAGGCTTCAGAAAGGCCCTTGATTAGTCTCAATGAAGGCTCAACATACCGTGAATGCTCAACACTAGGTATTGCGTGTGGTGTGTGTGTGTGGTGTGTGTGTGTGTGTGTGTGTGTGTGTGTGGTGTGTGTGTGTGGTGTTGTGTGTGTGTGTGTGTGTGTGTGTGTGTGTGTGTGTGTGTGTGTGTGTGCCTACCTGTGTGCCTGTTTGTGCGTGTGTGTGTGTGTGTGTACCAGAGATTGTGACCAGTACGTTGAGCCCCTCCAGGACGTCCATCTGCAGGAAGCGTCTGCGGGTGATGAGGTTGTAGACCTTCCCCTGTCCGCTGCGGTCTAGCAGCATCAGGCCGTTCTCCGTTCCCACCAGCAGGTTCACGCCTGACACGCACACAACAACAATAAGACAGATGTACATCAGAAAATATACTTTTTATTTCCTGTAGAGAGTGTATCAAGCCTGTACTAAAGCACAGTAGAGCAGTATGTCTTTAAATCCAGGTGCTTATGATGAACCAGCAAAACCACAGATTAGTAATTTTTGGACGGTGAACCAAATGCGGTCGCGATTATTGCTCTGGTTGTGAAGAGGAACAGAAGAAATGCCTGACAGGCATTGCAACACTGTTGTGTTGTGTCTGCAAAACATTGCTAATTGTTCTTGCCATAGCCCTGCGGTTAGCCTCATACGGGACGATCCCAAAAGGATTGTTCTTTGAATCAGAAGGGCTTGAGGACACACCCAGGGAAATGTCACGTGTGAGCATTAGCATGCGTGCTTTATGTGCCTATGCAGGTGTTTTTGACACCTGCATGAGAAAGCGCGCCTCTGCACATGTTTACAAGGGCTTTGGCCTTCCATACAAATATATCAGAACACACACACACACACACACACACACACCCTAAACACAAATCAGGAATGAAAGACAGACAGGCAGACAGACAGACAGACAGGCAGACACATATGTACATTTACATATACACATACATGCATATATTGTATGTATATACAGTACACACCTATATACATATATCTATATCTATATCTATATATACATACATACATACATACATACATACATACACATAAGAAAACACAGAAATACATAAGCAAACACCAACAAACAAGCATACTATTATTATTATCAACAGCCTGCATGCCCCGTGTCTGAAAGTGTGCGTTCAGGCTGTGCTCACCCCAGAGAGCGGCACACAGGATCTCCGAGTTGAAGCGCTTCTTGTACTTGCGGATCTCCGGCGTGTCGCTGTGGGGCCTGATGTTGGTGGGGTTGACGTTCACCACCGAAATCTTTCTGGCCTCGCTCAGTCTGGCCTGCTCCTGCCTCATCAGCTCATTGGCGAACATGGCTAGGGGTGACACGCAGGCACAGAGAGCATGATTCAAGTTCAATAAAAAGTAAGTAAGGGGTGAAAGGGGCTTTGACGCTATAGACATGCTACCTCAACAAATGTAATTTACCATTCCCTAAAACTACACATTTTTGGGGTTCGACCATAGTACACCACGCAACAAAATATACACCATTTGTCTAGTCTTTTGTAAATGAAATAATATTATTATAATGGTCTGATTTAGTTTCTAATGAAAGTACTTACTTGTTTTCTCAAGCTATTAACGGCTGATTAGTTCATGCATTAACTAGATGCCATGCTGACCCTAACCCTAGCTGCAAAGGGGTGTGACCTCCTACTGTTAGGACCTGAGAGTTGATGCAGCAAGGTGAACGGGTAAAGCTGTTCCGGTGTGTCTGCCGGACTTACCTGCTGCAGAGTTGTCCTCATCGTCTTCATTGGGAGAGCTTTGATACGAACGAGGGTCAACGAACGGCATGAAGGAAGCCTTGGATCCTCCGAACTGTTCGCGATAGGGCACAGAGACAGCAGAAAAATATATTTAAGTGTGTGGGAATGCAATTAAAACTTTAAAGAACATCTTTGGAGTGTGTGTGTGTGTGTGTGCGTGTGTGTGTGTGTGTGTGTGTGTGTGTGTGTGTGTGTGTGTGTGTGTGTGTGTGTGGTGTGTGTGTGTGTGCTACCTCTGCCATTTCGCTCAGCTCCTGTAGGGCCGAGGGGGGCGTGGCTGATGGGGAGTTGCTCTGCTGCACCAGGTCAGGCAGGTTCCCGTGGTTACTGTGGTTCCCGTGGTTACTGAAGCCATTGCTCTCCGAGTGGCTGCCTCGCCTCCTCTCCTCTGCCTGGAAAGAAAGACAAACAATTAAACAAACAATAGAGTGAACACAAAAAAAAAACAGTAAACAGCAAATCATAAAAAAAACACTTTATAATCCTGTGTGTGTTATGTGTGTGTATGTGAGAGTTAGAGTGAGTTAGGTGTGTGTGTTACCTCTCTCATCATCAAGGTGGTGTCCTTGGAGCTGCTGTAGTTCTCCCCCAGTGACTCCTCCGTCTGCCCCCCATAAGAATCAGTGTTGCTCTGCACTGCAGGCCTGCAACACACACACACACACACACACACACACACACACACACACACACACACACACACACACACACACACACACACACACACACACACACACACACACACACGTTGATTGCCAAATCTATCCCAACTCATGAGCAACAACATCAGCGAACAACAAGTACAGAGGCGAGGCGAAGGGAAGACGTCTTACATGATGCGTGGGATGTTGCTAACGGCAACCGTCCCGTCATGGCCCACGGTCTGGCCGTCATCATCGCTGCTCTCAGAGTCATCGCTGGAGGAAGAGTAGTCCGTCACCTTCATCATGGGGTGGAGGGGGACAGGTCACACACAGGCTCATCAGCTGACAAGGTACTACAGTGCTGTACCAAAGAGGAGGCTGAAGGTATACGGGTTCAATGGGACATTGTGATATGAAAATGATGTTTGGTAGTATTGTAATTTTGTTTTGTTCAGATATTATTTTATGGAATAAATAGCTGCAGTAAAAAAAGTAACATAGCCCAGGTTTAAAGTATAACCAAAATTAACCAAAAAATAGGAATCAATAGAAAATCTGCTTGAGCTGCTCCCCCCGCGACCCGACCCCGGATAAGCGGACGAAAATGAGATGAGATGAGGAGAACATCAGGACAAAAGCAGGGTGGGATCAACAAATGTAATTATTGACAATCTCAGAAAATGTGGTCTGCTTGGTCCCTTAGACCTAACATGGACGTAAAATAGTCTTCAGGTTGACACAGAAGCATATTGAACTTTTATTATGTAAGACTATGGTCACGTTAAGCTCTCTTCATAGCGATTATGTCGTGGTGCGTAATGAACAGAGTGTATTATGGATGCAGTGATGGGATACCTTCACTGGGGGTCTGCTGCTGTCCTCTACTCTGAGCTCTCGGAGTTCCTTCGCCAATGCACTTAGGTCCTTCAGGGTAGGAGAGAGAGAGGTAGAGAGTGGAGGAGAGAGAAAGAGAGAGAGAAAATAAACTATTTTAACATTGTTTCTGCATCGATCATGGAGAGGAGGCAGAGCCCAAGTGACAAAGACACAACATAAGGAAGGGAGGCAGAATAGATCAGGGAATGGGAAAAATCGTCAACATCCAACAATCAGGACAATCAGGTGCTTTGACTGCTGTATCGTCAGATGTACACCAGCACCCAGAAGGCTTAAAGGTGACATATTATTCCACAAGGTGTGAGGGCGATTAGCCATCACAAGCCGTTTTTAAAATCTGCCTCTTCTGACATCACAAGTCGGCGTGTCCACCTAGATGTATGGCGGACAGATGAGATACGTCTGCTACGGTCCACTGGGTAGACTGGTAGACTGATCTATCCAGCACACATCTAGGTGGACACGCCCACTTGTGATGTCAGAAGAGGCAGATTTTCAAAACGGCCCTATCCCACTCACACCTGGTGGTAAAATATGCCACCTTTAATAGGCATCTCCGAATTAGGAGAGCTGATCTCAGGTCAGGTGTCTATCTCAGATCTGTGTGGTCAGCCATTTTGTGACCACAAAGATTGGCACCTCTGTTCACCTCATAAGGAAAGACTCAAACTACACAATCACAGGACCACAGGAGAGTGAGGAAAAGTGTTAATGCTGGCCATCTGCTACAGCATCTTATACACCCCCATGCTAACAGGCCAGTGGAACAGTCCGCCCCTCCTGCTCATTCACCCCTGGCCAGAGGAGCGGTCCAACTCATGCAGGCATTGGGGGAGGGGGGGCAGGTTCCTTTTGACCCATTAACCATGACAACGGAGATGCAGGGGAAAGAGATATTTATACACTGTTCGGGTGCTTTGTTCGGTGGTTTCTTTCTTTAATACCTGCACACATGCAGAGGAATGTGTAGGAAGGAGGAAGGAGTATCACACACGAAACTCCAAAAACAACACACACACACACACACACACACACACACACACACACACACACACACACACACACACACACACACACACACACACACACAGTTAACTTTTGTGTTTCAAGGAAGAGGAGTGAGGGAATGGACAGCTGATGCGGGTGGACCCTGTCTTGATAGAGATACTTGTGCTGGTAGGGGAGGACAAGAGTGCACTAACCTCATCTATGGCTCTCTTATAGCTCTGAGAGATGGAAGGAGGGAGAGAGAGCGAGGGAGAGAGAGAGAGAGAGAGAGAGAGAGAGAATAAAGGAAGAAGGAGAGAGAGAACCCCATGAACAGCAGGAAAACAAAGGAAAGACCCCAAAGAAAGGTCCCAAAGAGGTGGGGGAAAACACCCAAAAGCCTTGGAGAAAGAACATAGATACGTGTTCATGGAGTGAGTTTGAGATAAGTTTAGAATTGTGTGTGTGTGCGCGCGCGTGTGTGTGCGTGCTCAGCACTCACTGCAGGTCTGCTGGGTCGGGCTGACTCCCGTCCCTCCTCCTGCTTGGGTTTCCCTTCCTGATTGGACTCGGGTGGGGTGACTTCATGCTTGCCTTGACCTATCAGAGAATCCACAGAAAACCAAAGTGAAACTCCAGCCCCCACAACCATTTCTTGTGTCTTCAATTCAGTCCCTGTGAGTGTTCCCCGAACTATCAAATGGAACCGTTCTACCAGATAACGAGGGAGAGACACTTAGACAGGAAACATAACATTAAGCAATACAATTAAAGAGATAAGCAAAGCGATAAGGTGTGTTTGTTTGTGTGCTTTTGTGTGTGTGTGTGTGTGTGTGTGTGTGTGTGTGTGTGTGTGTGTGTGTGTGTGTGTGTGTGTGTGTGTCTGTGTGTCTGTGTGTGTGTGTGTGTGTGTGTGTGTCTGTGTGCGCACCTCTGTGCTCCACTGAGCCTCCTTGTGACGAGGGGGAGGAGGAGGAGGAGGTGTTGGAGGAGGTTCTCTGCAGCACGGGGTCCAGGGACAGCTCAGAGCGCCGCAGGTCCGGGTTGCTGAAACATCAACGCAACCCATTGTCCGTCTCTGCTCGCTCTCCACACTCTCTCCCTAGCCCCCTCTCTCGCACGCTCGCTCCCTTGGTAACTCTAAAGTGTATATTAACTGTGATTTGTCGAGGGGGGGGCAGACCATTTCCCCCGAAGGAACCCAGGCTACATTTATGTCTCACTGCTCCCCTGGTGTTCTTAATGAACACTGACACCGCTGGTGAGACTTTTCTTCTGGTGATTTTAGAGTGCAAATGTTGTTGGCTTTGGGCTGGGAGTTGGCTTGTTATCCCCATGTTAATTAAAATAAACTTGACTTGGTATCAAGTAATACCCAATTTCATCATGTATTCTTTGTATTATTCTCGCAAATTGTATTGTGACTAGAATGAGAACAAATGAGTCTATACAACCTTAGCATGGGTGACCAATGTAGGAGTCAACCCTAAAACCCTGGTGTTGCAAATGCCATGCTCCAACAATGGAGTACAAATAAACCCCAGGTCCAACCAAATGAGTCGAAGCCCCTTATCATTTCTCAGTTGTAATAATATTGTGTTTTTACAACCCTTGATGAAAAGTGGACTAGTGATACGTCATGGCATATCACTGTACTAGAAGAACAAGACTCAACACTGAGGCTGTGCGGCGCTGGTGGTACCTGGCTCGAATAAGCTGAGAGCCACCATGAGGGCCCAGGCCCGGTCCACCGTTAGGGGAGCTCTTCCTCACCAGGGCTGGGGAAATCGAGGTCGTACGCTGGGGTACCTGGAGAAGAGACGCATGCCACACACGGGCGAGTGAGATGGAGTGATAAGACAGAGAGACAGGCAGACAGAAAGACGGCCAGACACGCAGAATGACAGATGGGCAGAGAGTCATACGCATTGGGCAGACATAAAGACAGACAAACAGAGACAGACAGACGGGTCGGATGGGCAGATAGAGAGACAAACAGACAGAGACAGAAAGGTAGGCAGACAAACACAGAGACAGACGGACAGACAAGGAGACAAATGGATGGACAGACAAACAGGGGGGCAGACAGATAAGATAATTTGAAGTTTAATAAGTCATCAGGAAGTCTTTGTAATGCAAAAGATGCATAAAACTATCACCAGACCAATTCACAAATGCTTATTAGGCTGGAAGCTTTCAGTACATTTTGGATTTCCAAGGGGCATAATCAACGAGGGGAGACCAAAAGGCCTTTGGACGCAATTTGATAGAACCAAAACCAATCAGAGCAACAAAACGTGAGACCCATCCTCAGCAGCCATCCAGCGCCGCTCCCATAACCGCTCCTCTGCGCAGTCATCGTATTAACCGTGCCCCATATTAGATCAACGATTGGGGTTGTCGTGACCAGGGCCAGAACAAATTCATACATTTGATGGCAAATTAGTCTGGTTCCCCGGCTAACTACTAAAACTGCAATACTACAATTCGATGAAGGGTAAAACAGGATTTTGTTTTTGAGACGCAAACAGGAATGACAATACCTTTGGAGGCATGTCATCTTCTCTCAGCCAGGCTGCTCGGTCGCGGTCTTTCTCCCGGTCCCGGTTCCGGTCTCTCTCTCCGTCTCTCTCCCTCTCCTTCTCCTCCTCCTCCCGGCTGGAGGTGGCGGGCGTGGGCAGGGGCGTGGTGGGGTTGTCGGAGGTGGGGTCAGAGTTCTGCCGGGGCATCTCGTGTCGTGGGGAGGGACCCGAGGCGAGGCCCTCGCTGAGGGCCGAGCTGGTCTGGTCCTGCAGAGACTGGGAGCCCGGTATGGACGTGTGGGTCTTCACTGGGACCAGGTGGGCCATCTGGAGTGGGGGGGGGGGGGGGGGGGGGGGAATGAGGGGAAATAGAAAAAGGAGGGTTAGAGCGAGAGGGAGGAAGAAAAGGATGGATAGTGCGAGACACACAAACAGTGAGAGGGGAAGAGAGAGAGAGGGTGAGAAAGAGATTCAGAGCACAAAGGTGAGACAGAGAGGGGGAGGGAGTCAGGTGAGCGAGAAACAGAGAGGACGAGAGAGACAGAGAAAGTAATAAAAGGAAGTAGGTTGAGGGAGGAGGTTGTTGAGTTAAAAAAGTATAGGAGGGAGAGTAATAAGAATCGTAGGCAGGAAATCAAGGACAGAGGCAAAGAGAGAATTAAAAGGATGGGAAAGAATAATGGAGGAGAAGAAAATAGGGTACAAGGAGAAACGGGAGATGATAGCAGGATACAAAGAGAGAGGGGTCAGGTCGAGAGGGGAGGGAAAGCATGAATGGATGATGGATAGAAGAGAGTGGATGGTGCGTAGGAGGAGTGGAAGAAATTGAACCACAAGGACAGAGAGATAGAGGTGCGTTCAGATCAGAAACACATGCACTTATAGTATAACACAACACACTCTCCCAAACACCCCTCTCTCTCTCACTCCATCGTCTCACACACACCTGGGGTTCTGCGGGCCTGTGGATGGGTGGGGTGCGGGCGGGCTGCATGCCCCCGCTGCTGAAGGACTCGGAGCGGGGAGGCAAGGGGGGGTCAGAGGGGCGGCTGGGGACCTTGTGCTGGGGTGACGGGGAGCTCTGTCTGTTCATTTTAGAGCGCTCCTCCACCTGGGATAGGTCACACAACGCAGTCACTCAAACCATCCCAGCGAATCACGCGTCCGTCCACCACATAGCCACTTGCAAATCCCACTCTCCCTATTTTTTGAGTGGCCATCAGACAAAAGTTAACCTTACTGTGGGACAATGGGTTCAACAAATAATAATACGAGTGTACCATTACCACTCAATCGTTTACTTCGGTATTACTTTGGCAAGACATTTTTCCAGGCGAAAGTACAATTTAGACTTATTGTATGTCCCACAAAAAGGGTTCAGTGTGTCTGAAGGCCGACTGTATGTGTGTGTATACGTGTGAGAGCGTCTGTGACATAGGTCGTGATACCGGCGAATGTTTCAGGCGCCACTTACACACATACAATTATCCATGTGTCAGTGAGAAATTTTCTAGCTTCTATAATATAGTGGGGATTATTCGAGATTGTGACTCCGTTCAGGGCAAATGTACATATCATGAACACCCATGCAGCTTTGCAGCAGCCCATGATGTCATCATCAAACAAACATTGGCAAAAAAACAGAAAGGGTATGTTAAGCACACAGAAGAGGCGTCAGATTGAGCGTACTGATGCACACTGACTGCTGCTCGAGTCAGTGTGCAGCCACTGGTTAGTCTACATCCCCTACTGCTCTACTACAAGCCCCAGAGAGAACCACTACCAGGAGCTATAGGAGTGATAGAAAATGTTACAAGAAATTGAGACAGAATATCCGAGCACAAAGGAAAAGACTTAGGGTGGGATGGATGCTTAGTCATATAATTAGCATTTGTGTGTGTTGGTGTGTTGGACGTTTTGGACATTTTGTGTTTTGTGTGTCAATGTGTTTATGTTTGAGGTGTACTTTTGGGGGATTTGTATGCAAGTTTTATATTTGTGTGTGTGTGAGTGTATACGTGAAATTGTATGCGTCTATTTGTGGGCCTATTTTGTTTGCCTACTCCACAGACTTCCTTTCCCTTAATGCTCGGACAAACATCGGTGTTGACACAAAGGTTAAAACGATTAATGGAGTCCACAGCTGCGCCATCTAGAAAGCACGGACACAAAGGAACCCGGACGATGGAAAAGAGAGAGAGGCGAAAAAGACGGGTTGAAAGCCATCAGAGAACTGTAGAGGTGGCTTATGAGCACCGCGGCTTGAGGACCGGACTGATGAGACCCCGGTGTGTGAGGTATGTTTTTCGAAAGGGATCCCAGCGACCGACTCGCACCAGCAGCCATCACCAAGCTTGGGGCGGAGGACTATCGATTCGGACTGACCGTATATTTGCGAAGCCCGGTTTGTTGGGATGGCGTGTTCCTTGCTGAAACGGCCCCTAGCAAAGCAATGGTCAAAGTCTCGTCCCGATGCATTGTTGGATTGACGGGGAGACTGAGAAGGGCTGGGGGCCGGTGAAAGGGGGAGGGCCGGAGGGGGGGGGATGGGTGGGGCGGTCTAGTTTCCATAGCACCTTGGCAAGTAACACAGTTTACTGTACTTACTTAACATTATGGCTTTGCAGCTAAATATTAGGACGAAACAATATCAATGATATGAAAGATAAGACAAATTATTGTCATACAGGCATAGATTATATGTAGGTATTTCTGAAGGCAAAGCGAGTGTTTCTGTGTGCGTCTGTGTGCGTCTGTTTGCGTCCGTTTGCGTCCGTGTGCGTCCGTGTGCGTCCGTGTGTGTCCGTGTGTGTCCGTGTGTGTCCGTGTGTGTCCGTGTGTCTGTGTGTCTGTGTGTCTGTGTGTCTAAGGCCATTACATTAGAAGGACCTTTTCCCTCGGAACATCGATCTGAGGAGAGGACTTGGGGATCTGATGTGAGGCAGAGTATTGGGCGAACGCAGTGTCTTCCGCCCGAACCTGTCTAAGCAGGTATTCTGGGGATGAACCGCTATAGTCCGACAAAGAGGACCACTCTAGTCCTGAATCTTCCCCAACCTTGCCAGCCCCTCCACCCCAGTAAGAAGAAGGCAGTAAGGTGTTGCCACCATTGTTGGCCTCCTGTGTGGTTGAAGCAAAGACAGGTCGGAGGTATCTCTCGCTGTAAAATAATTTTTCAAAAGCCTCCACTTCAGAGGGCGCCAAGCTGTGGTGACTAGGAACCACCAGGCTCTCGTCGCTGACCGTCAGCCTCCCTTTCCTACTGTCCAACGATGCGTCTGCAGCCTCACCGGGCCGCGGGGAGTAAGACCTGGAGCGGACGCGCCCCCCCTCGTTAGGTCCACTTTGGCCATGATTGGTCGGGACCAGGAGGGCATTGTGGTTCGTCTCATCCTGCGTCCTGTTTGAGTCGAAGAAGGACCGGAGGAGGACTTCGGGGCTGGACATGGAGAACACGGTCGGGGTTACGGGGGAGGTGATTAGTGTCTCGTGGCTGACGGACTGCCGCATCCACCTTTCACTCTGAACCTCCTCCTGCTGCGGGTCTATGTCTATCCTAAGGCACGGGGAGCAGGATAGCCGCCTACGGGATGTGTCCGCAGCCGACCCGCCCCACGGAGAGAGGGACCTGCCGCGGACACCCCCCTTCTCGTTTGGCTGAAGGTGGCCATGATCGGTCGGGACGGGACGAAGGGTGTGGTTAGTGATATCCTGCATCCTATCAAAGAAGGATTCGAGGAGGATCTCAGGCGCGGAGTTAGAGAGGAAACACTGGGATAGGGTGGGCGATGCCAGGTGGTTGTGGCTGCCGGCCGCCCTCATCCCTCTCTCCCACTCTATCTCCTCCCCCGGGACAAAGTCTACCTCTATCCTTAAGCACGGGGAGTGGGAGCGGTGCAACAGACGGGAACTGACCGGTTTAGCTGCAGGGTTTGACGAGTGAGGTTTAAAAGGAGCGCGGCCCTGTCTCTTCTGTTGGGCCTTCAGGGGTACGGGGGACTGGGTGAGCCCCTGCTGGCTTGCTGCCTCATTCGGGACACCCTGGAGCCGGTTTACCACTGGCTTACTTTTCTTGTTACCGGGCCCCAGCACATAAGGGTTAGGGATAGGGGTGGGATGGAGGACCCGACCCTGCCTGGGAGACCCTTTGTGGCTGACCACGTTGGGGTCCTGACTGGGCCCTTTGGGGTTCTTGCTGAGTTTTTTGACCCTCAGGCGGATCTCGTGCTGGAGCGCGGACTCCATCAGGGGGTCGTGGGGTGCCGTGAAGCGGGGGCTCATGGGGAGTCTGCTGGAAATAGGCTGGGTAGGGTTGGAACGGGAGCGCCTAACGGTGGGGCCTTGGCATGCAGGTTGATCGAATGACGCATGATGGTGCTGTTGGAGAGGGTGGGGGAGCTGACTGTAAGAATGTGGCAGCCCCTGCTGCAGCTGGACCTGGAAGGAGTCAGAGGGAGGTTAGCCAGGACTCACTCTCACACACACAAGCACATGAACACACTCGCACAAACATACACAAATTTGTGCTCAGTCACTCACTGACTCTCACATTCACACACAGGGTAGTGAGTGCATCAATACTGCAGGGGCTATGGGAAGAAAACTGTAGTAAAAATGGTTATTTTTAGGTTTTAAAGTGCCTGTTTTTGCAACTGACACCCCAAGATTATATTCTAACATTCCTGAAAGCATCCCTAAAAAACAAATACAACTTTTTCTTATTGGGTTCAACCAAGTCTCGCACAAGGAGAAGTCTCACGAAGGCGGAGGGGTTGCCTGAGGAGAACGGTTGAACTGGAGAGAGGGTTAGAGAGTTTGTTGGCTTAGAAAACATCCGTTCTGTGTCGTCTTGACACGACGATCCGTGACTTATCCCATGTGCAACAGGCTTCACATTGAAACTGTGCCAAAAATGAGTCCAACTCGGACAAAGGGTGTATCCGAAAGCAGCTGACTTCAATGTAGCGCTTACATAACGTTTAGGCTACCAGGTAGAGTGCATTCAGTGCACTGTGGCAGATTAAGTTCATCTAGAGATGATTTATTTATTGCTTTCCCAATGACCAACTGATTGTTTGAATAGTAGGTGGAATTTTCGGCAAAGATTTGCTTTGGTTGACCACAGCCATACCAAGATCGTCTCCATTAGATATAATCAATTTCCCCATAATTTATAGATTACACATTCATCTTCACAAAAAATAAAAACAGATTTATTGCTCTGAACGATCTGACAGATTGAACACCTACTCTTCCAACTAGATCATCAAAACTATTTTGATCTCATCAAGTGCTGTCAAATAGTGCTACTGCTTTGAGTGGAAAGTGCTCATAAATAAACATAAATAAAGGCTCATACCTGCTGGACAAAATTTTATGAAATACTCGGCAAGAATGGATTTTCTGTTCTTAAAACCTTCAGTCGATAGGATGGAGAGTACAGGAGCTTCTGCTGGCTCGTATTTATATGCACATGCACGTTGTGTAATCATGCATGCGAGTGTGTGTGTGTGTGCATGCGTGTGTGTGTGTCTGCCACCGTGTGTGGCACACGGTGCACATGCATGGCGGCGTTACCTCTCTAGCCCAGGTGGGTTTGTCAGGCTGGTTTGGTCCATAGTGATAGAGTGGCTTCTTGTCCGGTCTCCCCTCTGGCTGCTGCTGCTGCTGCTGCAGTTGTGCTGGCTGTACATGTTTCTGCTGTTGCTGTAGTGACACCAGGTAGGCCCTCTCCTGCTGGAGCTGTCTCTGTAGGCGCTCCGCCTGCCGCTGCTCCTCGATCTGCTTGCGCTTATACTCCTGCAGGAGGAGGAGGAGGAGGTCAGTATGAACGAGAGAGTAGGAGGATCACCTCAGGTCCCGGTCATGTGTTTGTGGCGGGCCATGCGTTGCATGCAGCACCGGCCTGTCGGGACCCACTTCTGGTTCAATGGGGCGCGCGCACACACACGCACGCACACGCACACACACCCACAAGTAGAGGAATACAAATGGGCAAGCAGGGGGATAAATACACACACAACTGTACAGATATCTTTGGCAGGGATGTACGGCACTGGAAAGGGAAGGAGCAGGGGAAGGAAGGAAAAAGGGA
Source organism: Gadus morhua (assembly GCF_902167405.1). Taxonomy (NCBI): domain Eukaryota; kingdom Metazoa; phylum Chordata; class Actinopteri; order Gadiformes; family Gadidae; genus Gadus; species Gadus morhua. The sequence continues at coordinate 14,599,307 of NC_044052.1, forward strand.
AAAAGAAGGGACAGAAAGATGGATGTCGGCAACAGAGCATAACCAGAAACGAGGACACTGAACACTGGGTTGTATCACAAAAGTCCAACATGGCATCTTTTTTTATTTTACCCACCTAGATCTAAATCCACTCTGTATCAACATTACGTCATATTTAACGATTACCACAAATATTATATTCAGAAGAGTATCAAAGACACCCATCGCCAAATCTGGCAAAATCCTAAATAGAAGGATAGGGGTTGAGTTAGAGAGAGGCTTTGTTGAAAACAAATATCCTCGTAATGTTTTTCTTAAACTCTTAACCAAACCTTAACGACCTCTGAGAATCAACCAAGTGAATGGCACATTCAGTTCAGTGGATGCATGCATGGGTGATGGGGAGGCACAAGGGGAAGGGGAGCATCACACTTGAACCAGGGTTCCATGATGAAACTGGGCCTGGAGGGTTTAACACAGCGCTCCCTGGTGGGGTTTTTACCAGCAGTAAAGCCTGCTCCTGTAGCAACTGCTGCTGGAGAATCTCTAACTGTCTCTGCTCTTCCTCCAGCTGTCTACGGATATATTCCTGAGCAACACACGGCAGGGAAAGAGACACAGAGAAACAAAGAGAGAGAGAGAGAGAGAGTGAGAGCGAGAGGATACACATGTGAGAACAGACTAGGTCAAAGAGAAAAAAATTGGAAACAAAGGCTTGTCTCGTACAAATTTTAAAGAGAACACAGAAAGTGCATTCTAGACAAAAAGAAAGAGAAAATAAGTACCATTTGGTTGTTACTGGTATAACCAATAACCAGATACAATAAGATAAGACAGAGAGTGAGAGCATAGGAACCTCAGCATAGTTTTAATTTGTGTGTGTGTGTGTGTGTGTGGTGTGTGTGTGTGTGTGTGTGTGTGTGTGTGTGTGTGTGTGTGTGTGTGTGTGTGTGTGTGTGTGTGTGTGTGTGTGTGTGTGTGTGTGTGTGTGTGTGTGTCACCTGCTCTCTCTCGGCGTGCCTCCTCTCCTCGTCCCTTCGGTGCTGCTCCATCTCCTCGTACCTCCTCCTCTGCTCCTTCTGCAGCTGATGCTGTCAGGTCAAATACGGTCGCAGGCGTGAAGAGAAAAACATTTAAAAAAAACAATGAGACACAGTGGATAAAAAAATAAATAAAAAATCTTCAGTGATTCAACTTCTTTACCCAAGTAATAGTGGATAGATACAGGCTATGAAATGTACCAAGACTGACCAAGTTAAACCATTCTATGGGTCTTTGTGCATGATTGGGGAATGTTCAGGCTGGTTTCATGTGTCTGAGCATGAGTGTATTCTATTTTAATATGTCAACTCCTTCGAATAATGATTTTGGACTCCAAAACAATGGAAACCAAGCTGGTATTGACCGTTTGAAGAAGTAAGGTGTGACCTCTGTTCAGTGAGTAACAGTAGCAGCGGGTTTTTAGCTACAATCAGCCATTGTGCTCAACCCACTTTGTTGTGATTCAATTCTATTGAAACGTTGGTGGTTTTCATGTATTATTTGAACTAGTGGCCATTGCTATAGACGCGAATGCATGAGAACCATGAGACTCAGTCAAAGCAGGACTCAATCAAAACAAAGTGGGGCGAGCAAAAAAACGCAATTGGCAGCCTCATGTTTCTTAAAAATGCTCAATAAACTGACTTTTCTAACCTCTTCCAGCCTCCTCCTCTGCTCCTTCTGCTCCTCGATGCGTTTCTGCCTCTCGGCCAGTAGTAGGCGCTTGTGCTCATCGTTGTGATGCTGCTCCAGCTGCTGCTCCAGCTGCTGCCTCCGCAGGGCATCCGACCGCTCCTTATTGGCCAGCTGCAGGCGCAGGAAGTCCCGCCTCAGGGTGGACTCCCCGGGGACGTTTGTGAAGCAGCTGGGGGATTTAGCCAATCAGAGAAAAGGTTGGTAAAGTCGGCGACCAGAAGGAAAGTCATGTTGATGAGAGGTTAAATTGCTAAAAAAAAAAGTTTAATGTGTAGTTAGTCTCTGAAAGAGAGTGCATGTGGATGCATGTGTGTGAGGGACACATGTACGTTAACTATAAAGTTAGTGTTTAGGTGTATAAATGTCTTTGTAAATGTCTTCATAAATATACACACCTGGGATCTACTGCTTTGTCATCCTCGTCCTCCTCTTCACTGCCGCTGTATTCGTATTCTGTCTCTTCTATCAAGAAGAAAGAGAAATATTTCATTTACAGAGAAAATATGAATGGAAAGCAAGAGCACCAATATTAATTGGTACGTACTACGTAGTATTTATATAATGCACGTTCCTGCTCTGAGCTAAAGTGGAAACCATTTCCAGACTCTAATGTCGCATTTCCATCGGAGGGTGCTGGTCGGTTCGGTGCGGCTTGGTGGAGTAGTGAAGGTGCGGCTCTCGTTTCCAATGCCGACAGTACCCTTATTGTAGGGGGGGGTTTAAGACGGATGGCCATAGCCGCGGAAGCTACGTTATCATTGTGACCTCATAGCAGCCCGACACATTGTAGCCTGTTAATAAATCAAAGGAAAAAGAAGAACTCGCACAAAAAACAAAGATCCACAATGTAGAACGTCCAAGAAGGAAGGCAACATTTTGCGCGACAACAAAGCTTTCGCCATTGCCCAGAAATACCTCACGGATAATGTGTTAGTTTTTTATTATCCCCCTGTCTCACGGAAGTGCGATTCTGTCGACCAATCAACGGACGGCGTGTGTAGCTCGAACTTGAGTACTGCGAGACGAGTTCGGCTCAGTCCGGGTCACGCCCACTTTTGGCGGTGGAAACGCGATCAGTGCCGCACCTCATGAGAACTGAACCGAACCACACCCTTCGGTGGAAACGCGCCATAAATTACATATTGAGCGCACGGTTCGGATCCACCCAATGAGACCCACCCATCGTAGTTGTCATTTTATTGCCATTGCTTAGCTGTTTAGGGCGGATAAGGTTGTTGTTTAGGACAGGTTGTGCTGCTTATGTTGACTGTGCTTATGGTGTCAGGAATTGAACCAAGTCCATGCGACCAAAAAGAGAGCATCTCCTCGTTAGCGAATGCCTCCGCACAGAGCCATCAGTGTCAGACTAAGATGAAATTACATCTGGAGACAGCATTTCTCTCTACGGCAACATGACACTTTTATTCATCATCATTATCATCATCATCATGACAGCCATTTCTTTCCCCGAGGTGTTTAGTAGTTGGTGTGTGCTCATCGACAATGAAGGGTGTATTTTATATATTTTTGGCCCCTGTCCCATAACCTGTTAACCAGACAAATCTGCCAGCGCACGTTTTATCACAACCGTTTACCTAAAACAGGACGGATGAGACGTGACTGAACAGAGGAGCGCTGTTGAGTCATTTCAGGAACAAAGGCTGCCGCTTATGTGTGTGATGAATTTGCAGCTTTGATCGGTTATAGGTCTATGAAATTGCGTCCAGAGACGGTAACCGAAAATAAACGGAGAGCTTCCAGACTAAAGGGCCTATTCAAACTGAATCAGGCGCTGTAGCGATTTCCGCAAACTGCTGCAGCATCCATTCTTACATTCATTTCATTTCAGACCTTCATCGCTTTCTCTTGCATATCACTAGAGTTTTGCCACTGGTATTTGTACAGTTCTGTATGTGATCAACTAACTTTACCCTGTTAAAGGTGGCTTAAGGTTGGTCAAGCTAGTCAATACACTACAAGCTAGAAGAATACATACAATATACAGTACAAGCTAGTAAAAGAGCAACAATACATACAGTGGGGGGACTCTAACCCGATGTCAGATGTCAGTTCAGCTGGAACCGGTACTCTACCGTATTTCACCATGTACCCTTACCCTATACAATGAACTATCTTTAGCTAGGGACATCTAGTGGTTTGCTCCGATCCCTGACTTTGTCACTAATCAGCACTCCCAACGGCCGAGCAGCGGGACACAGGGTGGTGAGCCACGTACCCCTCTCGCCCCGCCTCTTCTTGGTGCGGTCGATGTGGTCTTTGAGCTGGATGCGGATCTGCCTCTCGTTGGGCAGGTCCCTGACGAGGGGGTGCTTGAGGAGCTGTTCAGTGCTGGGCCTCTGGCCGTGACTCTTCACCAGGCACATCTCGATGAACGACTCAAACTTTCTAGACCTGGGTGCAAACACCAGAATGACACGTTGGACTGCATGGTAATACACATAGTAATGCATATCGAACTAAATAAATCACTCTTGGTTGGTCCTCCCCACATCCATGCTGGATGTGGGGAGGGTTGAAGCATCTTGATTAAAAAGGTCAAACGTACTACGCAACCTTTCTAAAGTCTCTGAACGTTTTCGAGCAAGGCTCGCGAGCCACTTCAGAGCAAATTGACAGAAAAATACGAGTTGCGCTGCGGTGCAGTCAGTGGACCTTGGCAAAGGGCTCTAGTCTAGACCGACAGATCCTTTTTCCTGTAAAATAGCGCTGCTCCTTGACTTTGGGATTTTCTTTCGAGGCTTGACTTTTAAAGCTTATCATATCAGCTGCATTAAGTATATGATGAAGACAGGAGGGTGGGGGGGGGAAACACCTTTTTCTGCCCGTTTCTGCGTTCCTCGATAAGACTTTGGTGCGGCAAACAACCTTTCAAGTTGGATAAAGGTGACAGATTAGATCCTTAACCCCTTCCAACTGACATTTAAGTAGTAGGCCCATCTGAGTTTTTGTACATCTTCCCTTCACAACTAAGTGTTGATTTGGAAGTTGTCGTATGGTAAGGAGGGGAAGTATCTACATCCATTGTCCTGTGCACACTATTACAACAAGAAGCTTAACTTTTATAAGGTAAAAATAACCTTAAAAAATAATTAAAAAGAATGATCCGATGATACCACTTGTAAACATCATCCTACAGCGCACTATTGTTGCCAACACAACCACTCACCATTTCTTTGACTTGAGTTTTGGCGCAGGATTTCTTGGGATGAGGAAGAGGGCTCTCATTGGATGCATGTCGCACAGAGCTTGAGAGACAAGTAGGGGGGACCAATCAGAAGTTAGACAGAATGCAGCAATCATCATAAGCAATAATTAAAAATACTCAAATATATTAGAGAATTTACTTAACCGCAACTGAATGAACTGAATTGAGGGATCAGAATGGATGAAAGCGCATCTAAATCCTTTCATCCCACACAGCGGAAACCAGTTGGAAAACTCTCTAATAGTGCATCACACACACTGGACAGGTGTTCATGAATGGTGTGCTTCAGAGTGGAACCAATAGGTTATATATCGCTTTACATTACTGTGGAGAACTATAAAAAGAAATCATTGGACATGGAAATGTACTGTGGAGGCAGTTATTAATGATGTGTAAGAGGACCTTTCATGGTGTGTGTGTGTGTGTGTCTGTGTCTGTGTGTGTGTGTGCGTGCACGTACGTGGAGCTCCCTCAGCCATCTCTATAGCGGTGATCCCCAATGACCATAAATCACTCTGCAACAACGGAAACAGTCTATTAATATTACGGTAGAGAGTTATAGAGAGAGAGAGAGAGAGAGAGAGAGAGAGAGAGAGAGAGAGAGAGAGAGAGAGAGAGAGAGAGAGAGAGAGAGAGAGAGAGAGAGAGAGAGAGAGAGAGAGAGAGAGAGAGAGAGAGAGAGAGAGAGAGAGAGAGAGAGAGAGAGAGAGAGAGAGAGAGAGAGAGAGAGAGAGAGACAAAGATGGAGAGAGAGATGAGATTTAAGGTTTCCCGTGTTGGGAAGAAAATTGAAGAAAAATGCATAAATAATGTTTTAGGATATTTATTTCCAAAATAGTCTACAAAGCAAGGTAAAAACGAACAGCTCCACTACAGTCCCACTAAAACAGTATTATTCTAATCTTCTCGATCAGTCAATGGCTGGATTAATTAAGGGATGGAAGGGCACCTTGAAGTCGTACGTAGCGGCAGGGTTCTCGTCGCAGGCGATGACCTCGGGTGCCATCCAATAGGGCGTCCCGATGAACGTGTTTCGCCTCCCCACAGTCCGGTCCAGCTGGGCCGACACACCAAAGTCCACTACCGTGCACACGCACGCACACACACACACACACACACACACACACACACACACACACACACACACACACACACACACACACACACACACACACACACACACACACACACACACACACACACACACACACACACACACACACAATGTTGTTATGGATCACACCTGCACACTCCAAAGACTCTCAATCTTTTAAGTAAGTGTGTAAGTGCGTGTGTATGTGTGTGTGATATTTTACATGACAGCCTAATCAAACCCAATGCCCCTTGCGTCTTTGAGGTGGTTAGGGTGTGTGTGTGTGCCAGAGTGTGTGTGCGCGCTATGGAAGCCCAAACGGCTCAAAATGAGGCCTAATTTTAGTTGTGCGTCCATATAAATGAAGGTAAAATAAACACTGTTTAAAAATTAAATATCACATTCAAAAGGCCGGTTTGGATAACAATCCAATGAGCTCCTACTCTTGATTCTTAGAGCGAGTATGTATAGACTAGACTTTCTTTACTTGATCAACAATAACAAAAGTCACACCATACCAGTCCATCAATGATCTTTCTATCTTTCGCGCTGTGCATTCACTTGACTACACTCTGAACCTAGGCTATATTGGGTGTTGTGCAACGTTGTATGAAAAGCTGCTACGTTGTTGTATGCCTACATCACAAGCATTCAATTCACATTGAATACAGTCACAGTAGATGGAGATATTGAGCTATACGCTGCTTTCTGAGAACTGAACAGAGATAACATTGTTCAGTCTGCATTGTATTACTGAAGCGCACGTGTTTGATGAAAAGATGGCACCGCAGATGGCTGCAGTGTCTCAAGCTCCTCTTCATTGTTTTCTTCTATTACTTCATTTTACGACTTTCATGTACAGTTTTGTGTTTCTCTTACACTTTTTACATATTGCTTCGTTGAAGGAGCCTGAGTCCCAATTGTTGTGCATTTGACAATAAACCATCTTGAATCTTGTGCGAGTGTGTTTGCAAAGGGATGAGGAGGGTGGTGCTGCTGACCTAGTTTGACCTCTGCGTTCTCCGTCAGCAGGACGTTTTGTCCCTTGATGTCCCTGTGGATGACCTTGTGCTGGTGGAGGTGAGCCAGACCCTGCCGAGCGTAGAGACACACACACACATGATGAGTTCAGAAAGGTCCCTGGACCACTGCACTATGCGTGTTCAGACGCGTTACTGATCACAAGCAGCTTGAAGACATATCAGTCGCTTTGGGCATCTTTTAAAAGAGGATGTATAGCACAAGATAACAATAGAATAGAATATGACGTTATTGTCCAGCTTTGGCTGGAAATTTGGTTTTGCCTCACCTCAGAAACATAAAATGAGTACATCAAATATAGATACGTATCAAATAAAAGCAAATACACGGATGAGGAATAAATGTGAACGTATGAGTAGTATGTTTTACTACCCGACAGATTTACATAATGCAATGAAAAAGAATCCATATCTCTTGTAGATAGTTTTAACAAACTGTCGAGTAGTGACGGTGAAATAAGCTCTTTTGTCTGTCTGAACACACCCAGAAGACTGCGGTAGATTTTTAACAGACTTTAAACTGAAGGGCCCCAAACTACCACAGAGCATCAATGACATTTTTTACCTGCTGTTAATGTTACTATGGATGTGATATCAGGGCATTACACTGTTTTTTAGAAAGAATACATCATACAGAATAATACATATTTCGCCTGACATTGGCCTCCTATGCATGTTTAGAAAGTAATAGAGACGTGCATGGGATCTTTTTTTATGTCTGCAGCCAGTGTTGCCAGATAGGCCAGGGGGAGATGAGAATAAAGGCTGTTTTATACTACTCTGTAAGGTGCTGAACGTAGACACAGAGAGCCCTCTCCGTCGTCGGATACCCTGTCGGAGACCCTTTCCGTAGCTCTACGTGCGCATCCAATATTTTTTAACTATCTGTCAAGGCAACGGATACGGACGGAGACGGCAAGGGCTGTGATTGGTCCTCTAACAAAATCATTTCCGGAATCACTTTGCACCTTATTTACTTTGTACCTTGTTTATTTGCACATTAAGGACCAATAAAACACCAAATAAGATTCAATAAAATTTTTTTACAACCCTGTTTACATGGACATGGTTAATAGTCAGCATATACGATTTTTTGGGCGGCGAATTGCATTGCGTATCCGACATCCCGACCGAGAACTTCGACGGCTCGAGGGGTCTCCTTAGTTACGGAGTCGGATTACGGAGTCGTATACTTGGGCCTAAAGTGTGTGTCTGTTTGCGTTTCTGTCCATATCTCTCTCACCCAGGGAACAGAAAGGATGGGACAGAAGGAGTAAAGGAGTGAGTGAGATAAGGACCAATCAGAGAGGTCAGACCTTCGGAGCAAACAACCGGGGGAGAGGGAACGACAACACTTCCTGTGAACACAGGAAGGGGTTTCGGAGCGTGCGCTTTCCGCGTGTGTTTGTACACATGGGTGACATGGGGGCAAGTCACTCACCCTCAGTATCTCTCTGCAGATGTAGGCGCTCCAATCCTCCTTCAGAGAGCTGCCCTTTGTGTTCTTGATGAGGTCTGTGACCGAGCCGGCTCCGCAGAACTCCATCACCAGCTGGAGGGGAGGAGATAACCTTGTACTAGCTGCAGCCTCATCTAGATAATGGTTTTAGCATTTTGTTTATATTGCAAGACATCGTTAACACGTACAGTTTGTTCCATTTGAAATGTTACCGTGTACTCCAATGTGTCATTTGTAAATAAAACCATAAGAAAAAATTAAGTAAGCTGTGTTTTAGAGGGTGTCAAATAAAATGACAAATAGAGTATCAATTGACAATACTATTAGCGTGCATATGAAGGACACGTGCACGGATATAGTATGGTACAGAATTAACTTTATTTCTGTTGTAGTTTAGTAGAGATACCACTGAGAATAATGCAGGGTTTTTTTTTTAATAATGTAATGAATTAATGAAATTAATAACTTCAGTCAGTAGGGGGCATGGTTGCCCTGTGTGACTAAAAAGGTGGAGGTATTTAAAATTTTCGCTCCATCCGGGGTAATTCTAGCAGCAGAACTTTAGGTAGACTCGCATAAAATCGAGAAGTTGTGGAACAACTGTATGAAAATGAAATAATTGCTGAGAAAAAAAAAAAAATTCTTGTAATGTATTAACAAAAATGAACAAAAGTAAAAAAAAAACATAGAAAACATAATAGAAAAAGAGGAAATATTACGTTTTTCCATCAAAACACCTGGGCATACGCCGTGGTTAACAGCTAATATTTAACGCTCGCCACTGGTGTGTTTGTGTGTGCGTGTGCACACATCTGAGCCAACCCATTGTCGTGTGATTCATTGCAGCTGCCAAACAACATACGACACATCCCCACCCTTTCATTACTTGTTGCTGCGTGCCACTTGGGATTTGTTCACACTGCAAGCCTTGGTGCTCAATAACGATGAATTGCTCAGATCTTTCCATTTTGTTTAGGCTGTTGACATTATTTTTAAATATGGTCAATATCAGATTTCAGTGTGAAATGGTCCCGTTTGAAACTGATCCGCACGCGCCGAATAACAATAACAAAGACGTTCTATTACGGCACAGCTTCCAAGTCGCTTAAGGTTTTCCGAGGACACACAGCTTTCATAGAATGAGATTGCTCTACAATAAGGCTGGGTTGAACATTTTGCAATGGTATGAAATTACACAGCAGGAAGTGGGCGATGAGAAAACATACAGGCACTATTGTTGGTGACGGAACGCGGATCTCAAATGATAAAAAACACTATTATTAAATAGCCATCTAATGGTATTACTATTTTAGCTGTACCTACACTGACCACCTCCGTGGCAGCTGTCTTCCATGGTTGTGTTTCATAAATTGCCTCTCGCCAGGGCAGAATTGTGACAAATGCTGCAGTGTGAACGAGGCCTTATACTCTAATGTCCCAAGTTTCTTGCTTTCCGTTTCTGTATATAATTACACACACACTGCCCACTTTGTTAAACCATCGACACGGACACCAAATTCTTGCATCTTCTCCTCTCTGACGCAATCGATGTCTGTGCTGTGATATCCACACACACACACACACACACACACACACACACACACACACACACACACACACACACACACACACACACACACACACACACACACACACACACCAAATTGTAGCTACTTAACTTACCCAGAGCTGGTCGTCGATTCCTGGAGGGTTCTTCTTGATGAAGGCACCGTAGTAGGTGGCGATGTTCCGATGGTGGCTGTACTTCTTCAGCATGTTGATCTCCACCTTGATCTCCTCTTCCTCACCCTGACAAGCAAGCACACACATGTTAACGCACACAAACGCGCTAAAGCACACAAACGCAACACACATGCGCAACTGCCAACACGCAAGAGTAAGCTTGAAAAGCGCAAGCGCTTTATTTGTGATCCCAATTCGTTTTGAAACACATTAACCAAGCGTAATAGCATGCCACAGACCTTAATATGTGTTTTTTAAGCAACAACAGAGATAATGTGCTTGCTGATCAGACTGCCGTGTCCTAAATGTCAAAACCAAATAGTGATTGTATTGATTTGGATATGTTCTGCCCTCAAAATAATGCTGAATGTTGCTTTGGGGGTTACTACAAAATACAATTTAAGTTTTAAATTGGATTTTATACAGTTTAAAATTGGATTTTAAATTCTGAAATGTGGTCTGATTTCATCTGCTCGGTGTTGATTTAAATGTTCTTTGGAATGTAAATCTGTTAGCGGCTCATTAACTTGACATTTTTGCTGCTGTTGCATGCCGCTTTCCCAGCTGCCTCCGTTTCAGTAGTGCTGTTGTGTAAGCCTCCATTCACTCCGTTCAATCAAAATGATTTTACTCAGATGGCTGATTCATTCAGACCCGTTCGTCTTTGTGGTGCTGTTTTGTTTTTTTTGTCACAATCATTTGTGACCCAAAACATTTAATGTTGCAAAAGAACCCCCCCCCCCTCGCCCATCTGCCTCAAAAGATCAATCATCTATCTGCTGCTCATCCCCTCAGCTGCTTGTCAAAATCTCTAATCCATCACTCCTTCAATCAAACCAGTCATCCATCCATCTTGCCATCTAATCTTTCTATTATCCATAATCATCTTCCATTTGTTCAGCAATCCATCCAATAAGCAAACACTTCCATCCTTAGTGCCCATCCTTCATTCATTTGCCCTTCGGTTGGGGTAATCCTCCCAACGCGTTGCTGTGTAGCGGTGTTGACATCGCTAGCATGGCTAACGCTAGCAGCAGCAGCAGCAGGGGGGGGGGGGGGAGGGTGGGAAGATACAGCAGCCACTCCTTCTGTTTCCCACGCTCGCCAAGAGACCACACTGCTGTGGTGACACCTCCCCGAGCTAATATAACCATGGCGAAAGGCCTGTCCTCATTTCAACTCAATGTTCACAGAATTAGGGCGACTGACGCAACGCTCAAATTTAGATGTTATGGCAGGTGATGTGAATAAGTTAAATATCCTTTCATCGTGATTGCGTGCGTGCACACGCACTTTGTGCGTGCTTGTGCATGATTCTTTTTATTACCCAAAGAGTGTACGAGTAGGTTTGCCTGTATGTGAATGTGATGTTTGTGTGTTGTCTTATCTGTGTGATTGTGTTTTTTATTTTTTGCATGTGCTTCGATGAGTAGCTGCTTCGATCTCTGTCCGTCTGTCAGTCTGTGTGTGCACCTTACCCCTGTGACGTCCATGAGCTTGATGGCTGCCAGCTGTCCTGTCTTGACATGGCGACCCTGGAGAGGAGATAGAGAAAATATATATAGGTTATTCTGGGAAATCAACTAAGTGTCATGAACGTAACGAATAACCCAAAAAAGTACAATACTAAACATAAAAACAAAATAGCATACGACAATTGCACAGTACTAAAGTGGTTGATTGTATAGGCTTACATTGTATACGTACGTACTCACAAATGATAGACACACTTACTATGAGTATATTATATAGATATAGGCAGAGAGGAAGCCTGAAGTAATAGTAGAGGGCAATGGGAGTGGAGGGCCCCTCGTGGTGAGAGTAGAACAGAGCATCTGTTGCCTTGATTAGCTGATCAAGCTAACAAGGCTATCGACGCTGAACCTCTGACTCTGCTGTTGTCTGCCCCTGTCTCCATCAGACTGATTAGCATATCACAGCCCTGCGTATTAAATACTCATTGCTCCTTTGTTACAAAGTCACAACCATAACACATGCGATGGAAAGTACGTGTAAACAACTTCACACAACAACATGCTTATCGAATTGGGGCAGGAATGGCGGGGGTTTGTAGTGAACCAGATGGTATTAGGGGCCCCCACGCCTATGGGGGCCCCGGAGGGCTTTGGTCAAAGGAACATTGTGATAATAACGAGAACTGTGGCCCGACACTGGCTCTGAACAAGCTGCTACCATTCTAGGAGATAGGGCTCGGAGCGATGCCCACACGTCGTGTGTCTCTATGCTGTGACGGATGTCTATGAAGTGAGTCATGGGTCCACTTCCATTGTGATGTGGAGCTCAGAAATGTGAACCGAATATAAACACATATTTCACGTGATCCTTTAGCGATTGGCATGATGGCAAAATGTTTTGAAAAAGATTGATCTGTAATCTGTTGAGATATTCTTGTAGGTCAAACAGTAATTCACTGCACCGCCTCTCGCAGATTTAAGACGCTGCATGGCCTTGCATTGTAAGTATCTCACATGGAATGACGATACATTAACTAGCGCTATGTTTTTTAACTCAATTTATTACATTTGATATTTCTATCTGGTCTTGTGTATAAGACCGTGTATCAGACAGACAGACAGACAGACAGACAGACAGACAGACAGACAGACAGACAGTGTTGTCACACTGTGGTGGAAATTGAGAAGGGATTTCTTATTAGGATCAGTCAGACTGCCCCAATTCCACCAGCACAAGGAGGGTCTTTGAGGGAGAGCAACAAAGGCATTAGTGCCCAAACACTGGTACTTATGGTCCTCAAAACCCTGCTTTCATGGAGTTCAAATAGAAACATACACATACAGGCACACACATACAGGCACACACACACACACACACACACACACACAAAAGTCTCTCTAAACAAAACTCCAACCAACACTGAGAGGGCGAGGAGAATGGAAGTGGAGTGAAGTAGTGCAGTAGAATTAAGCGAGGAGGAGACTGACAGATACAAGGCTTAGGAAAGCAATGGTAGAGAAAGCGAGTCAGTGGGAGAGCGAGACTGAAGTCGTAAGTGTAAGTGATCGAGAAGGAGAGCTAAATAAGCCAGGCTTAGCCAGGTGAAGAGAGCAGAGAGAGATTGATGGACTGATACAGTTAGAAAGAGTCAATTAAAAGGGTGACGTGTGAATGAATCTCAATTATATTGGAACAAGGATGATATCAAACAACCTTAGTGCAGTGGATTGACCTGCTTATGACTTAAACATCAGTCTCAAATCATATCATAAATCTAAAATATAGTTGCAGGCAGTCTCCCGTTACCACCGAGGCAGATTTTTTTACAACTTTCAAATGTGCATCTCATAGTTCATTTGAAGGAGCATATTGCAGAAGGACGTGTAGGGAATTGTCCTGAGAAATGTTTTACCGTCTAATCTTCATTCACCTCCCATGTGTCAAGGGGAAAGTTTGCAGTGGGTAGCATCAATAACCTGTACATAGAAAATGCTTTTTCTGAGCCGTCTTTGGTCCAAACTGAAGCTGTCAACTAAGATCCTCAATCGAGTCAAAGTTTTGGTTAATCAGCTGTAGGCATCAGCCAACTTGCTTGGCTTAGCTCTCTCGAACATGGATATCCACGGCGCTCCACAAATCCACCGTGGTGTTTTACTGTAACACCTATACACAGTGGCGATGTACTACCAGGGT